>NC_139897.1:2747500-3347500 GCF_905171665.1 Trachurus trachurus | reverse complement strand
TGATATCCTCAGATGTACAAAGATATTCAGTGAACTTTAAAGCAATACTTACCTTTCTGGAGCTTTTGCACATTTCTTTGTCTAAGTTAAAATGCTATTAATAATCTGATGATACATTAAAATGTAAGAGAAACCCAACAGGGTTAAAAACTCATCATTTTTTCATTCTCATATAATTCTGAGAAAAGTCTGACCAATAATATTAGGAGGAAACTTACCTTGCTCTCTGTGGTTCGTAATGCTCTCTGTTGGGATGCCCGCAGTCCTCTCCACCTCTTCTCTCAGTGCACAGCTGCTCGACTTGGCACCACCTTAATTATCAGAGCTTGTACAGCCGCACACCACTGCTAGGGAACTGGGTCGTCAAACCAGCTGCTCCTGGCAGTACCTATAGATCCAGGCCACTGGCGTAGCCACGGGTGTGCCAGGGTGTGCCAGTGCCACCCACAGAGGAAGCTGGCACACCCAAAAAATTTGATGCATTTTTTGTTTTTGTTATAGTCTATAGCTACTAACATGTTATCGATCAGTTAATACATTTGTAAAAATTGCCGTCAGGTGATGCGTTGCGGAGAAACTGGACTAATGGAATAATTAACGAGTTCAAGGCCAGGCCAGGCCGTCTTGCCCTTTAAATTGAGAGCTGCGCAGTGCGCACAGGTAAGCAGCGATATCGTTGTCCTCTTCTGCTTTGCGATATAAAACCATCAGGCCAAGCTGTTACATAATCATATGTGATGAATGATAAGCCCAGTAGTTGTGTTCAGGTGGTTAAATAGCTTTGTTGATCATGCGATCAAAGTCATTTAAGCGCCGTTACGCACGCCGCACCTCTCTCGTCCAGTGCGCTCCTCTCCTCTCTCTCCATGTACCTGGCTGCTCAGCTCTGGGACCGGGGCTGAGAGACGTCACCGGCGCTGCTTTCACTCCGTCCGTGATCCCTCTGGTCAGCGCGTTTAGACCAGAGTGGCCTGAGTGTCCCACCTGAGCTCTGTGCCATAGCGCGCACCGCCAGCTCAATGAATGACAGCAGCTGAGCAGGTAACTGCTCTCAGTTACCTGCTCAGCTGCTGCCCCTTTTTGGGGTCGAAACGGATCATGTGCATAATTAACTGCAAAACAAGCAAATACTTCATATTAATGACATATAATGTTCATTATGCTTGTAGCCTGTCTAGCCTCTACCTGGTCTTTTTACTAAACTTAAAGGGATAGTTCACCCTAGAATGATATTTCGCTCATTATCTACTCACCCTCATGTTGACTAAGGGCTGGAAGAATTTCCAGAGTCCACCGTCCCTTCTCTGAGTTACAGGGGGTCTTGGCGTCGCAGTGCAAATGCAACGGTTGCAAAGGGACACCAGAGCTCTTCGTAAAAAAACACACACAAAAAAACATCCAAATACCTCCATGATGCTCGTATGTAATGTCCGTCTTGTGCTGAAGCCCCAAATTGCGTAATTGTCCCGAAAAAAATTAAATAAGTCTATATTTTAAGCTTGTTTGTAGCGGAAGCATCTCGAAGCTTCTCTTCCTGGTCCGTCCAAATCTCGCGTGATTTGCGCCGGCGTCAGTGCGGTTACTGCGAATCACGCGAGATGCGCATCATGGAGGTATTTGGATGTTTTTTTGTGTGTGTTTTTTTACGAAGAGCTCTGGTGTCCCTTTGCAACCGTTGCATTGAAATGCACTGCGACGCCAAGACCCCCTGTAACTCAGAGAAGGGACGGTGGACTCTGGAAATTCTTCCAGCCCTTAGTCAACATGAGGGTGAGTAGATAATGAGCGAAATATCATTCTAGGGTGAACTATCCCTTTAACCAACTCCTTTCTTCATTGCCTAAGCCCAACCAAAGCATCTCCCTCAGTCAGCTGTCAACACGAGCGGCGGCTCAAGCCCGGTTCAGCCGCGCTCGAGCGGAGCGCGGGGGGGGGAGTGTATTTCTATTACTGTGTGGGAGATCTCCAACAACGGAGTCGGGGAGAAAGCAAGTGGGACAGATCTGCCCAGTCTCTGAGCAGCGCACGTTTCACAGACAAGCCACAAAGCAGAATGTAAACAACGTCACGCGGTTCAGCACCTTGGACAGCTGCGGGGGGGACGGTGTCGGAGTAGCGGTGTTTCGAAGTGGGGGTATTTCGGAACAGCGGGGTGTCGAAGTGGAGGTGTGTCGGAATGGAGGGCTGTCCCCCCTCGAGAGATGAAGTCTGCAAACCGCTCTAGTTGTAGCAACTTTAGCAATAGCCGCACCATAACAAACAGCGCAGTATACGGATCCACTATCCACCGATCAAAAAGCCACTTATAGCCACAAATAATGCTCAGAACAGCACCAAACGTCATCAACAGTACAAACAGGGTCCCAGCTAATAGGAGGCATCAAACATCTGTTAGCTTAGCCTGGTTTCTATTGAAAAGAGAGGAAAACAATGCACCCACTCTGCTCCAGTTATACGCTGTGCAGCAACTTTCCGCGTCCAGCATAGTCATAGAGTCCAGGCACTGACAACACACGTCCGAGGCCGACTGGCAGCACACACATCTGGTTTCAGCGGCCACCGACAGGCAGTGACCACCACACTGACCACTTGATTCCCCCAAGTCCCTCTGTCACTTTTAGCCTCCATTTCCAGGACATAGACCCCACCACAGCTGCCCCTCTTTCACTTTTCTCCTCCATTTCCCTCAGCTCGTCTTCAGTAAACTCAGTCTCAAACTGATAGTAGCGCCCATCGAAATGAAACCAGTCGTCGTTGTTCTCAAACTCCATAAACTCAGCCGTGTTGTCCCTTCTGTGATGTCTGCTTCACTAAGTTACAGACAGTCTCTTCCGGCGCCCTGATCGCGCGTGTGACGTCGCGTCTAATCTCGCACTTGTTTACGTGATTCTCTCTGTTCATTTCCCTGTGAACACTCGATCAGGCCTGGAATTTCGTCATTTTAGGGGCAGGGCCACTTGGCCTTTCGTGTTGTCAATTTTTTGAGGGCACAAAGGCCAAAAGCCAGGGCAGCAAGGCCATAAAATAAAACAATGATTTTAAATCCACGTCTTTAATGAATTTTATAATTACCGGTATCTGTTAAATTAATACATAAAACGGGCTCAAGCAAACCAGAAATGTTCAACTTTAAATTAATTTATGCATTTAATTTTTTGCACAAGGGTCCAGTCCTATGCAGCTATGTTTTGAAATTATCTTACCTGTTGACTATTGCACTGGGCGATATGAGAAAAAATCCTATCACAATAATTTTTTTCATATCAGTCGACATCAATTTATATCACGATATAACTCAAATCACTATTTTGGTCAATCTTAAATATTCCCTTATTGTCACAAGTGAGATTTGAAGTTATCAGAAGGTTATTTTGTGATTTTTTTTTTTTTCCTGTCAAAAATGTAACATGACAGATGTAGGCTAATGATGAACATCATACAACAGTATCATACTAGAAAAAACATTTCCAAGAATGGAAATGGTGTGAATGCTGAAAGCAGCTGAACGCTGTTGCAGAATTAGCAAATAGTGCAAGCAGTGACTGATCACCATACAAATGTTTGACTGAGGTGGGAATCGAACCCACAACCTCATGGTCAATAGACTTTCACTCTGCCTCTAGGCCACAGTGTACACACAGTTGCAAAGACTGTTGTCTGTTGATGAGCTGCACTCTGTCTCACTCTGAAGTTAACGAGCCCAAAGCTGCACCTGTTGGAAACACTGTGAACACCAAGAAAGCTTGAGAGTAAAGCTTGAATGACTTAGAATGAAAATTTCTGTGAATTTCAGGCTGAGAGCAGCAGTTTCAACATGAAGCAAGTTGTCAAAAGTCAACTGAGGACGACTGGGAAAATAATTCACTATTATTGTTGTTGAGGCAAGATTTGAACCAGCAACCTTCAGGTCTTCCGCCCAGCAAGCAAACCACTAGGCTACAGACAGAGACAGTATGTGAGGGGCAAAGAAAACCTTTAATAAGAGGATCACTGGCCTCTGCTTTAAAAAAAAGTAAGGAAAGTGCAGAAATTAGCCACACCAAGTAAGAAGAGGACTTTTTTGTGACCTGTGACTATTTTTTGGTGAATTAAAATGAATTAAAAAGCACTTAACAGCAAGTTACAAAGTTGAGCTCCTTCTCTTGCTGCTGTGAAAAAAATGCATTGGGCTGAATGAGAGCAGAGAGCTCCCTGGCTGCATTTAAAAAATATTTTAAATTATTATCTAAGTCTCTTTGCATTTTTGACCAGAATTTTAGCCAGAAGACAAGTGTGGCTACAAAACTGGAGAAAATAATTTGTCTAGAGTTTAATTTGTGGCCGTGCTGACATGTAATATAATTAAACGAAACAGATAGTAGCTTGCCTGGGTCTGGGCAGTGTTCAGGTCGGCACAGTTGATCTAAACGCCCGAGTGCGGTGTTTCTCTGCTGACGCACACGGCTGTAGCAGCCCAAACACTTAGCACGTGTTGATATGTTGGCTCTTTTCCAGCCACATGATTGGTTCAGCGGGTGGGGGGTGTTTGATGAAGTCACCTGGTTGTCCGGTGATAGATTGGTCGCCAAACTGTCATTATAGCCCGCCCGAGCGGTTTGTGCCAGGCTCGAATCAAATCCACCCCTGGTGATGCTGCTGCTAGAATGGCATCAAAATACGCATTGTTCTTTCTTCAAAGATTGTTGATATAGGAAAGAGGCAAAGGAGAAAACTGCAAAATCAACCGGGGCAGTGCGGGTGGGGCATCAATTTTTTTCAAGGGCACAAGGCCAAATCGGACGGGGCCCTCGTGGCCCTTGTGAAATTCCTGCGCTGCACTCGACTATGATGAACTTTGGCTGCATTATATGGAGTAATACACACACATTCATCCTTGAGCTGCGGGACTCTACTTAACTCGGTAATCGCCTCCACGCCAGCTGACTACCGTTAACCATGGCTACAACATGCAGACACAGAAGGGACAACACGGCTGAGTTTATGGAGTTTGAGAACAATGACTACTGGTTTTCATTTCGATGGGCGCCCTATCAGTTTGAGACCGAGTTTACTGAAGATGAAGGAAATGGAGGAGAAAAGTGGAAGAGGGAGATCTGCCGGTGGGGTCTATGTCCTGGAAATGGAGGCTAAATGGAGGCTAAAAGTGAGCTGGTGGAGGATCATGTGCTGGACTTGGGGGAATCAAGTGGTCAGTGTGGTCACTGCCTGTCGGTGGCCGCTGAAACCAGATGTGTGTGCTGCCAGTCGGCCTCGGATGTGTGTTGTCAGTGCCTGGACTCTATGCTGGACGCGGAAAGTTGCTGCACAGCGTATAACTGGAGCAGAGTGGGTGCGTTGTTTTCCTCTCTTTTCAATAGAAATCAGGCTAAGCTAACAGATGTTTGATGCCTCCTATTATGTGCTGGGACTAGGGTTGCCACCTTGAATTTGTGAAAAAAAGGGACATTCGACCAATTTTTTGTAGCTATACGCAAAATCCAATAATTAATTCAAAAGTAGTGTGAAGTGCACTTTTATTTCAATGTTCTGCTGCCATATGAACGAAAGTGCCATAACATTTGTTAAATAAAACAAAACTAGTCAGTCCAGTCACTTTGCCACCTTTTGATTCACGACATTTATTACATGTTAATTTACATTAATTATCTGCATGGCCGTTGTATATGGGAGAAAGGTGATGATAATTCTAGGGGCCCAGCGCCCAGTAGGGCCCACAAAAAACCCCAGTAGTCTAATCTTTGTATGACTGAATTATTAATATAAGACCCTGACTAATACTCATAGTAATTCTGCATTAGCATCAAAACAAATTAGGATAAATAAAAAATGATAATACATATGTAGTCTAAGAAAAAAAGTGGAAAAGTCAGGGGCCCACTTTAGTATTCTTTCAGGGGCCCCAGAATTCCTAGCAACGGCCCTGATTATCTGACTAACTTGCATATTTCACTCAGAGGACCGGCGGATCAGCTGGTGTGCAGTGCAGCTGTAAAGCCTAGGCTACTGTATGATCCCTCTTCTCTCTCTCTCTCTCTCTCCATCGCGCTGTACGTCTTCACAAGACACAGGTCGACGTGTGTGGGGTGAGATGGAAATAAGAGCAGAGCGCCTTCTCTCTCATGTTGAGTTCCATAGACAGGTGCGTCAGTGCCAGTAGGTCGTCGCGGACTCGCGCGTCAGACATTTGGTTTTCCTAATGGGAATGACTGGTTTAACGTGACTTTATCATTAAAAGTGAGAAAAAAGAGAGAGAGAGAGCTGTCAACCACTCCTAGACGCGTCAGCAGTAGCGTAGCCAGAAAAAAGACATTGGGTGTGCACCTGCAAAGACTGGGTGTGCCAAATTTATTTTCAACAAACTGAGCGTTACACCTCCATAAATATTCAACCATGTGTTATTCGCTCTCAACAAGCCATAGGCCTTTAACTAGCATCAGACACAGACTGCACATAATAACTTGGGTTTAACAGTGGCATCATGGCAAGCCGGTATGATCATACTTATCTTCTAATCTATATGCAACGCTGAGTAAAAAAAAACTGCTTAGTAACTGCTCTTATAGTCAACAGTACAACAGGTCTAAACATTCACACATATGACGTGCTCAAATAAATCAATAACAAAGTCATAAAAAAACACACTTTTGCGTGTCTGGTTAGCGCACACACAATAGGTGATCTACATGTACTAAGAGTAACACACTAAATGACAACACGCGCAAACCGCAGTATTTAAATGAGGGTTTTGCGCGTAATTGTTTCCACCATGGAGAGTGTGGACAGAGCTGGATGGATACAAACGCAGAATAAAAATTTGATCCGACGCATTAATAGAGAGAGGGACAAATAAACATTTCAATCAGGATAGACCATTTACGACAAGAGAGCCAGGTTTGAGGATGAAGATGAAATTACATTTATTGTGCACAAAATAGACTTTGGCGCTTAGACCACGGGTGTAGACCAGCTGAGTAAACTGATCTGGGGATGAGAAGCTTGCATCTGAAGTAGTTATATCCCCCCCGGGCCTAGACACTGGTGGTGGTAGGGAAGCTTGAAGTCGCCTGATGAGGGAACTTCTCAGTTGAAGATCCAGGTTAAGACAGTCTGTATCTTGATGGAGGTGGTGCCGGGGTGGAGGTGGGCTGAGAGTTTTGCAGGAATGACGGCTGATGACAGGAGAGAGAGAGAGGACTTTTAATTTTGACGCTAATGACCGATTGGTGGAAGGGAAAGAGGATGGCAGACTGAGATTGGCTGAATTATGAAAATGAGGGTGGAGCGAGAGGATAGCAGGAAAACAGGGAAAGGGCTTTGAGGCGTGCTTAAAGAGATAGTCTTCCTGTCTGAACTTTCGCTTAGCTTCATATTGTGGAGCTGCCTGCAGCATAAGAAACGTGGGAGATTATCTATGAGAAAGTTAAAATGTGGTTGGTAGAACAAGAAGAGAAGAGATGAAGTGAAGAGAAGATGGGGAGATATAGGTATGCGGCAAAGAACAAAAGAAGATTTTAGTTTATAATAAAACCTCAGCAAACGAGGGAGAGCTGCTCTGATCAGTGTTGAGCAGCAGCTGAGCAGGTAACTGAGAGCAGTTACCTGCTCAGCTGCTGTCATTCATTGAGCTGGCGGTGCGCGCTATGGCACAGAGCTCAGGTGGGACACTCAGGCCACTCGGGTCTAAACGCGCTGACCAGAGGGATCACGGACGGAGTGAAAGCAGCGCCGGTGACGTCTCTCAGCCCCGGTCCCAGAGCTGAGCAGCCAGGTACATGGAGAGAGAGGAGAGGAGCGCACTGGACGAGAGAGGTGCGGCGTGCGTAACGGCGCTTAAATGACTTTGATCGCATGATCAACAAAGCTATTTAACCACCTGAACACAACTACTGGGCTTATCATTCATCACATATGATTATGTAACAGCTTGGCCTGATGGTTTTATATCGCAAAGCAGAAGAGGACAACGATATCGCTGCTTACCTGTGCGCACTGCGCAGCTCTCAATTTAAAGGGCAAGACGGCCTGGCCTGGCCTTGAACTCGTTAATTATTCCATTAGTCCAGTTTCTCCGCAACGCATCACCTGACGGCAATTTTTACAAATGTATTAACTGATCGATAACATGTTAGTAGCTATAGACTATAACAAAAACAAAAAATGCATCAAATTTTTTGGGTGTGCCAGCTTCCTCTGTGGGTGGCACTGGCACACCCTGGCACACCCGTGGCTACGCCAGTGCGCGTCAGGTCAGTCATAGCGCAGGGGGGAGGAGGGATATTATTCTGTGGTGAAAAATAGGTCTCATTCATGAAATTTTATTGAGAATTTTACAGGGGGGGACAGCGCATGTTTACCGGGTAAAAAGTGTCCGGCGACTCTGACCCCTACACCGCAGCAGCCAGAAAAAAAACTGATGCGTCCGTGCAATAGCGTAGAACAGCAATGGATAGAATGTGTTCATAGGCGATACTGATCTCTCTGCTTTGGAAGAGTTTAATGGTGACATGCTATAAACCAAATGACATTTTTTATATTTTCCCCAAAAAACGGGACAAACTGTGTCCCGGGAGAGATTTATTTTTCCCCGGGACAGCTGATGAAATAAGAGAACAATTCTGGGAAAAACGGGACGGGTGGCAACACTAGCTGGGACCCTGTTTGTACTGTTGATGACGTGTGCTGTTCTGAGCATTATTTGTGGCTATAAGTGGCTTTTTGATCGGTGGATAGTGGATCCGTATACTGCGCTGTTTGTTATGGTGCAGTTATTGCTAAAGTTGCTACAACTAGAGAAGCTAGCGGTTAGCAGACTTCATCTCTCGACAGCGGGGATGACGGAACCCCAATAGCATTGACTTTTGGGCCACATGTGGCATTTAGCTGGCACCTCTGGCTGATGTGGTATGGCAAAATGTATGAGGGCCAAATCATAACCACATACGCATTGCCATATATTCAAATTTAAAGCAGAAGTGAGTGATCCGGTCGTTTTCGCTAATGCTGCGTTCCAGGCAGGCTTTTGAAATCGTAAATTACAGCTTCAAGTCACAACTTACGACTTTGTAGCGTTTCAGGCAACCCACTCGTGTTTTTCCGACCTGTTTTACCGGTGAAAGTCACTATAACGGCCACTCGTAACTTCCGACCCGTGAACTCGTACCAGATCGAACTGGTACCACTTCACGGTCGGAAAAATACGAGTTTCCTTGAACGCACCATAACAGTCCTCGTCGCTACGTCACCACATTCACGGCGTTCCTTGGCTGCACACACAGCCCTGCATGCCGTTCTCTCTCCTCATTGGATAAAAACTGTAGGATACGATAAATGTTTTCTCTTCGGCTTACAGCAGAGCAGAGTGACTGACAGACCCGTGTTTCAGTCCAAACACTCTATGTAAGTGATTGCTGTCGGAAGATATAACTATTTAAGACTTATATTAACACAAATATCACTCACTTCTGCTTTAACTGAGGCACTTGGCCCAGATAATATACTTTTGGGCCGCATGTGGTAGGCTATGTGACTGGCAAATATATGGCAAAACTTACAGTGGGTACTAGTTTCATTTGGACGTTTCCCTCACGTAACGCGTGATTCACGCGTTGTGTGAAATTGTAGGTCACACTGTAGCCACTAGGTGGAAGCATCGTACTGAGATGCAGCTCAAAAGATTTTGGGGTAATTCCACGTTTGACCACAACGTAGCTGCAATGGAGAGTGGCGCTGTTCATAGGCCATAGGCTACTTCATTTGCAGCTGTGGTCGAGAGAGCTAGAGAGTGGATGGAGAGAGGGACCGCTACGCCGGTCAATCAGATAAATGTTTTTTTTTTTTTATTGTTTCACAGTGGTTACAGTAGCCTACGTTCAACAGGATCAGTGGTTCTCAGCCTTTTGGGGGTCCCCTGCATATTTTATCATATCAATATAAAACACAATTTAAATATGAGAGTTGCTGTTGCTCTAGTTTAATAGCGCTGCAGCTGCATTTGCCGTGCGCCCCTGTCTGTATGTGAACCTGTGTCTGTCTATGTGCAGGCAGAGATCAGAGATGGTGTTTTTTTTAATAACCATGCGTTTCACCAGCTCTCATCTCCGCCAGTCAGCCTCTCAACCTGCCGCCTCTCTCGCGTGCGGGCGCACCGCACGTAAACACACGTGAGACGTGGACACATTTATTTAGGCTATTTATTTATTTATTTTTTCTGTGGGAAACACTGATAAAGCTGTGCGTACGCACAACTCTCCGCAATATTCCATTGATAAATCACACCGGACCCAAGAATGGTGCGGACATGAACACACCTCATATTCCACCCCCAGAATTCCTCAGCACAACCATATATGGTCAGCACGTGCATAATTAAGTAGCCATGTGCGCTCTGTGGAGCACAAGACAACACCCGGAATGATGCTTCGGCGGACCTGCCCTCGCTTTTGAGGTCGGTTGTGAGAAAAATGCCTACTGTCCAGACAACTGTGTTTTTTTTTAAAGCACCCCTGCATTACACAAACACATACAGTATATAGCCGCACATATAGGCTATATCAGTGATCGCCTCTGGGCTGGTTGCTCCTGCCCGGTCTGTACACTCCTCTCATCCTCACTTCAGCACCTGTCCTGGGCTGCACAGTGTCGGCTCGGCTCGCTCCTCGTTTTAAATGACTTTTAAAAGTAGCGTAAACAGCCTACTGTTCTCTGATTACTCATACGCGTATTTAGTTAGGCTATACGTTGCATTGTTAGTTATAGGCCTACTTCATTCAATCAAAAAAAAAAAAAAAAAAGGACGGTGGAGCGAGCGAACACAGCTGCTGAAGTGGGGAGAGGAGTGGAGAGACTGGGCGTCCGCAGGGTTTTTGCAACTTGCGGATCAGTAAGGGCGGAGGACCGACATGACGGGGGGTCTCAGTCTCCTGATACCTGTGCAGGCGGGCCAGGACCGCGGAGGTCAGCGAGACAGAGAACAAGTCCGCCCCGGCTGTAGTAATGCCTTGAGGAACGCACGTATCATTCCACCGCCGCCTGCCGCCACAGAGTGAAGCTTCTTACCCCAGAAGGAGGTCCAGGTTGAACACTATTAATAAACGCAGGTCCCTAATAAACGCCTGTTGATTTGAGCGATTTAAGCAAATAAACGCCCGGGCCTTTATTTGGTGTTTTACGGTAGGCTATTGCCCGTTCATTCATGAGAAATCATCCAGCTACACTCTCAAAGAAAACCACGCTGTGGTCCGTAATCGCGGTGCAGATGGGTGTGTTTGGAGCTGACAAGAGGATCGATAAAAGAGAGTGAGACGTATAGCTGCCGTTGTTACATTGTTCTCATTGAAAAACTATACTGTATTATTATTATATTGCATTCCCCATTCCTGCACTGCTCCGTGCTGCTCTCTTATGGAGGCGATCTGCTGCTCACAGATGCCACCTGGCGGTTGTTTGGGCACATTGCAGCTTCTGGTGAAAACACAATTACTCCTCCACAAAAAATCCGCGTGAGCCTCCCGTGACTCACGCGTGAATCTCGCGTGAAACCGTCCAAATGAAACTAGTACCCACTGTAACACATGAGGTCCACAAACCACGTTGGTTTTGCCATACCTTCAAAATTGGAGGGAATTTTTCTTCTGGCACAGTTCTGAAATTAAGGCACTCTCCTAGATGATAGATGTTAGCTTTTGGGCTACAGCTGGCATGCAACTGGCACATGTGGCCATGGGTGGAGTTTATTCTGCGACACCCTCCGGACATTTTCATTTTCTCTCACTCAGGCCTTGTCCACACGAACACGGGTATTTTTGAAATCAAACTTTTATGGACCCCGGTTAAAAAAAAATTTGCGTCCACACCACAGGTGTGATAAAAAAAATAACTCAATAACATGAAATCGCAAATCCGTCTCAAACAATGTCATGTGCATTCCAAAGCAGTAGGTGGCGATATCACTCCTAACAGGAAAGCAGCTGTAACTTGTACAGAGAGAGTGGAGGCTCAAACAGCTCAAACTGACTGGCACCGCGAGACGAGTCCGCGCTACACCCCGCCCGTAATCTCTCGTTTATGACAGATACGAAAATACACAAATACACATCGTAACGATAATCCATCGATCCACTGATTGATTCTGAAAGTAGGGATGCACCGATCCACATTTTTTCACTTCCGATCCGATCCCGATACAAGAATTTGGATATCTGCCGATACCGATACTATTCCGATACCAGAGCTTTTTTTTTTTCATTCAATCATTTTTTTAGATTTTCCCCTCCCACCTAAAGCTATGTTCTACGTAGGGGTGTCAAACTCATTCAGGGGCCACAAACAGCACAACTGGATCTCAAGTTGGCCAGAGCAGTAGAATAATAGCATGATAAGGTATAAATAAAAAGAAGAACTTTTCCCTTTGTATTATAAGATGTTTACAGTTAATGAACTATTCTTTTACAAAACATATTATGAACAATCTGAAATTTCCTCATAAAAATACATGTGCAATTTCAACAATAATATGCCTCTTCTGTCTTCTATGTAATTTTCACACTTGGCAAATTCATTCTGAGGGCGAGATTGGACTCCCCGCTGGACCAGTTTTGGCCCGCGTGCCGCACGTTTGACAACCCTGGTCTACGATCTGAAAAATGTAGAGAAAATTTTGAAAAAAGCACCCCACACACAGATACACACACCCTCCCCCCCAAGCTCGTATCGCCCTCCCCTCGGAGCCTCCTTTTTTTGTGATCAACTTTTTTTTTATTGAAGATGCATAATATATATATGTTTACATAGTATACATGTTTACATAGTATACATACACCCCCCCCCCCCCCCCCCCCCCTCAGTAGGTGCAAAAAGAACAGAGACACATATAATCAGGGCAGTAATAATATTGAAAATTGTGTACATTTATACAACATTTAACCCCCCCCTCCCCCCATACACACACAACCCTCCCTCCCCCAGGCGACTCCGTGTGAACCTCCCACCCAGGATCTCTCCCGAAATGAATAAATAAATGAAATAAAATAAAATATACAAAATAAATTATGGATTCAAAATAAAATTCAAGATCGGCCGTGCTGCACCCTTTCTTTAACTAACTTGTGTGCTGCCTCCCATTGCTGCCAGGCCAAGGAATGTGGCGGTTGCCACCTAAGGGCCAGCATTTTCTTGGCAGCTGTGAGACCGGCCCATAGAATGAGTCTATGTTGCAGGGACAAATTTAAAGAAGAGTCATCATTAAAGCAGATATCAGTGGAATGTTTTTGTTAATATAAGTCCTAAATAGTCCTATTTTCCGTCAGCAATCACTTACATGAAGTATTTCAGCCTAAACACGAGTCTCTCCGTCACTCTGCTCTGCTGTAACCCGAGGAGAAAATTTTCCTTGTGGGATACAAGTGTTATCCAATGAGGAGAGAGAACGGCATGAAGGGCTGTGTGTGCAGCCAAGGGATGCGCGTGAATGTGGTGACGTAGCACGAGGACCAATTGATGCCTGACAAGGGCGGGGGCTGCTAACTCATGGTGCGTTCAAAGAAACTCGTACTTTGTGTTTTTCCTTCCTGTGAAGTCATACCAGTTCGATCTGGTACGAGTTCACGGGTCGGAAGTTACGAGTGGCCGTTATAGGGAACTTTCACAGACAACAGGATGGTAAAAACACGAGCTACGGGTTACCTGGAACGCTACCAAGTCGTAGTTGTGACTTGAAGCTGTAACTTACGGTTTCAAAAGCCTGCCTTGAACGCAGCATTAGCCGAAACGGCCGTGAAGCTGATATCTGCTTTAAGCAAAAGTAAGGCTGGGGAGACTGGGATCTTGATCTTGATAATATCACTTAGGGGGGGGGCGGGGATTTATGAAAAATGTCCGGTTTTCCTGTCCACACATGACTGCTGAAACCGGAGTTTTCGAAAAAGTTCACCCTGGACTCCGGTTACAAAAAACTCCGGTTTCAGGAGCCCACAACTGCAGTTACACGGTTTAAAAAATACCCGGGTTTGTGTGGACGGGGCCTCAGTTTCTGGACTGGCTGCTGCTTTGGGTAAGTGAATTTTAAACCTTTTACATTTTTGTTGAACTACTGATAATTAATGGCACACACTAGACCTACATCTTTAGAGGAGAAAGCTACAAGTTAGCCAAACAGAACTCAGTTTTAATTTAATAAAGCGTGTGTTTTGAAGCCCATGGTGGCAAGAGTCAGGCTGTTAGCAGCTTTGCTAACCCTGCTGCTTCTGGGATGAAAAAGCTTGATTTAAGTTACTCCAATGCAGTGGCGGCTGGTGGTCAAATTAGTTGGGTGGGCTAATAAATAAATTATACCAGAGACGTTATAATATGAGGAGACAGACCACTCTGCCCGTTTTGAATGGGGAAAGCTGCGACGCCAAAGATGGCGCATGTCCCGCCCCTTTTCACCAGCAGCCAATCACCTGCATTGCCAGAGCTAAACTAGGCCAATCATGTTGTTGCACCAGCGCATGCGCACAAGTAGATTTACGACAGACAAACCTATCTGGTGGCAACAACAACGAAAACGAAATGAACGAAAGAGCTACCTCGGGGCTACGTATACAGAATTCACCACATTCACATCAATAAGCGTTTTACAATGAACCGATCAGTCCACATTTTCTTTAATTTAATTTTTGAATGTATAGTTTTGTTCGTTTCATTTTTTAACCTAAACATACTGGGCCCCCTCCCCTGGGGCGTTAGCCTCCTGTCCATGATAGCAGCAGCAGCAGTCCACTCCAAAAAAAAACACACAGTCCGGGTGAAGCACTGGAGCCGTGGACCGATAGACACCGTCACCATAAAGAGAGCCTCTATTGTTTTATTGTACCGAGTACGAGAGGCTTGTTGTGAGCTGAGAAGCGGCTGTTAGCGGCGGATGCTAACCGAAGCTAGCGGCGAATGCTAACGCTACCGCTAGTCGAAGTTAGCATCGAGCTAGCTCAGCACAACGAACGCCCCTCATACTTGTTACCGGTCGAGGCTTTAGTTGTTAGTGATGGTCGGTAATCAGTCCGTGGCTCCAGCGGTTCACTCGGACTGTATTTATTTATTTTTAACTGACTGCTGCTGCTGCTGCTGAGACGACATGCTAGCACTAATACATCCATGCTAGCATTCGATAGCATCCGAGACAGCTAACGTTAGTGGGGATCGGGGGAGCGGGTGGGAGGGGGGAGCAGACACAGTCACCACACACAGAACTAGGAGCCCATAGGTGATGATTAAGACAGATTTCATGTAAGTCTAGCGTTTATTTTTGGGCAAAAATCTCCAGACTCAAGCCGATATGTCTCCAGGTAGAGCGGGGCAGACCGGTCACGGTGTAGGTATGCTCGGGCTGCTGCTAGATCACGGATTTAGCCGTTACAGCCGTACAGTAACGGCGGTGTCGTAAATCCGCGCGCATGCGCAGTTGAGTACTCCCTGTGGAAAAATAGCGATTTAAACGTCATTCTGCGGTAAAGTTTATGTTTTTTTGGTTTTTATTTGTATCTTATTTCACTGGCTAGCACGTCTGTATGTTTTTTCCGCCCTGCTATCACGTTAAAGGGTGGATTTGACCACCCCTCCATTCATTTAGATAGGGGTCTGGTCTTCTTGGGCTTTTCGAAGCGTCGCCAATATGGCCGCCGAGTGGCCTGACTTGCCTAGAAGGACTTTGATTATACCCATTAAATGGTTAACACAGCTAAAAGTTAGGGTTATCCCATCTCACAAAAGTATAGCAACTAACTAGGCCTACACACTGCATTAAAGCAGAAGTAAGTGGTCCGGTCGTTTTCGCTAATGCTGCGTTCCAGGTAGGCTTTTGAAATCGTAAATTACAGCTTCAAGTCACAACTTACGACTTTGTAGCGTTCCAGGCAACCCACTCGTGTTTTTCCGACCTGTTTTACCGGTGAAAGTCACTATAACGGCCACTCGTAACTTCCGACCGGTGAACTCGTACCAGATCAAACTGGTACGACTTCACGGTCGGAAAAATACGAGTTTCATTGAACGCACCATAACAGTCCTTGTCCCTACGTCACCACATTCACGGCGTCCCTTGGCTGCACACACAGCCCTGCATGCCGTTCTCTCTCTAGTTATATCTTCCGACAGCAATCACTTACATAGAGTGTTTGGACTGAAACACGGGTCTGTCAGTCCCTCTGCTCTGCTCTGAGCCGAAGAGAAAACATTTATCGTATCCTACAGTTTTTATCCAATGAGGAGAGAGAACGGCATGCAGGGCTGTGTGTGCAGCCAAGGAACGCCGTGAATGTGGTGACGTAGCGACGAGGACTGTTATGGTGCGTTCAAGGAAACTCGTATTTTTCCAACCATGAAGTGGTACCAGTTCGATCTGGTACGAGTTCACCGGTCGGAAGTTACGAGTGGCCGTTATAGTGACTTTCACCGGTAAAACAGGTCGGAAAAACACGAGTGGGTTGCCTGGAACGCTACAAAGTCGTAAGTTGTGACTTGAAGCTGTAATTTACGATTTCAAAAGCCTGCCTGGAACGCAGCATTAGCGAAAACGACCGGATCACTCACTTCTGCTTTAAGTAGAAGGGTCTAGTCCAAAAAAAAAAAAAAAAAAAAAACTTCACCTGGTTATCTCACACATACACACACAGTCTCTCTCTCTCTCTCTCTCTCTCTCTCTCTCTCCCTCCCTCAAGCATGCACGCACGCACACACACAAACACCTACACACACGTACGCACGCACACACACCCGACGATATTGCTCAATTAAAAAAAAAAGAGAAAAATAAAGACGATATATGCAGCTCATATCGACGGCCTTTCTGGTCTGTTATCGCCATGTCATGGTGCTCCTGGTGAGTTTAGAAACTAGATTCTCCACTTCGTTCATGTTAGCAAAGACAGTTTAGAGCAGTAAAGTAGCTACCTGTGATGCTAGCGCCTAGCGCCGCTGTTTCTGTCTTCTCCCTCCCACAACAACACAACTTTTCCTCTGGTTCCTGTCATTGGTCTGAAAACAGCGCTGTTGGGCTAAATGAAATTAGCCCCAATGACAAGTAAACCAAGGGGGCGGGACATGCTGCCTGTCAATCATTGACCCTGCGTCAGCCCGCTGCTGATTGGTCAGAACCGCTCGGCCTGTGGGCTGAATGAAGTTAGCCCCAACAGTCGGTCAATGGCGAGGGCGGGACATGGCACGGTCTGTCAATCATCCACATCCACAGAAAGTAATGTACGATGTACAGATGCTTCAGTGGAAATAGATTTTCCCTGAACTGTAACAATTTGAAAAAAATAGATAGATGATCAAAACAGATTAGCTTAACCTTCATCTTGAGGTGGAGCTTCAACCTATTCAACCATAGCTTTTGATTTGTCACCTCCAGTGGAAGAGTAGGCCTATTGGTGCTTAGATTTTACTCCCTGCCTTAGCATCGTGAAAACTATAGCAAGGAAATATAGAAAAGGGAAAGAAGACATTCAAGAAAATACACAGGCAAAACATTTAATTACCTATTTCCCAATTAGCTATTAGGCTACTGGTTACAAAACAACCTCGAAAATTTCACTGCACACAAATTTCATATTCAGTCTCCAGATAATAAAATCCACCAATGCAATTAATCCCAACCCAAAAGAAAAATAAAGATAATGTGAGCAGCATCACTCAAGACAAAAATAAATCCAGAACATCCCAAGGATTTAATAATAAAACAGAAATTGAGAAATAATCAAATTCCAACAAAGGCAAAACTCAGCAGCACAGGGGCAGCCCCAACCCAGAGAAGACAATAGATGAGCCGTAGGTGATGGAGTTGCGTACAGGTGGAGATTACAGGTCTCAATAGTCTCCTCCCTTTTGTACATATGACTTTGTTACACTTACAAAGACTGGTCACTAGATGGCAGTCCAAGACCATGTATTGATATTCACCAGGCACTTGAGTGAAGGGAAGAGAGAGGCTCAACAGATAGAAAATACAGAAACAAGGAGGCAGAGGTGGAAGCCAAAGATAATTTACTGTTATTCAAAGTGTGGCTCTGCTGGTTCAACATTAAGCTATAAGTGAACTCCTTCCCCTAATGTGACTGTCACCACCAGAAAGATTGCACTGTGCAAAACCCAGCCCCAGATTCACTTTGTACATGGGATTGTGTAGCTATCACCAAAAAGAGCCCACATGATTCACGGGCTAGGCAGATAAAGTGGAGAACTACTCAGTCATGAGTGCTGTTGATTTTTGTTTTAAATAAAGCCTCTTCGTCATCTCACTTGTGTTTCAAACTGAATTATTTCCATGTGTGGCCTTGAAAATTATTTTTTAAGGCTGCTACACAGAGCCATGTGTTGATGTGTAGTTCAGAGCATCAGGTGATGGTTGGTTTCTACAGAGGCTTCAGGGCACAACTTGCTGTCAGCAAATCTAAGTGAATCTGGTTCTGTTTTGCAGTTTGGCTGCACATCTGTCTGATATTTTTTAGCTCTTGCATCAGCCCCTATGTCCCATGTCTCTGTGATAATGTCTTTGTCATTCATGTTTTAATTATCACTTGGATGCTCCGTTTGGTTCCGTGGCACCAGCAGATCGATGTCAAATCTCTTCTGTTCTTCTTCACTGTTAACTGTCCTGTACCCCATCAATGACATGGCCCCTTTACACACTTCCTGGATGCGTTTGACATTGCTGTGCGGCAGCAGGGTACGCCAAGCCTCAGACACCTTGGTGGCGTTTCGTGAAGTGACTTTATAGGCTTGTCCCTTGCCTTTTCCGTGGGTAACTCTGTAGATCCACTCCTCCAACTGCGGCGTCATCTCCAGACCTACAAATTCATACAGTGCAGATATTTCCTCCAGTGTGTTGCGTACCACATCCTCATAACGGACCATTTTGTAGCGCCCTTTTAGAAAAGGAGGGGGTTTCAGGACGGCCCTTTCATTGATGCGCACATGGCTACGGCAGATTTCCTGTGTGACTTCATACGGCACCTCAGCAGGTGGGATGTTTCTCTGCTCCAAGACAGCAGCACTGTCTCGTATAAAGTTGGCGGCCCCCGCCTCCCTAGACCGAAACACAGCCCGTGGGTCTCGGACCAGGTGGATGATGCGGAAGTCTAAGTTTGGGTCCTGCAGAAGTGGGTAGAGGGGTTCCAGCTCAAATATGCGCACTATTTTTAACACCACATGACTGTAAGTGTGGCAGGCTTCCTCCACCTCCTGCATGTTGGGGGGCTGGCACATCTCTATGCAGCGATCCGGGTCACTGAACTGGTTGCGTGGTGTGAGAGAACAGGCTGGAGGCGAGCACAGAGCTCGACTTTGAGGCCACACAAACATGGACCTGTTGCTCTGAAGGTAGGAATCCATCACAGAGAAATCACACTGGAACAAACTCCTCAGTAGATCCCTCATGGCCATTCGCAGCTCCCGTTTCCTGGGTTTCTCCAGCTTATACCACACATGCCAAGCGGGCTCCATAAGATAGAAGACAGACGGGTGCTGACTGAACACCTGGCCAAGGAAGGATGAGCCTGATCGCCAGGACGACAGCAGCAGAACATGAACCTTGTCATTGGAGGAGGCAGAGCTGCAGGGATTGAACTGGACAAACCAGGCACAGAACAACACCCCTGTGGCACCCAGCAGGATCACCAGGAAAAGCATGGTGCTGAGGCTCACTCTGCAGCGGGGCATCATGGGTAATGGTCTCTGTCAGTGGCCTCTGCGAGATGTGGATCGATTTTTACGTCTTCTGCGGAGCTGTGTTACCTCTGCAACAGAAAAGACAGAGACAGACAGATATTAAAGGGATACGGCAACTTTTTTTTTCGTGTCTTGTGTAGCACCTTTAACCCTGATTAGAATAGATAGCCTACTCACATCTCTAGGTTCGGTAGGAGTTGGGCAAATGACTCAAAAGAGGAGTGGTTTGAACAGGTGATATTTTAATATCAATCAGAAATGAAATAATAAACAAACAACTTTGTTGTTCAGTTTTTTCAAAATAAAAGGCGCCAGAAAATAAAAAATAAAACAAAAGAAAATTGTCCTGAGACACTGAGCTCCTTTGCTCAGCGTGCTGGAGTGTTCCGTCGCGGGATCCAAGGTGAGTTTGTGTGTCAATGTCAGTTGAGTTTCTTTATTTTCAGTTCAGTATTTGTTTCAACTACTACCTGGGTAGGTGAGAAGTGTGTGCAATCTTATCTGCTCTCCTTGTATGAGATTCAGGTGATCTGGAGTCGTTGAGATAGGTGGGTTCAGCAGCTGGCCACACTGCTTTCCAACGTTCTCTCTCGCTCTCCGATCCGTTGGGCTGCGCTCGCCGTCTCGTTCGTCTCACTCTCAGAAGTGTTGGGCTGGGCTCGCCATCTCGTTCTGTATTCCTCAGTTCAGACTAGCAACAAAAAAAAACCAACCTACACAGAAAGTGCATAGGTATAAGAACTTCATCTGACTCTGTCTATTTCTTATGAGACCTCATTGTTTTCTTAGTTCAAAATCAAAAATATATATCACCCAAAATTTAGGAAATACATCAAAACACATTACATTAATTACTATGAATTAAAACAGTTAGTTTTAACCATAAATGAAATGAATTATTCATGAAGTATTACATTAACAATATTTTTAGCAGACACAATTTAAATGCATCTCTTTTAAACTATCTTTTTATCATCAGGTTAACCATTTTAATTCAACTTTTTAAATATTAAACTGTTGAATGTAAGATTAATTACATATTTTATACACAAAAGTGCATTTTTCTTCATCAATAAATGAAATATACCACACCTAGAATGGTGCTGTTACCATTTGCAGTGGCTAAAGACACAAATAAACAGTTCGAGTGGCATAAAAAAATAATTAAACCGTATCTTCTCAATGCAAACCGCATGTAAACTTAGCCTTAGCTTAGCGATTAGCATTACTAAGCATAAAACAAGGCACAAAATAGCATTCCGGACTAGCGGCTAGCATGACTAAGCATAAACCAATGGACAAAACAGCATCCCGACCTAGCGATTAGCATGTCGTGTTCGCTAGTAGCTTTAGCATTTGAAGCTAGCGATCTTTTTTCACACGATAACTACGGTAAAAAAATACACAAAAGTAACATAAAAACATTGGAAGGCATGGTATGGCATATTTTAAGCAACATAGACCACGATAACTCAAGTTAATAACACAATAAATGCATTTTTTCCGTCTAAATGGCTACCGAACTGGAAGCTAACTGTGTGCTAACTCACCGGAGTCTATGCATTTTACTTCACAAAGGGAGTTTTTCCTCTCGGCTCACGGCTTATCGGTCGAACCTGGATTCGCCCGTGACTACCGGGTCCACCTGCGGACGTCTCTGCCGTTATCCGCAGCTTTCTGCTTCTCTTTTCGTCGTGTTTGCTCTGGTTTTAGCTACCGACTCTCTTGGTGTGGTCTGCTCTGCTCTGCTGCTGCCTGGCTTATGGCTAGAGAGAAAATGGCGTCTACTCTCAGATGCAGACTCCACGCGATACCTGACCTAGGTTCACGCTAGGGATACAAACACTAGCAGGAGTATACTGCCACCTACTGGAGGTTTAGTAGAACTGCTTAAATAACAAAAATAGGATTAGTAACCTCATTTTTCATGCTGGTTACACTTGCTTCACTCCCGAGTCCATGACAAGCAGATAGATACCATCCTTTCGACTGTGCGTGCAGTAACAAGGGAGATACGGGCAGAGCTGGCGCACCGTTAATTAGCTTAGTTCACACACTGGAAGTGCATAGGTAGTGTTAGCCTGCCTCCACCTAAAGTCATCAGAGAAACTCTTCAGCAACTCAGAATTCTGCTAACAGGAACTAGAACACATAACACCCATACTAGCATCCCTTCCTTGGCCCCCCGTCAAGTACAGAACAGAGTTTAAAGTTCTTTTATTTGTTTTTCAAGCACTACATGGCCTGACCCCCAATACATTTGTGACCTACTCTCCCCCCTTTCCAGGACTCTTAGATCCTCGAATCAACTGCTCCTGACTGTTCCCCGGTCTAGGCTATGAGGAAAGGGCGATCGTGCCTTTGCCATTGCAGCCCCAAGGCTATGGAACAGCCTACCCATTTCAATCAGATGTTCCTCCTCTGCAGCTGCCTTTAAGGCAAACCTGTAATGGGAAATTTTGGTGTAACCCATTATACAAGGGTTGTATAATCATGTTATACAAGTGAACTTCCTTTCACCTTGTGGAAAGTGGTACCCAGCTAATACTTTCCTGATACCTGTATGACATACACCAGACACAAATCACCGAATCTACACAGAGCAGGTTAAAGGTCAGACCGGTGCTCTGTGTTAATTTACAAGGGGAGTTGTGTCCTGGCGGTGAAGCCAGGCACAGCTATCACAGCCATATATTTTGTCTGTTGTTCAAATGTGTTTTGGGAACTATGAAGATTAGTGCCCTGAGAACCTCTCCAGGGCATTAACTCACTCACTGACTGTACTCCTGTTCGGTTGTGTGTGTGACTCCATTCATGAATGCCTTTTATTAAAACTCAAGAAAGACAGCTGACGTGTCCAGTTATCCTTTTTTAAATACTTTATTGAAGGAACAACATTTTTTGCCACCACAAACCTAAAAGCCCTTTTGTTTTCTCAGGCCTTTAAATGTCCCTGGTGGTCTCAAGCGTGCGTCATTTTTCATTCTGGCTGTCCCAGCCATGGCTATTTTGTACAGCACTTTGTTTGTAATTTTGTGTTCACTGAACTGTACAGCACTTTGGTCAACTTTGGTTGTTTTTAAATGTGCTTTATAAATAAATTGATTTGATTTGATTTGATTTAAACGGAAACCGGCGGGCCGATCTTCATCTGACAAAACTCTCCAGTAAGGCATCTTGAGCGGTCAAATGCCGGATTACGGTACCCATAGAAGCACCTCCCAGACTTGGTGCACACTTGGACAGCTTCTCTCCCATCGACCTGTCAGACTTAACTTCTGCAATTACTTCCTCTAAGTCAGCCACATGTCTGCTGGATCCAGTCCCGACAAGACTACTTAAGGATGTCTTCCCCTTAACTAATATTTCTTTTCTGAACCAAATCAATCTTTCCCTAGTCACAGGCTACGTGCCACAGGCCTTTAAGATGGCTGTCATTAACCCTTTACTTAAAAAACCTTCTCTTGACCCAGATGTCCTAGCCAACTATAGGCCTATATCCAACCTTCCTTACATCTCTAAGATCCTCGAGAAGGTTGTCCTGGAGCAGCTACACGAACATCTGCACAGCAACGAGCTCTTTGAAGCTTTCCAATCTGGATTCAGAGAACACCACAGCACTGAAACAGCACTGGTCAAAGTCTCTAATGATCTTCTTGTAGCTTCAGACAGAGGTCTCATCTCTGTATTGTACTTTTGGACCTCAGTGCTGCATTCGACACCATCGACCACAGCATCCTGCTGCAGAGACTGGATCATGAAATTGGGATTAAAGGACCTGCCCTAAAATGGTTTAAGTCATACTTATCTGACAAGTTTCAATTTGTTAATGTTAATAACGACCATTCAGAGTACAGCAGAGTTACATATGGTGTACCACAGGGTTCAGTCTTAGGGCCAATTCTCTTCATTCTTTACATGCTCCCATTAGGTGACATCATCCGGAAGCACTCAATCAATTTTCACTGTTATGCGGATGATACGCAACTCTACTTGTCCATGGAGCCAGATGACAGAAGCCGCCTCATCAATCTGCAAGACTGCCTGAAAGACATTAGATCCTGGATGTCCTCTAACTTCTAATAGGCTATTCATTAAAAAAAAAAAAAAGAGAGGGTATTTGCCACCTCCTGAAAAGACCTGGGTGGCTGCCAATGTTACTACCCATATCTAAATCCACCATTATGCACACACACACACACAGACACACACAGACACAGACACACACACACACACACACACACACACACACACACACACACACACACACACACACACACACACACACACACACACACACAGTGAGTCCCACACTAGATGTGGGACAAAGACTATGTCTGTGTGAGACAATACAAGTCATTTTATGAGAGTTTTTTTTTTCATCATCTAATTATTATTAATTTGGAATTCATGTCTGTGCAAACTCTCATTTGTCCAGGTCAAAGGCATCTCTAAGCAATTGAATCAAGTCAACTGGACTTAGTTTTTTGTCTTTGAAGACATTTCTCTCAAAACTATGGATTTTGTGAATAATGTCAGAGGTTTAAAGATGGAGACTGATGAGACCATGGTATCCTACGACGTGACCTCCCTGTTCACCTTGTAGCGATTCAGCCTAGTGCCCGTCTCACCTCATTCACAAATCCACACATCACACCTTGCCCCGCCCCCATGCCTCGTCAGTCCAATCCTCGCCGCCACACTCAGACCCGGGCCGTATGAGAGCAGCCTACCGGAAGCCCATTCATTCATTGTTTTCTCTGATTCATACCGGGAGCACTCCGTGAATACTACGAGTTGCTGCCCGCAACCACTTACGCCGTTACGCACGGGCAGTGAGAGGTATTTGCTCCATCGTTGTGCCGGGACGGCAACCGACCTCGAAACCGGGAAGACGCTGTGTGTGTGAGAAACGCTGGAGACTGACTACTGACTGACTGCAGACGATACAGACGGGAGGTGTAGTCCGCTGTTTATGTTGCCGTGGTGCTGTATCATGTATTGTCTCTGATCGCTGTGATTGGGTATACTGTGACACATTGCATTAACTTCCTTGTTAGGCTGTGGGCGATATACGGGGACTGTGTCGGGAGCAGAGTCGTTGGGTCGTGACGAACGGGGCTGGAGGATTATCCCTCCGCACCCGGTGGATGGACCTGCGGGAAAGTGGGCGGGGCTGACGCACGTCACTCACACACATACACCCACATTGGACTGGTTCTTCCCCCTCGGGGTTAACATTGAATTGAACTATGAACTGTGAACTGTGGGATTGTTTGGTTTATTTGTAAATACACTAGAAGATGAATTGACAAGAAAAGTGTTGTTGAGTCCTTGATTTTGTGGGGTTAGTATGTATGGAGTCCTGGGTGGGGGAAACAATAACCTTTTTGTCAATTCAACAGGGCTGGGGACTCCATCGAGGGTGCATCGCTGGGGGCCTAATGGATAAGGCACTGGCCTCCTAAGCCAGGGATTGTTTCCCCCACCCAGGACTCCATACATACTAACCCCACAAAATCAAGGACTCAACAACACTTTTCTTGTCAATTCACCTTCTAGTGTATTTACAAATAAACCAAACAATCCCACAGTTCACAGTTCATAGTTCAATTCAATGTTAACCCCGAGGGGGAAGAACCAGTCCAATGTGGGTGTATGTGTGTGAGTGACGTGCGTCAGCCCCGCCCACTTTCCCGCAGGTCCATCCACCGGGTGCGGAGGGATAATCCTCCAGCCCCGTTCGTCACGACCCAACGACTCTGCTCCCGACACAGTCCCCGTATATCGCCCACAGCCTAACAAGGAAGTTAATGCAATGTGTCACAGTATACCCAATCACAGCGATCAGAGACAATACATGATACGGCACCACGGCAACATAAACAGCGGACTATACCTCCCGTCTGTATCGTCTGCAGTCAGTCAGTAGTCAGTCTCCAGCGTTTCTCACACACACAGCGTCTTCCCGGTTTCGAGGTCGGTTGCCGTCCCGGCACAACGACGGAGCAAATACCTCTCACTGCCCGTGCGTAACGGCGTAAGTGGTTGCGGGCAGCAACTCGTAGTATTCACGGAGTGCTCCCGGTATGAATCAGAGAAAACAATGAATGAATGGGCTTCCGGTAGGCTGCTCTCATACGGCCCGGGTCTGAGTGTGGCGGCGAGGATTGGACTGACGAGGCATGGGGGCGGGGCAAGGTGTGATGTGTGGATTTGTGAATGAGGTGAGACGGGCACTAGGCTGAATCGCTACACCCCCCCCCCCTTGGAAAAAAGCGGTCAGCGGGGTCAGTTGGGACCCTCCTGCTTGGGGCTTTGACTCCGTAGCATAGTACCCCCAAGAGTAGTGTCGGGAAACCCATGGAACTCTTCATCATCACTTTCCTCCTCAAAGATCTCTAGAACCCGCTGTCGCTCAAGTTCATCGACCTCCGTAGCAGAGGGATAGCAGGGCTTCAGCCGAGACACGTGGACGACTTTCCGATCCTCTCCCGTATCCTCCCGCACTATGTCGTAGTTTACTGGTCCCACTTGAGCAATGATCCGGTAGGGTCCAAGCCATTTCGGCGCCAACTTGGTGGTGAAAGAGTCAATAGCCTTAGAATAGGGCTGTGATCGCAACCAAACCCGGTCTGGGGCCTGGAGCTCCATCTCCCGACGTCTTTTGTCATAGTTCCTCTTCTGGCGAAGCCGGCCTTTATGAAGCTGGTCCTGGACAAAATCTTTAAGGTCAGTGAGCTCAGTGACCTTAGTGTAGGCGGGGGTGTCCGGGGAGGGGCTAGGACCAGCAGCCCGGGGCTGGAGCATCACATCCAAGGGTCCTCGAAGAGGGCGGCCCAGGTTAAGCTCAGCCGGCGAAACCCCGGTGGTCTCATGTACGGCGGAGTTCAGAGCAAAGCGAAAGTCCGCCAGATGCCGGTCCCAGTGTTTATGATTATCGCCCACATAGGAAGCGATCATCGTTTTTAAGGTTCGGTTGATCCGCTCGGTGAGGTTAGTTTGGGGATGGTAGGCTGAGGTCAACTTTTGGCGCAAGTTCCAGGTGTCACACGTGGTCTTGAAGACTGCCGACATAAACTGAGTCCCCCGGTCGGACAGGATGTAATCAGGGACCCCCCAACGAGTGAGGATATCCTGGGTGAGCACCTTGGACACGGTCTCAGCGGTAGCTTTCCGCAAAGGATAAAGTTCAACCCAGCGGGTATAATAATCCACAAACACCACCAAGTACACATTTCCGTTAGAACTGCGGGGGAAGGGCCCCATAAAATCAACACCCAACATTTCCCAGGGTCGGTTAACGACGGTCTGCTGCAGCTTCCCAGCCAACCTCCGGTTCTCGGGTTTGTACAATTGACAGGTGCGACAGTTTTGTACGTAAGTCTTGACTTTGAAGCTCATTCCCGGCCAATATACAAGTGCTTGCAGTCTCTTATATGTTTTGTACCGACCTAGGTGGCCAGAGATAGGGTCTTCATGCAACATCTCAAGAAGGGACTCCCGTAGACGTTCAGGTATGTAGACTTGGTAGATCTGTTTGTATGGCAGTTGTACAACCCGGTAAACCTTGTCCTCCAAAATAGAGAATTTCGTAGCGTTGTTGACAGTGAGCTCCCCTCCATCCAGTATAGTCTGATATAACTTTTGTGTTTCCAGATCTTCCTGTTGGGCCTTCCAGATCTCCTCATCAGAAATGGGGAGCTCTCGCCCCTCCCCCCTCACGGACATTAGCAAAGCCAGGGCTGGGGACTCCATCGAGGGTGCATCGCTGGGGGCTCTGGATAGGGCATCTGGCACAGTGTTATATTTGCCTTTCCGATACTGTACAGTGAAGGTGAACTCCTGCAGTCTAAGGACCCATCGAGTAAGGCGGGCAGAGGGTCTCTGCGTCTTAAAAACCCAGACCAGAGCAGAGTGGTCGGTGACGACAGTAAAGGGCCTTCCCTCCAAGTAGTACCGCCACTTCTCTACTGACCACACCACGGCGAGACATTCCTTCTCTGTGGCAGAGTAGTTCCTCTCTGCAGTGTTAAGGCTCCGACTGCCATAGGCCAAAACTTCCTCAGTCCCCAAACCAACCTGCTGAACCAGCACGGCACCAAGGCCAACATCACTGGCGTCCGTATAGACCACGAAGGGCAGGTCGAAGTTGGGATGACCCAAGATGGGGGATGAAACCAGATGACCTTTAAGGGTCTCAAAGGCGTGCTGGCATGCTGGCGTCCACTGAAACCGGACTCCCTTGCGCTTGAGTGCGTTAAGAGGATCTGCAATCTGGGAGAAATTTGGGACAAAACGGTGGTACCAACCAGCCATACCCAGGAACCTCTGCACAGCTTTAAGGTTTGTTGGTATTGGGAAGCTCTCCACAGCCTTAGTCTTCTCAGGGCTGGCCTGAATTCCTTCAGCAGAGACAATGTGGCCCAGGAATTGCAGCGATGCCTGAAAGAATCTGCTCTTCTTCATATTGACAGTGAGATTGGCCGCCCTCAGCTTGTCCAGAACTGCCTGGATGTCCTGAAAGTGCTGTTCCAGAGAAGGAGAGTAGATAATGATGTCATCGAGGTACACCAAACAGTTCCGGCCTCTAAGATCTCCCAGGGTCAACTCCATCAATCTCTGGAACGTCGCCGGAGCATTCTTAAGACCAAACGGCATGACTTTAAACTGAAAAAGGCCCAAGGGACTAGCAAAAGCAGTCTTATCGACGCTCTCAGGGTCCATCCGGCACTGCCAATAGCCGTTGTTCAAATCAATACTGGAGAAGATAACAGAACCAGCCAGGGAGTCAAGGATCTCCTGAATAGTCGGTAAGGGGTACGCATCGGTGTAGGTTACTGCATTCAGCTTTATGTAGTTGACGCAGAACCTTGGTTTCCTATCTTTCCTCGGTATGAGGACAACTGGAGAGGACCAAGCAGAGGAGGAGGGTTCAATAATGTCCATCTCCAGCATCTCATCAATGAGCTCCCTCATCACCTGAAGCTTTGCTGGAGATACTCTGTAGGGTCTTTGCTTAATAGGCAGATCCTGGGTAACGAAGATCTTATGAGTGAGGACAGCTGTGCATCCCAATTGAGAAGTGCAAACATCTCCATTCCCCTGCAGTTGTTGCACCAGGCGACTTCTCCCCCCTGAATCCAGGTGGGCCCCTTCCACTGCCACCTGTAGCAGCTCGGCATCGATACCCGCAGTCTTGGACTGAGTGGGTCCTCTTGGATCGATGGCGGAGAAAAAACAAAGTTTCCCTGTCCACCCCCAGTCCCCAGGTGTGCCTGTATCCTGCATGAAGCTGTACTTGGCACCAGAATCGTCCTTGAACCAATAGGTGCTGGTTTCCATGTCCAACTTCATGCCCATGATGGCCATAAAATCCAACCCCAGGAAGACGGGACAGGCCAGAGCTTCAGAGGGCATAATCCCCACAGGCAGAATACACTTGTGATCCTGTAGAGTAAGCGTCAGGCTACACCATCCCAACGGCCAACGCCCCTCACCATCAGCCAAGTACAACGGCCGTCCAGTCCACGGACTCAGCTCCGCCCCTTCCGGCTTCACCACTCTCCATAATGCTTCACTCAAAAGCGTGTAGGACGAGCCTGTATCCACCAGGGCCCTCCCTTTCTCCTGACCGATGGACAGCGTCACATACAGTTGACGGGGAAAAGGCCAGGCAGCTGCAAAGGGGAAAACCGACATGTTGTCGGTGCAATGAGACACCGTCTGCAGACTTGGCCCAGCAGAGAGGTCTCCTGGGGCCGACGCGGGGGGCTTCTGCTGTCGGTCGTGGTACGGAGCTGCTTTGTTGGTCTTAGCCTTATACAGGGGACAGCAATACGGCGGGTGCGATTCCTTACATCTCCAACACACGACTGCAGCAGATTTATTTACCATCTGGCCGGAGGAGGGGATAGCGCCTGCCGGGGGGTTAGTACCAACCGATGGGGTAGGTTTGGGAGTGGCACTGTGTCTGGGCTGCTGCTGCTTTAAATGTTTCTCCCAGTCTTTCTCCAGCTGTTGTCCCAACCTAACCAGCTCTTCCACTGTAGTTACCTTGCTACTCCGCAGCTGGCTGGCCAACCGAGGGTGTATATTCTTGAGGAGGAGTTGGATCACTTTGGCCTCTGCCACATCTGGTTTCCAGCGCCGGCAGAGAGCTCGGTATTTATAGGCAAAATCACGAATGTTCTCTTTATCCCCTTGCACTGTTGACCTTACTCGCTCCTCTAACTCATCCGTATACTCCTCCGACAGAAAAGCAGCCAAGAATCTACTCTCGAATTCCTTCCAGGTCCTGGTCTCCAACCTTGTTACCTCCCACCAATCTCTAGCTGCTCCATGGAGAACACTTCGCAGTGAGGCAAGACTCTCCTCATCCGTGAGCGGGTGCAGTGACAAGTAATCCCGACACTGTTCCAAATACAACACTGGATCATTACTGTCCTCCATCCTCCCAAACCATGGAAACTGCACTTTAACCGGACATTTACCAGCAAATCTCCCCCGCTGCTCCACTCCAATCGGTGATGGCAAAACCTCTGGTAAGTCTCCAGAAGGATGCATGGTAGATTGGAGACGAAGACGAACCCTGTCCACAGGCGGAAATGAAGGAGAGGTTTCCTCCCGATCCGTCTGAACCGCAGCCGAAGATAAGGAGAGCTGAACGGGATGGAGAGTGTGTGGCTTTAAAGCGGTCACTTCCTCCACAACAGTCCGTAACTGCTCAGTACATCCTGCCACCTCAGTCCTGAGCTGACTAATAGCCTCACTCACGGGGGACACAGTTCCTCTTAAGACATGTAAAATTTCTGAGTTGTTCTGCTGCAGCCGCCATTTTAATGTGTCAGCCACTTGCTCCCTCACATACTCAACATGTCGCTCCAACAGGCTCTGAATACTCTGTGCTCCTTGATCCTGCTTTCCAATAAATACCCGCTCCAGGGAAGACAGCGCCTCTCGTATTTTCTGATTGTTCCTTCTTTGTTCCGTCCTCACTTCTTGCAACAAGCTCCTGACCTCTCCTTGAGTTACCTGCAGACCCGGCACCGCCTCCGGCCGAGGGGGCTCTGCTGCTGCATGTCCACGACTGACCGCTTTGTTTCGTCCCCCCTCACTTCACTTCCTGCATTGGCATTGACAGACATTTCCTCAAGCAGTCTCTGCCAGGACTGGCCAGCAGGGGGTCCTTCCACGGCGCTAGGAGCAAGAGGTTCCTGTAGTTGAGCCTCCTGGCCAGCAGAGGGCAAGCCCACCCAAGAGAGGTCCAATAGATCCAGTACGTCCCCTGTTTCAGACATGTCCATTCCTCCTTGTTATTGTTGTTAAATTTATTAGTCCTTTATTCGTCCCTATTCCGTGAATTGTCCCTTTAATTTTTCATTCTTTAATTCTCCCAGCCAGGGTTGCAGTTCATTGTCCTTTATTTTCCACTTCTTTCTTTCCTTCAGCTTTTATTTAACACTGGGGTGCCATTTTCTGTAACAGTTTGATCCTATACTAAAGTCTGGGGTGCCAGTCAGAGTCAAAGTCTGACAAATAAAAAATAATCAAAAATAATAAGGAGATCAATTACTGCACAAAAAGGTTATTGTTTCCCCCACCCAGGACTCCATACATACTAACCCCACAAAATCAAGGACTCAACAACACTTTTCTTGTCAATTCACCTTCTAGTGTATTTACAAATAAACCAAACAATCCCACAGTTCACAGTTCATAGTTCAATTCAATGTTAACCCCGAGGGGGAAGAACCAGTCCAATGTGGGTGTATGTGTGTGAGTGACGTGGGTGGGGGAAACAATAACCTTTTTGTGCAGTAATTGATCTCCTTATTATTTTTGATTATTTTTTATTTGTCAGACTTTGACTCTGACTGGCACCCCAGACTTTAGTATAGGATCAAACTGTTACAACCTGCATCCCAACTGAAGAGGCAGTCAGAGCTGTAAGGCAACGCTTGGTAAATTACAATTTTTTTTTTTTTTACCAGATCCAACCTCAACCCTGACCAGATTTGCCACTTACTAAACCTCTGCCTGAGCACAACCTATTTCTGCTTCAGTGGGTTCACCAGTGTCTCCAGTACCTCTATCGTGGCCAACATTTACATGGATGTTGCAACAGTTAAAGTGTTCACAGTAAAAAGAGAGATGACAAGAGAAAATAAAGTAACAAGAAAGGACAGTGCACGCACATCCAAGACAGTGCAGGCAGGTGCAGGACAAAAACTGACAAGTAGAAAAAACAAACGATGTCCGCACAACTGCTATGAATCGAGCTCCCAAGAATTTATTATAAGGACAACGTTTCGACCACTTGGGTCTTCATCAGGTCATCTGATGTGTAGGGGGGTGGGGCACATAAATAGGGGGAGGATGCCAGTAATTAGGTGTCACCTGTTGCCCTCCCAGCATAATCAAAGTAATTACATCAACACATGTTTACATAACAATCCATATACAGGTCACTGTTCAAAATATCAGGCCTGAACATCAAAAAACATATCATGGATTGTGTACATCAAAAATCCGTGCAATGAAATGAGACCCACATATAGTCTACACATAACCACAATATTATCAGATACTAAACACGAGGCGATCAGTAACAAGAGATACAAAAATATATGTACGCTAGAGAAGATCAATAGAAAAAATATATGTAGAAAGATATAGAAAAATATATATTTTATAAAAAAATATATTTTATAAAAAACTATTTCGACATTATAGAAGAACAGTTACAGTAATCAAAATGTTACCAGAGAATAGCTATCAAAACCCATTCAAAGGAATGGTTTAATGTCAAACTCTTCGTTTAAGCCATTAGGCGACAGAGTATTTAAAGCATAGATGTGATAAGCCTCTCGTTGCAGAAGCAAGCGCTCGTGGTTGCCACCTCTGGGTGGTTTCTCCACTCGTTCGATGCCCACATAACGAAGAGAACTAATGTTGTGGCCAGCTTTTTTGAAATGAGCTGCCACTGGGTTGCGCTCATCCCCACATCTGATATTACTTCTATGCTCACTAATGCGGGTACGTAGGGGTCTGTTGGATTTCCCCACATATGATAACCCGCAGGGACATTTGATTAAATAAACAATAAATGGCGTGTTGCATGTTATCACCCCACGGATTTTTATTTGTTTACCCGTGTGGGGATGTGTATAAGTTTTACATTTATTAGTGTACCCACATTGAGCACACTTGCCACACTTATAATTGCCTTCAGGGATATCATTTAAGAATGTATGTTTACTTAATGGTGTATAAGACCTCACAAGTTGATCCCTGAGGATAGGTGGGCGCTTGAAAACCACAGTAGGGGGGTCCTTGAAGACCGTCTTAAGTTTTGGGTCTGTCTCAATTACATGCCAATGCTTTCGAATAATTTTTTTCAATTCAAACCCCATGGGAGAATATCTGGTAACACAAAAAATAGAATCACCTTTGTTAATTTTCGTTTTAGAAACAAGACATTCTTCTTGTGTGGTTGAGCTAAAACGTTCAACAGCAGTGTCCACCCACTCTTTCTTGTAACCTCTCTCAAGAAATCTATTAGACAAGACAGAGACTTGATTTTTGTAAGCATCTTCAGTGCTGCAGATTCTCCTTGCACGATGGAATTGGCTGATGGGTAGGCTTTTAACAAGGTGCGTAGGGTGGAAGCTATCACCTCTGAGCAAAGTATTCCTATCAGTGGGCTTACGATATAGATCTGTGTTTAACAAATTGCCATCTTTTGTAATTTGGACATCCAAAAAATGAATTTGTGTAGGATCAAAGTCAATACTAAATTTCAGATGCTGGCTAATGGAATTTATATACTGATGAAACAGTTGTAAAGATTCAGAAGTGCCTGTCCAAATTATGAACAGGTCATCAATATATCGTTGGTACATGAAAATATGGTGATAATATGGGTTATTGTGCGAGTTCAAAATGAACTCGTTTTCAAAATAACCCATATATAGATTTGCGTAGTTAGGGGCCATGTTACTGCCCATCGCTGTACCATTAATCTGTAAATAATATTCATTTTTAAACAAAAAATAATTAGTGGTTAATACCAACTCAGTCAGATCACTGATACACGCAGCACTGGGTTTAATGGTAGGTGCCCGCTGATTTAGAAAAAAATTGACAGCCTCAATACCTCCTTTATGAGGGATGTTGGTGTAGAGACTTGTAACATCAAGCGTGACAAGGAGAGATTCTGTAGCAGGTAAATCAATAGATTTCAATTTACCGATGAAATCATTAGTATCTCTGATATACGACGTAAGGGAGGAAACAAATGGTTTTAAATGGTGATCAACAAAACAAGACACATTGTTAGTTAATGATCCTCTACTGCTGACTATAGGTCTACCAGGGAGAGGCGTGATCTGTGACTTGTGCACCTTAGGCAGAGTATATATGACTGGAGTCACAGGATGGTCATTCGTCATAAATTCAAAGTCGTTTTTACTCAATTCACCATTATCAAACCAAAAACACAATTTTTCATGTACAAGAGTTTTAAATTGACCAGTGGGATCAGAATGTAGTTTTTTATAAAAAGTATCATCACTTAATTGTTTCCTAATCTCCATGTCAACATCTGTCAGGTTCTGAATAATAATCGCACCACCTTTATCTGCCGGGCGGACTGCTAACGAGGCATCATCGCGAAGTGACACTAGAGCCTCTCTTTCAGAGCGTGACATGTTATTAAACACCTTGTACTCTTTCTTATTCTTAAGGGCAGATTGTACATCATGCTCAACCAATCGACAATAAGTATCCAGGGATGCGTTTCTGTATCTTGGAGGAATATATGTCGACTTTTTTCTGAACGGAGTGATAGGTCTTCCCATGTTCGAAGCAGTGGTGGGAGGAGCCCCCGGTTCATTCATAATTTCAGCCTCATTCACAACAATTTTCTCCGGAGATGCCGAATGAGGATAATGAAAGAGTTCTCTGAGTCTTAATGATCGGAAGAACTTCTGAAAGTCTATGAAAGTCTGAAAGTCATTAGTGGACGTAGTAGGAGCAAATGATAGGCCCTTACTGAGTGCCTTAATGCATGACTCAGTTAGAGTTTTAGATGAAAAGTTCATTACCGCATTTTGCTCCGGGTGTTGTACCTGTCTCCTCTTGCGTAGTCCTCTCCTGCATCTCTTGGTGCGCGGGGGGGGTGTCCGGCCCGTCCGCGGCCTCCGGCTCCGCCTCGTGGGTGGCGTCGCGGGGGATTCCCCAAAAAAGACCCACCAGATCTTGACCGGTTGCTGGAGTCCGAGTCAAAGGAGGACGAAGACGGCCACCTTGGTGGAAAGTTTTGTCGATGTTGTGTCGGCTGGCCGCCAACCGACTGTTGTGCTGGATCAGATGTAGTCTTCCTCCAAAAATACACGTTCCCTTGTTTATAGTCATTTGTGTCTCTTGCGAATTTTTTGCGTTTTATAATCTTAGTCTCAGCCAGGCATTTTTCTTTAAAAACATCCATCTCATTGGTCAGTTTTAGGAACAGAGACTTATCTGCCGTAACTGCATCCAAGTGACCAGAAGACACCTCGATCTCCTCTCTTATCTTTGTAAGCTGCTCAGTGGTTTCTTGAATGACCAGGGCCATCAGATCAAGCGAGCACTTATTGAGAATCTCGCACCAGCGATCGCAGAACTGGACACTGTTGAGTCCAAATGCTGGAGCCTTTTGGATTCTCAGTCCTCTTGGGACAATCTTCCTCCGCAAATAGTCACTCAGTGTCACTGCATGTAGATGTTGTTTGGATTCGCGTGTGTGTAGATTCTTCAGTGACTTAATCAGCTGATCTGTGTCAGCTTGTGAGCTTACCACTGTGTCATCGAACAGCGACTCTGTGAGCATAATGCGAATTTCTCGCCTGTAGCCATGGTGACTCACAGTATTGGAGCTCCATTGATGATGGCTTTTTTCTAGTTGTCAGACACAAACTCAACTCAGAGTCGATTGAACTAACTCAGATGAGCTGTTCTGGAACGGAAGAGTTTCGCTTCTCGGAGTCAGTCAACTCAGAGAGACACTGAGAAATGGTTAAACCTTCTTTCTGTGACAGGTGTGTTCAATGATTCTGTTGTCTGAAAGATGAAATTTAAATAATGAGCGAGTAGGCCACACCCAAGTGTTGAACTGAATTAAATACCGATGAGTGGTGGAGCCAATATACACCTGTGGCAGCTGTCAAGGCAAGGCAATTTTATAGCCCGTTTTTACAAACAGTTTATCTCCAAGGGATTTAGTTTACACAGCATCTTGACAATGTTGGCACTGAGAGCCAAGAAAACCTGCAAAACAACTTCATCAATTTGACAACAGACGTATAGGGACACAAAAAAATGTGAGGCACACTTTAGTTCAATGCTTCTTGGCTTTAGTTTTGAAGACAGCGACCTGTTAGTGGTGTTCGAAAATTAGGTGAGTTTAATTGGTTTATTAGAATGTCAGCATCACGTAATTCAGATAATATTTTATTCCATTGCAGAGCCCAGTTATATCAGATCTTAGTGGGTTTATTGACCAGTGGAAAATGGGTTTGAGGGTCCACACTAGGGATGTTTTCTGATTGAGCCAAATTCATTTGCATCTAGTTCCAAGATGGCAAAGCACCCAGATTTATTACTGCAAGCTCTTTATATTCATCTTTATATAAAAATATTATATATTCTACATCAGTGGTTCTCAAACTTTTTACACCGAGTACCACCCCAGAAAATACTTGCCCCTCCAAGTACCACCAAGTCGGGGGGGGGGGGGGGTGTATCCTAACATTAGAAAGCTGTCTTAAAGATCATATTCATATATTCATATGTAAGAAATGACTCATATTTCACCCAAAAACCTGCTGCTCTTTCATCTTATACAAGTTACTTAATTTAAACTTAAATGGTATCAATACTAGTCAAAATTTAGGCTTGAAAAAAATATATTTGTTTCTGACCTAAAAAAAATGTTTTTGAGCTGTAAAACCTACACACTGACACAGCCATGTAAATTCACATGCAATGTCAGGGAGGGAGTGGGTATTGAACACATTTACACACTGTTATCCCTTATTGGTGAAAGTGATGCTGTTACAACCATCCCCAGTCTTCCCTAATAATAATAATTAGCCTGCTAATTACTAATTATAATGGCGGTATACAATGATACGTCGTTTCATTTTTCAGCTCATACACGTTTGTTTTCAGTCGGGTCCACAGCACTGACAGAGCGTCATGTTTCCATGACGACTGGCCGGAAAAGATTAGCAGTTCCTCATGTTTATATGACCCCCGATCGTAAAAATAAAACTCTGAGAAGTAACACTAAACTTTAACATCAAAGACACACGTACGCAGTGCACAAGTACGCAGGTTATTTGAAGCGCTGCTCAACGAGCCGCTCCAGTTGGACTGTAGCCGAGCTAACGGAGCTAGCGGAGCTAACAGAGCTAACGGAGCTACGGAGCTAACAGGTAAACAGATACACGTGTGGTCGGAGCGGTGCCTGGACTTGTTTGCTGATAATGATGTCGGCATTTTCGGCAGGTTTTTGCTTGTATTTATACAGTCTCTATTCTATTCATCACAACATCCTGCAAATGCATTTTTGGTCATTTTCGGCCGAAAATATGCGGTTGCCTGATTTTTTGATGCATCTGAAATTTATTTCATTTTATTTATGTTTAATTCGGTGAGTCTTTTGCGTACCACCTAGAGGGAGCCCACGTACCACTAGTGGTACGCGTACCACAGTTTGAGAATCACTGTTCTACATAAAATCCCGAACAGTGATGGACTGGCTGGGTTTCACTGAAGTTCAATGCCTCTTCTAAATTGTGAAGATGGCTACCTGTTAGTGTGTTTGAAAATAGGGTGAGTCTGTTTGCCCTTTTATTATATCAGTGGTGGCACATGAACACCACAGTGACTAAGGGTCCTATACTGTACACACACACACACAAGCTGTTGTGTCAGCGGTGAAGTGAAACAATAACCTTATTTATTTAACCTAAACTTAATCAACGTCCTGTTCAACCAGCAGAACCATCAACCTGGAGAAGGATATATTGCAATGTGATGACTGATCACTGAGGAACATATACATTTCATCATATACAGAGAGGCATTACCGCCTTAACTTTATGGAAAGATAACATTATCATCATTATACCTTGTGATGTATTTGCAGGGTGTAATTTTTTTTTTTTAAAGGAAAGAAAAAAACACAGCAATGTATTCTGAACGAAATGGGAAAAAAAACCAAACCATGGACTTTGTCAACAGAATAGAATAGAGAATAGAAAATACTTTATTAATCCCTAGGAGGGTAGTTCAGATCATCCAGCAGTTTATAACCTAAAATAATATGATATAAGTGATAAAAAAGGATATAAAAAGTAAAACATGTATTACCTAACAAAAGGCATGGTGCAGGTCAGGGAGATGAGCCTGTTACTGCGGCTGCTCCTCTGACCTCCTGTGTGTAGGGTGTTGGGGGTCATCCATGATGGCCTTCAACTTACACCCCATCCTCCACTTAGCCACAGACTCTGCTCCCTCTCCCATCACACGCTACATTTCTTGATGAGTTTGTCTAGTCTGTTCCTGTCCCTGATTTTGTTACCCCAACACACTTGGCAAAGAATGTAATACTTGGAATGATGGACTGATAGAACATGCAGCATTACAATACAGATGTCAAAGGACCTGAGTCTTCTCAAAAAGAAGAGCCTGCTTTGAGTCTTTTTGTACACAACTGTTAACCCCTTTATAGTTTTTACACCTAAAATATATAATGCCAAGGCTTTTTCTTATCTCAGCCCTGCCTCAATCAGGTCCACTGTAGATTTGACTATAAAAGGCTAGGAATAGCAAAAATAGTAACATTGTTTAAGGCTAATATATTTTCACAAACTGTGATATCCTCAGATGTACAAAGTGAACTTTAATGACTGACAAAGACAAGCACCAAATCAATTTCACATTGTGTCGTTTTATCTTACCTCTGCTGTCAAAATTAATCAATGGTTCATTCACATTTTGTTTAAATTGTTTGTTTGTTTGTTTTTTAATATATGAAGGGTTTTGTGGGGAACAAACTTTAGGAGGAAACAGCTGGTCTTACCTTGCTCTCGGTGGTAGTGCTCTCTGTCGGGACGCCCGCGGTCCTCTCTGCCTCTTCTCTGTGCTCTCAGCGTGCAGCTGCTCCACTCGCTTTAATAGCGGTGCCCTGCTGGGCGGAGTGGCAGTGGGCAGGGCGGGGTGTAGTAGCGAGCAGGTTCTGGGACATTGGGACTCAGCAGCAGGATGACGGAGGCACCGTGCTGAGGAATAACCTCTGAGCTCCTTTGTTACATCTACTAAGACACAGCCAAGCAGTCAACAGAGCCTCCTCCTCAGGTTGGACCATCCATCCATCCATCAAAATGTCTTAAAATGTATTTCGTTTTTGTAAAATTTGAACCATATAATTACATTATAACAAGCTTTATAAAGCTTACCCAATTGGGTAACACTTTACTTGAATAGGTAGGCTATTCATAAGATTGACATAACACTGTCATAACCATGACATAACAGCTGTCATAAACATCAATGAATACTTATGACAGCTGTCGTTAAGTGTCATTCGGTAAGTTATGACACTTTTAATGCAAAGTTGACATTGTTTGAGATGTTTTTGTTCTGACAACTTGACATAAAGACAATTTAAACTGTCATAGCAGACCTAATTGCCAAACTTTAAAAATTATGTCAAGTTCAGCAACTTACCGAATGACACTTAACGACAGCTGTCATAAGTATTCATTGATGTTTATGACAGCTGTTATGTCATGGTTATGACAGTTTTATGTCAATCTTATGAATACCTATTCAAGTAAAGTGTTACCCAGAATTGTGTATTGCAAAAGTGTCTTCAACACCAGTGACCATAGCTACTGTATATATTTATATACAAGGGAACTCCAGTAACAGCCTTTGATTTAGTTCATTTGTACATCCAAAGTCACTCATCTTCACTGGTGTTACCTTCCTTTTTGGTAACACCGATGTAACACCAGTTACTGAAGGGGGTACAGGGCTTCAAACCCCTCTCTCAATTCCTGTAAATTCCCAAGAATAAAGTTGGCAAAACCAGTGACTTAGGAGTAAATGAGTTACATTTTTAAAAGTCCTAGTTAGAACTGAGAGAAGACACTTTCCCTCAGGATTTCCCATATTCACTTCAACAGGCTAAAGGAAGATGAATCGTATCATGTCATCAGTATTAGTAGATTTCCTTATTTCAAAATAAGATAGTTTTGTTATATTGCAGCATATCACTCCCAGCAAGCAATACACATTTTTCTTTTGCATTTTGTCTCTTAAAGGGATAGTTCACTCAAAATCGAAATTTCAAAAAAATATAGACTTATTTATTTTTTTCCAAACAATTTCTCATGTTGGGGCTTCAACACAAGAGGGACATTACAGACGAGCAGCATGGAGGTATTTGGACGTTTTTTTTGGTGTGTCTTTTTGGACGAAGATGAATTTCAATTTTGGGTGAACTATCCCTTTAAGTCATATATTTGATCATTATGCACACATTATGCCAATAAGCTTTACTTACAGAATGCAGCACTCACCTTTCATGCATCATTATATCATCTCTGAACTCTCTCAGTGGGGCTTGAAATTGTATGTGATTAAAAACATTGGCTAAACCCTAACCAAACAAATATTGCCAAGTTGATTGATTGAAAAAGGTTTATATTCTTCCAAGAGCTAGTCAGTGAATATTCAAATTGTGAATTATATAATTTGTGTGATTGTTTGGTAAAGTGAAAGGACAAATTGTGATTGAAAAAAAACTGATGTTCAAAAATGAATGTTAGAATTCAACTTTATTTGGGCAGCATTTTTCATGCAGCGTGCAGCTTCATATACGTCTGATCAATTAAAAAGAAATAGACAAATCAAGTGAGAGACATGAAAACAAGATATAAAAAAAAACCTATAAAAACATGTTCCCCCATTGGTCAGGCAGAGGAAGTGACACTCCGGCTTCTGGTTAGAGTCCTAACCATTGACACTAGAACCGCCCCCCTACCTACAGTATGGTGCATCTCTATGAATTCTTTTTTTGAAATATAAATTTTAGGTCTTCATCAAATGTAAGCTATAATCATTCCAAATTAAATAAATAAATAAATGTTTATTCTGTGTGTAATGACCTAGGCTATATAACTTTTTGGATTTAATTAGCCTACTGATACAGGCTAAATAAACTTTTCCATGATATCATAATTTATTGAGATGCACTATAAGCATCACAGCGTCTCCCAGACCATCATATGTAGCCTACCGTAAATTCTCAAATAAAAGCCGGGTTTTACAGATGCCGGTCTGCTGTATTGGCTGGGTCTATAGCTACAGGTTTAAGCAAAATAAAAGTCGGTCTCAATTAGAGGCTATGACATTCTACAACACCGGTCCAAAATTAATCCGTGTTCATTCATGTTCCATTACCTTGTTGCTTTTTTTTCTTCGCCTCCTGTGACAAAACCCTCTTTGCTTTCCTCCTTCCTCCACCGGATTCGTCAACATGAACTGTGCTTCCCCGCGGATGCTTATGAAGCAGGTCGCACTCTGTAACTTTATTGGGTGGGTAGGCCACCCAATCCCCCCATCTGCTGGGCTTGACCCTGCTCAGGCTGCTTTAACGGTTGCCACCGGTTGACTACAGTGTTACTTTAAACTTTTTTAACTTATTCATTGTCAATAAGCTTAGTAGCTACCTATCAAAACATTAGGAATCGGAAGCAGAAACATATAGGCTAATGGAAGTGTTTGCAGTGGCTGCCATTTAAATGAAAGTAGGCTATGTTACCACAACCGTTGGCATAGAGGGAACTGTCACTCCACGGTACAGTCATATTGCCCCTGTCCACTACTCCCTTCAATGGCTCCCAGTTAAGTTTAGACTTGTTTTAAGCTTTTAATCATTGTTTTTAAAGCTGTTCATGGTCTCACTCCGTCATATCTGTCAGAGTGCTTGAAGTACGCTATCGATAGCCCTGCAGATCCCTGGTTATCAAATCAGCTCCTCTCAAAAATTCCCATTTCCATAAACAATGGGGGGGATCATGCTTTCTCTGTGAACGCTCCCAAATATTGGAATGCCTTACCCCCTGACTTACGCGCTATCAACAACCTGGCACTCCATAAAGTCCAAACTCAATTTTTTTGAGTGGCTTTTAACATCACACAGTGATGATGTGACACTTTTCCGTTACATGTCTTTGTTTTAATTTGTTTTATAGTTGCGGATATTTTAATATCTTATTTTGTATATCTTATCCATATAATGCTCTTTGATCATCTGTCCAGATGTTCTAGTGTGCTATCTAAACTTTGAATTGAATTGAACAACGTATACATGTAAATATTATTGCATTCATTAGTAGCTTCAGTTTAATAGATTCACAGATAAATATAAGAATAAACTGACCGTCTGCAAGGCACTTGCCCCGCCAACAGGCTCCTAATGCAAATTACAAGTTGATAGGAAGACAATACGTGATTAAACAGAACAGTTGGTCTATGTGTTTTCACATTGATTAGGGACACCTGCTAACTGTTCAGGTGTTTAATAGAAACAATTAATGGATCAATTTCCACAATCAAAAATACATTCAATTCCTTTGACTGTTAAAACAATATTAATCAGAAAAAGACCACATTTGTGTTTAATTGGCTTGTGACTCCTTAAAATGTGTACTGGAAACCTTGTGCATAATATCTAGTTTTGTTGTGAACAGTACCACTACAAAGATTTCACACTTTTATTTAATAATAATTAAAAAAAAGAACTTTCTTTTCGTCTTTTCAGTTCCATAGAGCTGCCCCAAACACTACAGATGTGTGACGTGTGTTCATGATGTTGGGCCCCTAGGAGCCACCAAGTCTCTGAAGTCTGTTGGAGGTGGTGTTTAATGATGGCTCATGATGACATTGATGAGCTAACTGTCATCCTGTGTGTCTACTCATATGTTAGATTTCTCCTGCAATTTGTCACATCTGTAGCCTACGTTGGCATCATAAGACCACTTTAGAACAAAATGGTATTACTGTGCTTTTATAGAGGGCTTTTTCCACTTTTTTTTTTTGACCTCTAATTGAATAAAGACTTACAACAGATTACAAATATTTCATTCTTGTTGTATTTCAGTGCAGCTGAAATCACCTTAACTTTCAACAAACCTGAAACTTGATAATTCTCTGACCTGCCATGTAGTTAATTGTTGTTTTTGCTATTGCTACTGTAGATAGCCAGTGTTGGCATTATCAGTTGTTTACCAGTCTAGGAGAAGCGCTGTGAATTCAGCTTCCCCTATGTCAATGCCAATGTCAACATTTGTTTTGCTGCTAAAGTTAGCATGCTCTGTCGGCATGTCTCAACACATTCTGATACCGAGTCACTGTACCGTCAGGTGTGCCCTGAAGAGGTAGCACTGTTTAAAGGTATTGTCATCTCTTATTATATCGTAAACACAATAATGGCTAAATCCTTTGTCATGACTGGATAATAAACAGCTGCCAATGCTAACAGTGGCTATCTAGCAATAGCAAAATTTACAAATAGTTCCTTAGTTGCATTTAGCCCATTTATGAAGTAGTCTGTGAGAAACACCAATGACCCTTTGAGAGAGAGAAAGAAAGAAAGAAAGAAAGAAAGAAAGAAAGAAAGAAAGAAAGAAAGGAAATCTATTCTTAATCTGTTCAATACCATACTATATATCATATTTATTATATCATTATCATATTTATGACACCACAGCCAATTTAACTGTTTAGAGTGCTGCTAACCTATTGACCCTTTGCAGACACGTCACAATAATCACGTGACGTGGGAGGCGCCATGGTGGACGGCAAGTGAAAAGTGATAATCTGCCATCCTAATGTGACTCACTTCACACGACAACTCCACAGCATTGTTGCTCATCTTAATGCCAGGGCTGCACTGTGGCTCTCTGTGAGGTTGCCGGTGCTGTGTGGAGAAGTGGCTTGTTGCCGCGAGCAGCATGCAGAGCTCGGCAAGCAGGCGCTTCTCCGCACAACACCGGCTCTCCACACACAAGATGACTTTTGATTGAAACGGCCACCGAAGTCGGCCCCGATAATCGTAAATATTGAACATGTTCAATACTTACGATTATCGGCGCCGAACGTTTTCCGAGCCGATTGTCGGGGGAATTTTGACTCTTAACACACCACACACTACAAGAGAATCTTATAAGATAATCTTAAAACCTTAAGATAATCTTAAAACCTTAAGATAATCTTAAAACCTTAAGATAATCGGGCGGTGTCTGTCCGTGGTCGGAAGGGGGAAAATCGGGGCAAAATCAGCCCGATTATCTTTATGTGTGTGGCAGGCTTTAGGCTACATTTAAAATAGAATATCTACTCATCCATCGCAATATTCTATTTGTTTTTTGTTGTTCGCTGTAGAATATCTTGGTCTTCTGTGTTTGCTTTTCCACTGGTTAGGAGCTAAGTCTTTGCCATAATCGCCGCGACCAGTGTTCTGTCGAATTCTGCTACTTGTTGAGAACTGCTACTTTGTGGTTTTGAGCATGCACAGAGCCATATTTTCCAAGTTTAAATTCCACGCCCATATTTTTGTATACCCTGTGTGTCAGTTAAATTGTCCATAATACGACATACTACATGTCATACATGTCCATTTAGCCGATAATACAATACAGTTTAACCGATAATACAATTAATAATACGACACAGTACATGTACTGTGTCGTATTATCAGTAAGCACTTGATTTGCACGCTTCTTTTCTTTTTCTTTTTTTTTTTAAATTGCACGTGTTATGTTCATTTTCTAGCCTTTGGCAACATGTTCGCGTCATTATTAATGGTGAAAATGTCCTTGAAATCCTTATTCTATTTACTTTTAGCCTTTCAACGTTGGATCAGTAGTCTCACATGAAGCGGGAGAATTATTTGACATGCTATTGGACTATCAAAATATGCTACTCCTGAAATAGATTTCCTTACACTTTTTGTACATTTGACACATGAGAGAAGAAAACACTTGGCCTAGTTTGTACCTTTATTTGATATACAGAGGTAGACGGTAGCTTGAATCAGTTTATGCAGCTGTAGCAATTTTTGACAGAGCAGCAGAAATTGACAGAACACCGGCAACAACGTTTTGACGGCGATATGTTTTGATATGAATGTTAGCTGTTGAGAACCAGTTCTTAGGCGGTGGAAAAGCAAAGAACCGGTGCTAGTCAGGCACTGGCTCCGAACCAGCACTGGAACCAGCTCGGTGGAAAAGGGGGCCAAACCCACAGAATGTTACGAGGGTTTTGTTTACCAACACGGCGGATGCGTGCGCAACCTGACTGCAGAAAGAACCAGTTGTCATGGTTACCTTGAAGTTTACTCCATGGATCTGGTGCATTTAAAGCGGTGTTAGCTAGTGATGTTGTCAGCGTAGGCTACTACAATAGTTTATCACCTAACTGATTAAAGTGTGTTTAATAACTAATAAAGTCTGGGTCATTGTGAACAAGAACAACAACTGCATCCTGACTGCGAGCTGCACCTGCATGGCTGAGTTTGTAATTTAAAATAATAAAGCCTAACGTTAATTAATCTTAGCTTACTTTCCATTACTATGCAACCTCGTCTTCACTCACTGTCGTTATTGTACTAAACATTTTACAACTCATTCGCTGCAGTTATACAGCTGTGCCTGTGGCCATATTTAGCTTCATCACCATTCAGACCAACGTGTCTAACAATTATATTGCTCAAAATTAATCTACAATGTACTATTTTCTCTCTTGTTTGCCTTGAAAGGGGTGCGAGTTGACGGTATTCTATAAAACTTGTTTTGTTATTTCTATCAAAACAATTAGTGCAACCAACAGCACAAAAAGACATGATCACAGCTCTTGCTCTCTTTCTGCAGGCGTCATGCGCAGTAGAACGTCAGTGACGTAGACTGATAATCCCTCTATAACACGCCTCCTTGTCATGTCTCACGTCATGTGCAAAGGGGTCAATACAGTCCTTACCCTTTCTTTGTTTAAGCATATTTTGAATATTTTTCATTTATTTATTTTTGCTTTTTATGTAAACATGGATTGCAGGGAGTGCTGTGTTCAGTTCAACTCTTCAACATGCAAAAGGTGAAACACATGGCAGTCCACCAACATCACACATAGTCAACTGGAAAATCCACAAAACCCTTCTTCACACATAAATCCCTCTCCCTCCACCTCACACACACACACACACACACACACACACACACACACACACACACACTGACAAAGCACAGTGCTCAGTCAACACTCCACACTTCCACGTGTCTCATACAGCAAAGCAACAGTCTCATCTTCAGCTATGCTAACTCTTATTGATCATACCAGTGCTGCAGATGCACTCACTGTTTTATGTTGAATGACAATCTACTGATTAAATTGTACAAAGTGATCGGCTTCCACTAAGCTAAATGCTGCAGAAATGGCTCCCCCAATATAACTACACTAATGCACAGGACATGCTGGTATTTCATGATGACCTGATATTCTGAAGCTCCCTTAAACTGATTTAAGGTGGATTTTCCCTTGTTATGCTCATTTCTATCATTACTATTATTGTTATAGTTATTGTTTTCATCTCAACTCAATCTCAATCTTGTTTTAATTTGATGCTTAAATTTATGTTTAAAAGAAACAACTGTGCCTTGTTTCTTGAGAATTTAAATATGAACTGTACCAGTAGTTAAACTGTAAGATGTAAATCAACATGACTGAACATTCAACATGTGCTTAAATGGTTTAGAGAATCAGTGTGACTACATACTAAAATGTCAGTACAAAAAAATAAAAATAAAAGGATTTCTGTGAATAAACATGAAGACAGACTGGGTGATCCAGGAAGCAGATTTCTCTTGATGCAAAACCTAAACTACTGCACACCGTCAGTTATCATGTGTTACTACTAAGTAAGCTAGTACACTGAACAAGCTGCAGGCAACTTCATAATTGAGGAGTTTCAAGTGGTGGCAGAAAGAACATGTAAGATGTCAAGATGCTTGGGTGGAAACAGATTTTCCCTGAACTGTAGCAATTATTACAGTTAAGGTAAAAGTTGAGTGAAAATGGATACATAGATTATCAAAATCAGATCAGCTTAACCTCCATCTTGAGGTGGAGATTCACAGTATTTCGACTCTAGCTTTGGATTTGTCACCTCCACTGGAAGAGTATTTTCTCCCAGGGATGTGCTATAATCTGGGGGAAAAGACAGTAACAATATAGTGTAGTTACAAGTGTAGACCCTCTTTCTGTATCAGGTTTTAAAATGTTGTAATGTTTCCTGGTGTAGATTAATTAGGGTGTGGCTCTGCTGGTTCAATGTTAAACTAAAAGTAAACTTCTTACCTCCCCTAACGTGACTGTCTGTCACCACCAGAAAGATTGCACTATGCAAAACCCAGCCCCAGATTCACTTTGTTTATGGGATTGCGCATCACCAAAAAGAGCCCACGTGATTCATAGACTGAGCAGACAAAATGGAGAGCTACTCATGAGTGCTGTTGATTTTTGTTTTAAATAAAGCCTCTTTGTCATCTTGTTTCAAACTGAATTATTTCCATGTGTAGCCTTGCACATTAAGATTTAGGCTCGAGCCATGTGTCTGGCTCTTGCATAAGATGTGCTGATGTAGTTCAGAGCGTCAGGTGATGGTTGGTTTGTACAGAGGCTTCAGGGAACAACATACTGTCAGCAAATCTAAGTGAATCTGGTTCTGTTTTGCAGTTGGCTCCAAATCGATCTAATATTTTCTAGTGCTTGCATCAGCCCCTCTGTCCCATGTAGTCTCTTGGTGACAATGTCTTTGTCATTCATGTTTTAACTGTCACTTGGATGCTCTGTTTTAGCTGGTAACCAGCTGAACTGATATGGTTCCCGTGGCACCAGCAGGTCGATGTCAAGTCTCTTCTGTTCTTCTTCACTGTTAACTGTCCTGTACCCGATCAATGACATGGCCCCTTTACACACTTCCTGGATGCGTTTGACCTTGCTGTGTGGCAGCAGGGTACGCCAAGCCTCAGACACATTGGTGGCGTTTCGTGAAGTGACTTTAAAGGCTTGTCCCTTGCCTCTTCCGTGGGTAACTCTGTAGATCCACTCCTCCAACTGCGGCGTCATCTCCAGACCTGCAAATTCATACAGTGCAGATATTTCCTCCAGTGTGTTGCGTGCCACATCCTCATAACGGACCATTTTGTAGCGCCCTTTTAGAAAAGGAGGGGGTTTCAGGATGGCCCTTTCATTGATGCGCACATGGCTACGGCAGATTTCCTGCATGACTTCATACGGCACCTCAGCAGGTGGGATGTTTCTCTGCTCCAAGACAGCAGCGCTATCTTGTATAAAGGCACCCGCTGACTGCTCCCTAGACCGAAACACAGCCCGTGGGTCTCGGACCAGGTGGATGATGCGGAAGTCTAAGCTTGGGTCCTGCAGAAGTGGGTAGAGAGATTCCAGCTCAAAAAAGCGCACTTCTTTTAACACCACATGACTGTAGGTGTGGCAGGCTTCCTCTGCCCCCTGCAGGCCAGCGGCATCACACACTTCTTTGCAGCGATCTGGGTCACTGAACTGGTTGCGTGGTGTGAGAGAACAGGCTGGAGGCGAGCACAGAGCTCGACTTTGAGGCCACATAAACAAGGAGGACACATTGTAGTGCTCTGGAAGGTAGGAATCCATCACGGAGAAATCACACTGGAACACACTCCTCAGTAGATCCCTCACGGCCATTCGCAGCACCCGTTTCCTGGGTTTCTCCAGCTTAAACCACACATGCCAAGCGGGCTCCATAAGATAGAAGACAGACGGGTGCTGACTGAACACCTGGCCAAGGAAGGATGAGCCTGATCGCCAGGACGACAGCAGCAGAACATGAACCTTGTCATTGGAGGAGGCAGAGCTGCAGGGACTGAACTGGACAAACCAGCCACAAAACAACACCACTGCTGCACCCTGCAGGATCACCAGGAAAATCATGGTGCTGAGGCTCACTCTGCAGCGGGGCATCATGGGTAATGGTCTCTGTCAGTGGCCTCTGCGAGATGTGGATCGGTTTTTACGTCTTCTGTGGAGCTGTGTTACCTCTGCAACAGAAAGACAGACAGAGAGAGACAGATATTAAATAGCTTTTATGGTTGCCATTGGTATGATAGATTACACTAGAAAATTTCCTCTGGGAAATTTTGAGAGGGCCACGGGAGCTAGTGTGTGTGTGTGTGTAATCACATGAAGTTACCTGTGTGTGGGAGAGGAGTGCGCGCTTACGTGCGCATTTGTATGTTACCTGTGTGTTTTGATGTGTGTGTGTCTGTAACTGTAATCACATGAAGCTGGTTCTAGAGTCTGTGTGTGTGTGTGTGTGTGTGTGTGTGTGTGTGTGTGTGTGTGTGTGTGTGTGTGTGTGTGTGACTGACTTGACACATGTTATGAGCTGCATCCTGTGTCAGTCTGATTTAGCTGTGTGTATGTGTTTACAAACATTTAAACGAGAGCCAGGTGGATTGTTTATGAAGTTAACGAGCTCTGGCCTGAGAATCAGACATTACCACGGCAACTTGAGGTGGTTGCCAATGACGATAGGGGCCCCGCAGGCTGAGGCAGACAGAAACGTGGAGAAAAAGAGCGATTTTCTGCCTCTGCACCAGTCTCGCAAAAGGCTTACGGTGACAAAACGGTAACTCCTATCAGAACAAAACACAGATCAACGGAGCTGTAAGTACTTCCTGAAAAATTTGGTACGATTTGGTGTTTCTACAGTAAATATTTTGGAGACGCTGGCAGTTTTAAAACATCGGCCCGTTCTGCTTCTCTCACAAAATCTTTGTATTGGAGTCAATGAGGAGCAGAGACAGACGTGGCCGCACTCAGAGGCTGATTCTGTAAATTCTGTAAGTCCCTCTGATATTTTGAGCACATGGTGAGAGACAGAACAAGTTTGTCTACAATTTTCTGAAAAAAGTATGTGTGTAGAGTGTAAATTGTGGCCGGGCCAAGTGTGGAAAGAGAAAAAATCTGGAGTTTTTCTGGGCTTTCTCCCACTCTAACTGATGATGTCACCCACTCTGACACGAACATTCCGTGCAATACACAACCATTATAATCTCATAATTTCTCCAAAAATGATCATGGTCATTGATCAGGGATTGATCAAAAACTATATGACCTATCAAAACGTGGAGTAATACGCCAATACACAAGACTTGTGTCTACTGTTTCAAGTTCAAATGAAGTCTCTAGGTGAAAGTATGCCTGAGCAGTAGACGTTTGCTAAACTCCAATGATTGGTCTTTTTCGCTCTTTTTTTTTTGCCCGTCCCATTGACTTCAATGCAAAATTTTGCGCAGTTTTTCGCGACTTATGATGCGAAAAATCCGTAAACTGTTGAGAAAAGTAATAGCATACCAATCCCGATCAAGACGTACGTTTTGATATATAATTTGTAGTGAATCAAAATAGTCCGGAAGATGAAGAAGAAAAATAAGTAGTATAAGTCGCCCGGGCACTGGTCTCTGCAGCTATTTCATAGCTGTGGGGACTAGTGCCCGGTGTGATGGCCCGTGGCCCTAATAATACAACAGATCATATGTTCTGTATGCAGTAGATTACATACAGTATTAGTACTGGTCAAACTAACTCCTGCCCCCCCTCATCTGCCACCACAACTGAGTGAGAGAGGAGAACTAGAAAGATAATCATGGTCAAAACAATATTATAAGACACTGTTCATGGATTTATGGTACAGATTCAGGTACATTCACTCTAGTAGTAGGCCACGGAGGTCTCCAGAGAGTGGGAATAACAGTTCCCACAATGCCCAGGAAAGCACACAGGTGTTGGGGATTCCCAATCAAGGGAGAGGGGACACAAACAGAGGCTGGCTTGAGACACAGTAGGAGAGAAAAAAGAAGAGAGACAATGGAAAGCGGGAGGCTGACCCAATTAGGACCAGGGAATGTTTTGATCCTGATTAATTGAGAGCATAAGAAGCTGGCTTTAATCGTCAGAAAGCCTGATCCTGTTGAGAAGCTGTATTAAAGCATTTATGTTGAACCCTAACAGAGAAAAACCCCTCTGGTTTAAAATATACGGGGTCGCCCATAAAATAAAGTTGGAATTATTATTGTTTTTTTTTAACTTCTTCTTATGAAATTATTGTGACAATGTGATTGTAAAAATTAAACCACAATGAACCTTTATAGGAATAAAAAGAGGAATGTGTCTGAAAACTATTCCAACTTTATGGGTAACAGTGTGTGTATATATATATATATATATATATATATATATATATATATATATATATATATATATATATATATAGGTACAATTTAAGCTTTTGCTGATTGTGAAAACAGAAATAGACACAATGTTGCATAGGACTGTCCTTGGAAGTTTCCAGTACTGCTAACTGAGGTGATGCATACAAGCGCACCATAATCTGTTGCACTCATTGAACAAGTTCTGACATGTTCTCCTCATGTTCAAACCCCCCGGACCCAAAGGTAAACACAAGGTGACAGATCCTTCCTCCTCTCTTTTAACTCCTCTGTCTCCTTATCATTCAGCCTCAGTCCTCCTCCGTAGCTGATTCTTTTATTCTATCTATCTTCTATCTATCTATCTATCTATCTATCTATCTATCTATCTATCTATCTATCTATCTATCTATCTATCTATCTATCTATCTATCTATCTATCTATCTATCTATCTATCTATCTGTCTATCTATCTGTCTATCTATCTATCTGTCTATCTATCTATCTATCTCTAACCCTAGTTAAAGGTAGAGTCTGGAGTTTTGTGTCCAAAAATAAATGCTAGACTTATACAAATGAAATCAGTCTTAATCATCACCTATGGGCTTCTGGCCGTTTACAGGAACCTTTATGGGGCTGAACGGAGTCCCTGTCTGGGGGTAGGTACTCAGATCGGCCTTGAAAAATCGACTTGAGATTTACTCTGTGCTGATTGGTCAGACTCAAAGTAGGATGTGACGCTAAGAGAAAGCCCCAAAATAAGCGGCATTTTTAAAACCCGACGTTACTAAAAACGCAAAATGGCCAGAAAAAGAGAGAATAACTCAGTAAAAGAGTAGCAGTAGGCCTGGTAAAAAAAAGTGTTTTACATATGCAGTCAAAGGATTACGTGACGATCTATCAATTAAAAACCCCATCTTTTTTTTTTTTTTAGAAAGGGTCTATACTGCCAGAAAAAACAACAACAACAAGAGCAGTAAAAAAAACCCAGCTGCACAACAACATCGAAACTGTCGCACATCGCCATAAGACCCTGGTAGATCCTGTCTGCATGAGACACGGCCACCGAGAGGGCCGAGTGAGAGGACAGTTCCTGTAGAAGTTCCTACCCCTCCTTTTACCAGGAACTCCTGCAGTGGAAACGCGGCTTCTCTCCCCCCCTCTCTCTCAGCAGCAGCAGCAGTCAGGACCGCAAAGAAAAAGAAATACAGTCTGAGTGAAGCTGTGGAGCCGTGGGCCAATACCTGGCCGTCACCGACAGCTATGGCTCACCACAACGGCCCTCCTGCTCATTACAACATAACACTGGAGGCTCCCATTGTTGGTGACGGCCAGGTATCGGGCCCATGGCTCCAGAGCTTCACTCAGACTGTGTTTCCTTTCCTTTACGGTCCTGACAACTGCTGATGCTGATGCTGATCGAGAGGAATGCTCTTTCTCTGTAAAGACCAATAATCAACACAAAATGTTCTAATCTCTCTGAGTCAGGTCCATGAAGATGACCAGACGTCTAGTTTATTTCTCTGTCGACTTGAATTGCAACATGATTCAGTCCTTCCAGAAAAATGCAGAGTTTTTGTGTGACTGCAATTTTATGCGATGAAATTGCGTGAATTGGCAAAAATTGCGGGAACCTGCAAAAACTGTGGTTTGATGAATAAAAAAATAAAAAAGTGATTCCCCCAACACTCTGTTCTCACCAGGCTACTATTCGCCCCTTTTGGGCGCTGAGATCACGTGAGCCAAACTGAGTTAGGAGGTCGGTTGGTCCCTGTGTTGCAGACTCAGAAACTTTCCAACGTCACTCTCACGCTCTCCCTCTTCAATATCCGGTCTGGATATGGGTTTGTCTACATTGCTAAACCACGCACTTCCGGTAGGGGCGGTGGCCTTGCCCTGATCTATCGCGAGAGTTCACCATCATTTGAAGTACTGGCTGTGCAGTTGAAGGGACCTGTACCCACCATTATTGTGTCTGTCTATCGTCCACCTAAGGCCTCTTCCACCTTCATCACTGAACTCTCATCTATTTCAGCAGATCTGTGCCATCACTCTAAATATAATCTTAACTGGGGATTTTAATATTCATGTTGACAATCAACCATTGTACAGGCCTGGCGGGCCGCCAGGCCAACCAGAGCCCCCGCCAGGCCAAAAAAAATTAATATGGCAAAAAATAAGCGACATATCCATTCATTCAGAAATCAATAATCATTTCTGTTTAGGAGGCTCTGTGCAGCGCTGTTCTGCAACGCGAGTTAACCTTCTTCGCTGCCTAGTAATGATACAAGTGTGCGAGCATATTATGGGATGTTGAGGTTTATAACAAGTAAACTACGGTGCCGTGGAAAAAAGAAAAAAATATCACGGGCGACAGACGCGCGTCATGCGAGAGAGACAGGGGAGGGGGGAGAAAGAGTGAGAGGAGGGACTGACGCGGAGCAAAGGGACTGTCAGGTGGAATCGAACTGGGTCGCTGCAGCGGGTGTGCTCTACCAGGTAAGATAGGCTGTACGTCGCTCGCGGCTCGTCGCATTCAATCGGCGATTTCACCGAGCGTTTCAGTGACGGTGAGCGTCCTGACGCTGCTTCATTAACGCCGCCACTGTTTCAGACTCGGGGCAGACGCACGCAGTAACAGTCACCTGACCTGTTACAGTTTAGTACTAACCATACCGACGAGCTAACGTGTAACCCTGTTGTCAATAAACACACGTGGAGAGTGCTTCAACCGAACTACACAGCTGTTAGGTGATTGGCTGTTTCCCTGTCGCTGTTGTTTCAATGTCCCACATCCTTGAGTTTTACAGGGGCGTCTCAATAAACTAGAATAACATGGAAAGGTATTTCCAGTAGTTCAAGTCAAAAAGCCCCAACCAAGTACTGAGAGCATATAGATGGACATACTTTTCAGAAGGCCAACATTTTCTTTTTTTAAATACTGAATTAATACTGAAGCTAAATTGTCCACTGTCTACTGCAGCATGTGAATACAAAATCTGATTGGAGGAGCCAGCTATCTGTTAAAATGTTGTCATGGTTAATGTTTTGGCCATTAAAGGTCCTTCAGTTCAAGATTTCAACTGTGATCAGGCATTAAACAGGTGGCTCACCTGTTCAGATAGGGCATGGAGGGTGTAACTGCTATTGGTCAAATAATGTGAAATAGCATTAGATGGGGCAAGTAGATTTGAGAAGTAGCCTACTTGCCCGACAGGACAAGTAGGAAAAAACCTTAACATCGAACCCTGATGTGGGCCTCTTTTATATTTAATAGAGGGGGGGTGCGTGCTAGGGGAAACACTGTAATGACATTTTTTCATAGACTTTATCTCCACACTGATATAGTTTTGACTTCACTCAGTAAGTTACATTTCCAACACACAATAAGGGCCATTTTAGACCTGATCTGCTGCTCTGGTGTTGTTCCATTTAATCTTTCCGGTACAGAACTTACATTTGTCAGATCATAAATTCTTAACTTTTGATGTCAACCTTCCTGTCTGCAAATCCCGTCAAGACCATATCATGTCCTTCCGTAATATTAAGTACATCACCATCACAGAACTTAACAGTTTAATTTCTATGTCAATTTCTCATCCACACCTTTTCTCTGTTACTGAACTTGTCGACCATTACAACAGCACACTACTTACTGCACTGGACACCCTGACTTCATCAAAAACTTGCACAGTGACTTTTTCTAGGACTGCTCCATGGTTTACCTCAGAACTCCGCCAACTTAAAACACATGGCCACCGCCTTGAGTGCCTTGCCAAGAAAACTAGACTCACTGTTCACTCCCAAATGTACTAGGACCACATCACATCTTACAAGACTGCTCTAAATGCTGCCAAATCTGCCTTCTACTCCAACATCATCCACCACGATGGAAACATTACCAGGATTCTATTCTCCACAGTAAATAAACTACTCAAGCCAAAGAAACTGCCACCCACTTCACATCAGCCCTTCATTGTCAGCAATTCTTGGACTTCATCAATCACAAAGTTTACTCCATACATCACTATCTCACCCCCTGCCTGTCTTCTCAGTCAAACACTCCTCGGCTCAATGCTACTGTCCGGTCCACCAGCACTCAGTCTGCCTTCCATCTTCCCTCGAATCAACAGATACCTCAACTGATCATGTCTTCCAGGTCTACTCAATCCACTTCCTACCACATTGGTCGAAGCTTGTCTCCCCACACTCTCCTCACTGATCGCACAAATTGTGCACTCCTCCCTGTCAAATGGTATTGTTCTCTCCCTACTCAAAACTGCTTCAGTCACACCCATATTAAAGAAACCTGGCCTAGGTCCGAATGAATTCAATAACTATTGCCCTATCTCAAACCTCCCATTCATCTCAAAAGTTATTGAACGTACAGTAGCCTGCCAACTTCAAGGCCATCTAACAATAACCTCTTTGAGCCTTTCCAGTCTGGTTTCCGTCCCAATCACAGCACAGAAACAACAGCTCTCACTCAAATTACAAATTACCTTCTTTTAGCAGCGAATTCTGGCCTACTCACCATCCTCATACTCCTAGACCTCAGTGCCACCTTCGACACAATATCTCACACCATCCTCTTAGATCGGGGTCTTCCTCTTTAGTGGTTCCATTCTTACCTGTCTGACCGTTCACAGTTTATCCATAGAGAAAATACCAGATCATCACCCTCACCACTCCCTCATGGTGTTCCACAAGGTTCTGTCCTCGGTCCCATACTCTCTATCATCTATATCCTCCCTCTTGGTAATATCTTCTGTCATTTTGGTATCCACTTTCACTGTTATGCTGACGACACCCAAATCTACATCACCACCAAACCGGACATTACATCACCACTTACTGCCCTTATGGACTGTCTGCAAACCAATACAAACTGGATGTCAAACAACAAGCTCAATCTCAATGGCAATAAAAGTGAAATTGTTTTCATTGGATCCAAATCATCACTCTCCAAATCCCACCCCCTCAGTATTCTCATTGACGGCTGTTTGGTCCCCACTTCAACTGAAGTTAAAAGTCTTGGCGTTATTTTGGACAGTACCCTCTCATTCACATCCCACATCAATAACATTGGTCTTTTTCCATCTCCACAATATTTCCAGTCTCTGCCCCTCCCTCACCCGGCACGCCACCAAAATCCCCATAAATGCCCTGGTCACTTCCCGCCTGGATTATTGCAACTCCCTCCTCACCGGTCTACCACAGAAACTCATCCACCGTCTACCGCCGCCAGAATCATCACCCGTAACAAGTCCTCGAATCATATTACACCAGTCCTCATGAAACTCCACTGGCCCCCTGTCCATCATACATTACAAGCTCCTTCTGCTAACACTGAAAGCTCTCCATAACCAGCCAAATCACGTGATTTACACGTAGTGAGCGTGCTTGCCGACGTGCTGCAGAAGGCGGTTAAAGGCGGAGGGAGTATCATGGATCTATGGTAACGAGGCAAAGCCAAACAAACAAAAACAAAACGTATGAACTATGAAGCGCATTACCGATTATTTTAAAAGGGCGACAGAGCCAGAAGCTGTGGACCCACCGAGGCCGAAATGGTGGAAGAGGACGAAATGGACGAGGAAGAATTACCGTTAGATGAAGAAGCTAACGTGACTGAAGAAACCGGAGGAGCAGGCAATAACGCTACCATTCCCAGCCGTAAAAAGTACAGGTTTAATGCTGACTGGCAGAAAACATTTCCTTGGCTCCTTTACGAAAACAAATTAATGTATTGTAAGTACTGCAAAGCGCAGAAGCAAGCAGCTGGAAAGTCAGTTTTTGTCACAGGCAACGCAAACTTCAAACGAGATACTTTAGTGAAACACAGTAAATCGAATAGGCATACCGTGTGCAGAGATGCATTCAGAGCGGCACAAAAAAAAACCTTGCAGGCAGCTGAGAGGAGACAGGTCGTGGCTGACCTCCAAACGGGCCAGACGACCAGATTACAAAAGCTGCTGGGACAATATCCTTTGTGTTTAAAGAGATTGAGGAGACTTTGATTTTGCATTTAGAACTAGTTGGGTTGTAACTAATTGGTTAATTTCATTTGAAATTCAAGGACATTGACCCCCTCCCCTCCCCTCAAAATTCAAGCACCTTCTGTGAACCCTGCCTGTTGTATGAATGTTGTATGTCATAACACAGGTCAAATAAGCTTAAGTCTGTTGTCAGTACTTGTTACAGTATTATTCTCTGCACTTTTTGGAGAATTTGACTTGCTGACTCAATCTCAGTTGCAGTGTGCACATGGATTGCACCAATAAACAACTCATGTATTGTCATACATGAGTTGTTACAGTATTGTTCTCTCTGCACTCTTTGGACAATGTAACTAAAACTTAAAACGCTATGAATTGAATTGTTTTGCTTATAAATGCCTCCTCATTGACCTCATATCACTTTATTAAAGAAAAACACATTATTTGGTAACTTTTCATCATGCCCCTAAAATTATTGTGTGCTACTAGATTCTAATGTGCACCAAAACTAGTGCGGCCTGAGGAGGTGGTCTCGGTTCGGCTCCAGCCGAACTCTGGTGCGCACTTGTTGATGTGTGAAAGCAACCGCACTCTGGTGCGACCCAACTGCCAGGTGAACTCAACAAGTTTGAGCTAAAAGGGCTCCTGTAGTCGTTGACAACGGGTTAACGCAGCGGGGAGACCGCCCGGTGCTCCGGTCCTACGGAGCTCTGTCCCCACAAACGAAGCAGCAGCAGCGGGGCAGCCGGTCGGTGCGTGTCCGCTGAGTCGCTCAGACACCGGACAGGTCGGCGGGTCCGTCCCTTGTGTCCGCGGAGCAGCTGATTACCGAGCAGCAGAGGTCCGCCCGTGTTTATACCGGGAACTAACGCAAGGGGGAATCGTTTGTCTAAAGCCTATAAAGCCGTATAAATAAAGTAAAACATAAAGCCGAGAGCATGCCAATAAACAAGATCCACTTTGTCATCTCCATTTTTGCGAGCTCACGTCAACTCCTGCAAACCACTGCAAACAACCTCTGCGGGCGGGCAGTGTTTACATCAGCATGCGCGCAGCTATGAAAGAAACATGAGAGAAACAATCGCGGTTGCCGTGTCCACACGCACCTGCTGAAACCAACCCCGGCCGAAAACCTTACCCTGGACTCCGGTTTCAGTGTTCCAAAAGTGTGGTTGCTTGTGGACAGAACATAGAACCGGGAACATTATGTTCACGGTTTCAAAAATACCTGGGTTCGTGTGGACTAGGCCACAATAACAGTTCCAAACGGTCCAAAGTTATAAACAAATACCATGTGCTAACAAACTAACAAAAATGAAAATAAATCCATGGAGGAGAGGTCTCAACGGGGCTGAAAATTAAAATCCGACACGAACCGCGGTTGAGGCGCAGATCTGACCCAATCCGAGTCTTTTGTGTAGCCTATATTTTCGGCACTCCGGACCCAAACACGAAAAAAAAAAAAAAAAAGACAACCAGAGTGATCTTAAACCAGAACTTGGCCTGAATCAGCGTGTCCAGTCGGGCCAGTACGAACCAGCACGCCTGGTGATTGAGAACCACTGAAGACCAGCAGCGTGTATTGTGTTGTGTCAGTTTCTGTGTCAATAACGTTCTCACTGCAAACAAACCACTCCAGGGCTCGATTGGAAACGAGCTGAGACCACCTCTCCCAAGCGATCTCGGCCCGCTTGTTTTGTTCCGAATCCAAGCCTGAATGCTGTGTTCACATATGACCAAACGAACCGATCTCTGATGTAAATCACCCCCTGTTCCGGAACAACTGGTCTCTGTCCTTACTGCCATCACACTGCACAACAGCTCAGCCACAGGAAGTGAAGTGGCTCATGATACTAATTGAATTATTATTCATCATGAATAAATTATATTTCCGTTGAGTCATATAAAATGGGAAGAAGTAAAGCATGAAACTGTTGTTTTTGTATTTATTTGCGCTGAAATGTACGCCAGGCTGGTGTAATAGAAAATATTACAGCGGAGAGCAGAGATCTGTGTGCTGAGACAGAGACGGGTCTTGAATCATGTTAAATTTCTCCTGATCTGTTGGGAGAAAATCATTTTGATGTGAGAATATTCTGAGGATCTGCAGCTTGAGAAAAGTAGATCCATTATCTATTTCAGGCCAAAGAATTGTTCTTGCCCTGTCTCCTTTCTCATCTGCCTCTGATCCTGTGTATCAAATAGATCAATACGTTTCTCAAGTTTGACTTATTCATCAAGATGGAGACAATCTGTTCCCAGTTAGAGTTCATGTCAATTCTATCTTAAGACTTTGCTGCTCACTGGGAAAACGGGTGTTTCTCCCTGAGATTTACTTATTAAGCTGATGCCACAACCCCCACACATCCACTGTTCCCGAAGCCCAGCTTGTGTTCTGATGAATGATTAATTAGGCAGAGAACTGGCATAATCTAAAAATCTATATTTGCAGCCTTGATCACAATCACCTGAAAATCAGGTGAGAGTGGAAACTGAATGAACAGTTTCGGACCTGATGACCTGTTTCTTTCTATAACTCTTCCCTATATACGGCTGTGTTTCATTGGGAGTGGATCAAGGCCAGTTTCAAAAGACTTTCCACACATTTCCTTGAAATCAACACCACATTGGATTGTTCAACAGTCTGCACAGCAGGAGGATGTTAGCAAGAAATCAAAGAAGACCCAGAAGTGCATTTGACTAAGGCCCCGTCCACACGAATACGTTTTTTTCGAATCCGAATAAATACTTTCGGATTGGCGTTGTGTCCACACGGATACGGCGTTTTGGGGGGGTAATAACAGTATTTTTTGAAAACGGGTTCCAGAGTGGGAAAATTTGAAAACGCCGCCCCAGCGTTTTCGTCTGGACGGCCAATACAGATTTTTTCTGAAATGATGATGTCATACATCTACAGATCCACACATCTACCTGTAACCTGAGACACACACCGCTACAGCAGCTACCATAGACTGTAAAAAGAATGGACGTAGCACCCGTGACGTCACCCATTGGTTTGGGGGAGTCTGTTTTGTGCCGCTACTACGGGGGTTTGAACTGCGCCATGTTGGATTTCACTTGCCATGTTTGGAGAGGTGCGGCTGTTAGCCGGCTGAGAACCCGCCCACTGGCCTCGAAGCAGCGGTCTCCGGACCTGTCACTCAACGTTTCCGCGCCCTAATTGGCCAGAACTTTAAACCTAATAATAGTAAAATGGTAGAGTTTAAAAAAAATTCACCCCCCTCAGAGTGTGTGCGGGGGTAGAAACTATCGGTTGAGACCAAAAAACGTAATGGTACCAGGCTTTGATCATGTTTATTGAGGATGTAAAGTCTGCTATTGTAACATGGGGGTCTATGGAGAGTTGCTCCCTTCTGGAGCCAGCCCCCAGCGACGGTGTGTGAGTGGAGAAAAAGTCATTCAAAATAAAAGTCTTATTGTTGAGAGATCTGATATTGATTAGTGCTATTGATAAGATGAGTATCAAAGCAAACCATCATGGCTCTCATTGTAATGTTTGCTCCTCTCTGGCCTGGGACATCCACAGTTGCCTTGGCCTTTAGCCTTTAGCTAAAAAAAATGGACTCAGATGTATTTGAAATTATTCTTATTATTTCATTTTATTGTAAATATGTTAATATGATTTACTATAGATTTCAATGTGGCTGCAGCAGAAATGCACTGTCCATTCCATCATTCTGTTTTTAACTGTTTTGAACGCAGTGCGTTAGCATTTGAAAAATGTGCTGCAAAAGTGTAGTGTTTTGCAGGTGGTGGGCTAGTAACTGGTAACTGTGGTCTGTAATAGCATTTTGTGTAAAAGCAATGAAAAGTGATTGACAGTTTGCTCCACATGGACTTCTGATTCGCAGACTGTGAAGAGTTTTGACAATGTGACTTCAGTTATACCAACTTGTGATTTACAAACACCTAATACATTTTAACACTGACTGACTGAACATGGCCCTAACCCTAACTAAAATGATATGGGAACAAATATTATTTACCTTATCTTGATTTTTCTAACGTCCTAGTGTGTGGCATTAGGCTATGTGTTTGGTAATTGCTATAACAACTCTCAGCTTAGGTCAGTTGGTGTTTTGTGAACACATTTTTAATTCACATCTACCGAAAGACCGAGTAGTTGCAGTTGCTCAGAAACATGCTGTTTAAACTTGTCATCTTCCCACATGAAGGAGCATTAAATCAACCTTATCGGGGTGGTGTCAGGATGCTGTGCAGCTGCACAGACTATGAGCGGAGAGAGCACTGTGGTAGGATGATAAATAAACTGCTCAGCCAGGGCCACCTTCAATATCAACCTCAAACAGCTGCTCTTCTTGTTAACTCCTTTGGCTTACGACTACCCTCAATAATAAATGCAAAACACTGTGCAAACATCTCACATTGCAATGTTATGGTCATTAAAAACTGATGAGCTCAGCCACTGATCATTAAGTACAACAGTCAGCCTTTGTGATCTGTCTGGTAAAATAGTGTCATACTTGTACCTACAAGCAAACTGAGATTACATGTGTGTACTCACATGTTGACTCACTGGGTAAAGGAATCACAACGGCATGGACAGAACTGCAACTAACCATTCATTTCCACATTGTCTGAGCTGATGATAATTAATAAACTGGTGAAGGTCAATAAATTATGTTTACGGTGGCCCTGAGGCCTCAACGTACTAAACACAAGCAAAGACACAATGCACTACAAATTCAGCAAAAGTCCTCAGTGATGAGGAGTGATGGACGCGGCTGGGGTTCACTTAAGTTCAATGCCCCTTCTTAGTAAGTTGTGAAGATGGCTACCTGTTAATGCGTTTGAAAATAGGGTGAGTCTGTATGCCTCATTATAATGTCAATATCACATGAGTAACATATTGACTACGAGGTAGTAGCCTATAGATGCAGGGTTGTAGTGTGTTTGTGTAGGCCTATGACACAAACCAAACTTTTTTGCTACACCCAAAATATTTATACACATAAATGCCTGGGTTGGTTTTTTTTGTCTCAATCCAGTCCTGATTTAGGGCAACTTCAGATTTGACAATTTTCACAAACTATCAATGTAGGAAGATGCAGATATGACTGACAAGCACCAAATCAATTTCACATTGTGTTGTTTTCTGTTACCTCTGCTGTCAAAATGAATAATTCGTTTCATCTAGGTTTTTTTTTTTTTTTTCATTGCCCATGTCACGTAGGCTATAGCTCCTGTTTGCGGCTCACATCACCGCCACTCTGTCCTCCTCTGCGGGGACACTGAGACACTGGCGCCGGGTCCGAGTCTCCAGCGAGTGTGTGCATCTAAAAACTTGTGGCTGTTTATTTTTGTTCCACCTCGGGACACGATCCGGGGCTCAGGTGAACCTCAGCGGGCTGCTCTAAAACCTGCTGTTATGGAGCAGTAACTTTAGTAGCTTGTCCACCCGCAGCGGGGAGGGAGATGGCACCAAACCGTTTGCTCACACAACCAACAGCTACGTGTGTCTGAGTGAGTGTCGAGGAGGAAAAGTCGCCAAGTTGTTGATGCGTCGCCCCCCAAAAAAGTGCGTCCGCTCTCAATCGCGCTGCGGTCCGCCTGGCCTCTCCCACCCTAACCCTGCAACAGTTAGAGGAAACAGCCGGTCCCGGTCTTACCTGGTCCTCGGTGTTTGTGCCTGGAGACAAAGCCGGTTCGTAGCCCTGTCCCCCTCTCTCCTCTCCTCTCCTCTCTGCGCTCAGCCCGCAACTGCTCGGCTGCGTGCACTGCTCGGTTTGTGAGACGTGGCCTGCCGGGGCCGGGCGGACTGGCAGTGGACTGGGCGGGGTGTAGCGGAGCGAGGGGGTTCGGGGACAGTTTCAATGTCTCAACAGCAGGATGACGGAGGCTCCGTGCTGAGGACTAACCTCTGAGCTCCTTTGTTACATCTGCTGAGTCATGGCTAAGTTTACAGAGCCTTCTCGTCAGGTTTTGGACCATGTTTCCCCTCAACACAGTCCAGTAACAGATGACTAAACAGACCTTCACCTGCCCTCAAAACTTCACATCTCACTTTAGATAACCCAACATCTCAAAACAACAGGTTTTTGACATTTTTGTGCAATCAGTCAAAAATGTCTTAAAGTGTATTTTGTTTTTCTAAGATCTGAACCACATGATTAGCCTACATCATCATTACACAACTAACTTTATGAAGCTTAAAGGTGTAGGGTGAAGTCAGGTAAAATGGGCCACTTTTTGGTAAACGATTAATAAGACCATCAAAAACGCTATGCATGAAATCCATTGATATTTTAAAAAATCGACATAGGTCTCTTAAATGTTTCTGTGTGAAAAAAAAATTAAAAAGTATAATTATTTTGGAATTATGAGAGTTAAAGTATCGGGATATTCCCTCTCGAGGTACGATGAAGGTTCAGGTAAAATGGGCCAGCCGTTCAGTTAAATTGGGCCAAGAGAGAACAACACAGTAATTTTAGCAGAAATCATTTAAATTTTAATAATTAATTGACACTACTACTAAACTACAACACTAAACTTAACATTAACAGTGAATACATAAGAGGTTGAAGACATTTTGTAATCTTAAAATGCATTTTAAAATTGCATGATCATGTTGTTGCTATGCTCTTTGTTAACTGACTATGTTATAGGCTCTTTTACTGTGTGTGTATGTGTGTGTGTGGCATTATAGATGCCATTTTTTCCCCCACAGTGCTAATGGCACCATAAGTGGCACTGACCAACCTTGGATATATATCTAACTTTGAACATGTTTTGCACCCTCAATTTCTGTGTAACTTCAGTGTAAGACTGTGTTTTGTATGTGGCCCATTTTAGCTGAAATGCATGGCTCAATTTACCATGATGCATTAAGGTAAATTGAGCCACCCACAAAAAATGCATTTAAATTAAAAATAAGTAAGCTTAGCAAGAATTTTGCATTCTATCCAATGGGGGGAATCACAATGTGTATTATAAATCACATTTTTTATTGTAGATGTGTTTTTTTACGGAGTTATCAACCTTATCAGTTTCAAGTGAAATTTGTTTGCCAGGCCACTTTTCGCACACTTCTCCTCAGCAGGCTGGATATAAAGCATTGTCCCACCCACAACAGCAACCAGAGACCACTCAAATCAATTGTTTTTTGTCAAGTACAGTTGTAGCAACAATTTGAAATCATTTACAGCCATTGCCTGTTAAAACTTAAAAAGCTAGGAGGCTCAAACCTTAACTGGCTCATTTTACCTGATGGCCCAATTTACCTGATGTCACCCTACAGAAAAGAAAATTGAATTTGAGCCCACTTTGGGTCATAAAATTAATGTGATAACTCATCTATCAGACGATGTAGGCCAAACTTTGTGCAAAATTCTATTTTTGAGTAAATCCGGGATGAAAGTGTGTATTTCTTTTTTCGCATTGGATAATGCAGGCGCACAGATTATACGTCAGCCTGTACACGATTCACCAGCCACTGATATTGGATCCGTAATCCGTCATTCAAACGTCTGAGACACGCACACACACACGGAGCTCGGGCTCGCCCCAAGCTTTGAATATCCCGCCCGCTCGATAACGACCAATCAGATTCGTTTTCCTCACTCGGGTAAACTCGTGTTGCAGCTCGTGACAACTCGGCGCGACAAACAGGACAAACGGCCATTTCTGTACACCTTTAATGATTAAAAAATTGTGTATTGCAAAACTTGAAAAATTTCTTAGTCTCTTTAACACCATTGGCCATGGCGTATTTGTATACAAAGGAACTCCAGTAACAGCTTTTAATTTAGTTCATCTGTACATCCAAAGTCACTAGGCTAATCTGCACTGGTGTCACCTTCCTTTTTGGTAACTCCAGTGATGTAACACCAGTTATTAAAGGGGGTACAGGCATCAAACCCCATGTTTTCAAACAGGGTGTAGTAGCCTACTCCATCCCTGAAAATTCCCAAGAATAAAGTTGGCAAAACCAATTACTTCAAACAAAAACTTCACAGTAAATCATGATAAATTTAAAGTCTTATAGGACTGACAGGAGACAGTGGATATCCCATCTTCATTTAAACATAAAGCATCAGGATAAAGGAAGATGAATCATATCAATGTCATCAGTATTAGCAGATTTCAAAATAAGAGTTTTGTTATTTTCATGCATCACCAGACTGGTGTTGTTGGATAGGTCCCAAACACTGAGACTCAGAAACACAGGCAAGATGACAAGTGATAAACAAGTGTAAATAAATGTTTGTCAGCCTCATAGACAGTAGAACCCTTGATTTGAATGGGCACATGGTGGATTATTAAGACAACGGGAGGGATGTTGGGTTGCAAACAAAAGCCATTAGATGACCTCCACAATTGTACACAGGAAATCTTGAACAATAATCAATGACAAACCACGCCCCCTCCACCCTGAGGTTGAGTTGCTCCCCTCAGGGTAACGCCACAGGATACCCCTGGCAAAGAAAAAGATAGAAAAGGACACCCTTATCACTTATCACAAATGCAATGAATGCAGTCAACAAACGACAGTAAACCTTTTCTCTCCTGGTCTATTCTATTTGTCAGCATTGTGCCATCTTGTCTGACAAGACTCTGACAGTAAAGAACTTTAATTTATGTAAAAGTCCCACGGACGGTACTGCTTTAAACAACTCCTGCCATTTTTTCCCCCTGTTGACAAAACATTCACCCACCAGCATGGATTGGAGTACTGCGGTCACACAAGGTTGTGTTTATCACCCATCCTCTTTTCCATTTATACAAATGAACTACTTTGCAACAACAATGGATCGACTTTCCTTAAATAGGTAGATGGAAAACCATCTTAGGAATACTGCCTGTCCACTTGGGCAGTATGCAGACTCCATGACCTCCTTGAAACAAAAACTCACAGGGAGAAACATGATGGCAGGAACACAGGAACAAAGAGCACAAGGGACAAAAGCAATGCATGGACAACAGGTGGGGAAATCAACACAGGTGAGATACATTAGGTAACCACACAGGAGGGAAACTTTACAGGAAGACATGGACACAGACTTCAAAATAAAACAGGAAGTGAGGGCAGACAATGACAGTTTCAGCCTCTACAAAACAGCTTTATTCCCACTGCAGTGTGCATTTCTAAGCAAAACAGGCACCACTTTTAAGACAAGCTTTCATTAGTAGTTTTTTTTAATGCGATTTTATGTGTCTCATTGGTTTGAATGTTGGTGTTTTTTTGGTTTGTATGTTGTTGTTGTTTTTTTGTCTTTTTATGTTTAGAGCCCTATAACTGAAGGCAATTTTCTGTCATTATGTGATGAACCATCTGCAAGAGTCACACTGTCCACAACTGGTAAATGCAGGTTGATCCAGACCAGACATTCGTCTTTCCCCCAGAGATCATTACAACAAACCACAGGCTGATCTTGATCTTGTGGATAGATTTGCAGAAGTACCTTTGCATTGTGGCACTAACAGTACCATGGAGGCTGTAGTGAGGGCAGCAGACATAGCAACTGAGGCAGAACAATATGGCTGGCTGGCCGGCCAGGTGTTCAACTCCAGTTGGGGTAAAGGATATAAAGCCACATCAGGGTAATCAGCACCTCTGCCCTCCATTTCCTGCCTGTCCTCGCTTCAGTTCTGGCTCAGGCCACATTTGGATAACTCATCTGATAACTCACAGCACACTGATCGACTCTCCTCTCCTCCGTGTCTTTCAGTCAGTGGCTATTTGTATATGATGTAAGCCTGCAGATGTTCCCTACCCTCTTAGCCAATCAGATACAAACATGCCTAAGTCATCTTGGACAGGCAGCTTTTTGCAAGGACACATAGGAAATATCTAATATAACTTAAAGTGATAGTTCACCCAAAATTCAAATTTCACTCATTATCTACTCACCCTCATGTCAACTAAGAGCTGTGAGAATTTTCAGAGTCCTCCGTTCCTTCTCTGAGTTACGGGGGGGTCCGCGCAGCAGTATTTTTTCCATATAATGGTTGTCAATGGATACCAACTTTCTTCGTCCAAAAAGACACACCAAAAAACATCCAAATACCTCCATAGTGCTCGTCTGTAATGTCCCTGTGTCTCGGTTCACTGCTCTTCCTGTGTCACGGCGGAACAATTTCTCATGTCGGGGCTTCAATACAAGAGGGACATTACAGACGAGCAGTATGGAAGTTGGTATCCATTGAAAACCATTATATGGACAAATACTGCTGCGCGAAATTTGAATTTTGGGTGAACTATCCCTTTAACTCCAAATATAGCATGAATTAGTTTACTCATGGTAGGGATATAAAAGCATTCATAAGGACTGGATTTAATGGGCAGAATTATTATTGATAAAACTGAATATACACAAACAACTTTGTCTCAGTAAAAAATATAAAGACTACCATGAGGCACAGCATGTCACTCTGCTTGCAACTGAAAACCCATTGTCTTTGTTCATTCCACATACCACCTCCTCCATCAGAGCAGGTGGAGGATGATTGCCTGAGGGGTCAGATGGTGGAGCTGTTGAAAACTTAGACCTGCTGGTGCTGATAGATTATGCCTGCAAACTGTACAAAGTGGGTGTGGGGGAGGGGTAGAGGTCAACCTCCCAATTAAAGGGATAGTAGCATTTTTTCAAGTGGGGTTGTATGATCTACAAATAGCCCCTAAGTTCTTTAATTGCAGTAGAAGACTCTCTGCACTCCTCCCGTTAGCAACGCCAGCCCATAGTCCTGCCCAGAGATTTACAACATTGTGAACAGACCCAAAGAAACTACCTATTTTCGCGGCCTAAAAGAGGTTTTACCTGAAAAAAAATACACTGTTCCATTGTTCGCTATAATATAAATTTTTCCAGCCCCTCAAAGTGCAGGAAAAACACAGTTTTTATTTGGACCTAACCAACTGCTGATCGGCGGGCGCTAACCCTGGGCGGAGGGATACGTGAGTTGGTTAGGTTGTAGATCATACAACCCCACTTGAAAACAATGCTGCTATCCCTTTAATGTTAATTCATACCCCTACTTTGTGTCACTCAAAAACATTTTGACTAACATTTATTTTGCTCATTATGCAGATGAACATGTTGGCTCCGTACCTGTTCTAATCTTATTTTGCATTTACAATAAGGACCAGCAAACATGGGAGGTTGGACAGGGTGGGGACGTTTCCTCAAAAAACACTAAAATGATTTGGGGGATTTTTTAAACAGCTTGATTAAATAGTTGCATGTTTACAACATGATAAGACATTGTAATGCTACGTCTAGTCCTATAGGAGCTGAGTAGAAAGGACGTGAGTAATGCTTTGTGAGTAATGAGTATACTCCAAGTAAAGGATGCACCTGGTTCCTGTATGAGCCGGGCTCATATCCTGTCCTTCAGCTCTCTGCAGCCAGAACCACAGTTCTTTGGTCACTGGTAAAAGGCTGGAGAAAGACAGGAGAGTAGGGGGATGGAGGGCAGGGATGACTTTACCCACAGGCACAAATGTGAAAGAGACACGGTAAGGTGTAAAACAAAAGGAAACAAAAATACAATGCTGTCACTTAACAATAGACATTGACATCTACTACAACAGTGGGGCCGGTTCAAGTCAATGGGAAAGTGGTGTCAAGTATTTAGAGAGACTGTTGTGAAGCTTTCTATAGACGTTGGTGGTGATTGTGCTCACATGATTGATCCCCCGCCCTGATGATCGAAGGTGTCACATCTCAACATCTACTCATTTGTGGCTGTGAGGGATCAAAGGAATACCCTCCAAGGTCCCATTTAGCATTTGCATTTAGATCAAAGACACATTACACATCCACTTCACCTCAATATTAACACAATACTAGTGACATGCACTGGTTGTGTTGTGAACAACCCACTTAACAGCTGTAGAAAAATACCAGAAAGCATTCTGGTATGTTTTATATTTTGTGTTATCCAGGGGTCACTCGGGAGGCCCTAGGCAAGAAGCGTCTATATGCTTTCACACCTGCAATTAGTGCGCTCTAAATTTAGATCGCACTAAATTTGGTCCCGTTTGGGTCGGTGTGAAAGCACATCGCACTCTAATGCACCAAAACTAGTGCGGCCTGAGGAGGTGGTCTCGTCTCGGTTCGGCTCCAGCCGAACTCTGGTGCGCACTAGTTGATGTGTGAAAGCAACTGCATTCTGGTGCAACCCAACTGCCAGGTGAACTCAACAAGTTTGAGCTAAAAGGGCTCCGTTAACGCAGCGGGGAGACCGCCCGGTCCTACGGAGCTCTGTCCCCACAAACGAAGCAGCAGCAGCGGGGCAGCCGGTCGGTGCGTGTCCACTGAGTCCGCTCAGACACCGGACAGGTCGGCGGGTCCGTCCCTTGTGTCCACGGAGCAGCTGGTTACCGAGCAGCAGAGCTACGCCCGTGTTTAACGCTTAACCGGGAACTAACAGGACGGAGCTGGGTGAACGCAACTGGAAACCAGCCGGAAGTACCAAACTAGAAAAGTAGATCGGAACTATCGTTTGCCAAGAGTTATACATACAAACAATATAGAAATAAATGACCAGAGCTACTAACAACTGGCGTACTTGAGTCTCCATCATGAAAGTTTTATCAATCAGCGCTTCCAGATTAGTAGTCATGGAGACATGACGCTCTCCAAGTTTGGTCCCGAGTGACAAAAAGCTGGTGTGAAAGCAACCGCACTAACTGAAAAATTAAACAATGTAGCCTATCATTTCAACATTTGGTGCGCACTAGGGTGCACACTAAACATGTGTGAAAACACCCTAAGCCTCTTTCTGTAGCTTGTGCAAGCATGTCAGAATGGTCTTTATATGTTTCATGGACAGCACCTGATCATTTTTGAGACAACATCTCAGCAAAATATGCAAATAAAAATATGTTAATGATCAAATGACAAAGCTCTGTAGTGGATGTAGGTATTAGTGGGGAAATGGGAGGTCTAGAGGAACACATTTTAGGTGAGGTGAGGGTAAATGGTTTGCTGATAAAGTGGCACATCTGTTCACCCGCAAGTCTGGTACCCTGCCCCACTTAAATCACCTGTCATCCTGTTCATCACATTAGTGAGGTTAAATAACCTCTCCTGTTCGGCTGTAATGGCCCTTCCCCCAAAAGCCACTGAGAAGACAGAGAACCACTGTACCACTGGAAAACAAACTTTTCATAATATTACAAAATTTGTATTTATTTATTACATAAACATGAAGGATTTGTTACTGTATCATGACAAAGGTTGAAAATGTAAATGATTAAGGTTGGATGAGAGATTTTAATACTGTGGTTGAGCACACAGGGTGTGACGCTTGTCAGGCAGAACAGAACTGGCAGACTGAGTGGCCTGAATGAGCTAATCCAGTGGTACTGGTCCAGAACCACACACACACACACACACACACACACACACACACACACACACACACACACACACACACACACACACACACACACACACACACACACACACACACACACACACACACACACACACACACACACACAACAAACTAACAAACATCTCCTGGGACAGAGAGTCAGAGAGGAGGAGGGTGGAAATGAAAACCATGGCTCTGGCCTCAGAAGTGCTGCAAAAATGTGAACAGCATGGTGCTCAGTCACTGCATAGAAAGACTTGACAACCTCAACACCAGACTTTTGGTTTGGTTTGGTTTTGGTTTGACAACAATTTTGAACAGCACACAAACATTACCATTCACATGAATAGGGCCGTCCGGATACAAGTTTTGGAGTATCCGCAATATACAGTATATATATATATATATATATATATATATATATATATATATATATATATATATATATATATATATATACAGATGAAACACACATATATATACAGTACAGGCCAAAAGTTTGGACACACTCAATGCATTTCCTTTATTTTCATGACTATTTACATTGTAGATTCTCACTGAAACTCCACTAATGAACCCTGACAAGGCACACCAGTGAAGTGAAAACCATCTTCAGGTCAGGTTCACCTCTTGAAGCTCATCAAGAGAATGCCAAGAGCAAAAAGCAGTAATCAGAGCAAAGGGTGGCTACTTTGACGAAACTAGAATTGGTGGGGGCAGAGATAGAGGAGGAGGAGGAAGAAGGAGAGGAAGAAGAAAAGAAGAAAGAGAAGACAAAGAAGAAAAGACATGTTTTCAGTTATTTCACACTTTTTTTGTTAATTCCACATGTGTTAATTCATAGTTTTGGTGCCTTCAGTGAGAATAAAGGAAACGCATCGAATGAGAAGGTGTGTCCAAACTTTTGGCCTGTACTGTATATATATATATTTATTAGGTTTCATCCACATAGATACAGTGTTTTGGGAGCCCTAGAACTGTATTTTTTTTAAATTCAATTCAATTCAATTCAATTCAAAGAACTTTATTTTTCCGTTAGGAACTTCATTTGTGTAAAAGCGTCAGTGCAGGTTTAAAACAAGATAAATAAACAGATAAGTACATACATGTTAAGAAAAAGTTAGAAATACAAAGTCAATGTTAAAAAGAGAGGAGGCACAAACACACACACACACACACACACACACACACACACACACACACACACACACACACACACACACACACACACACACACACACACACACACACACACACACACACACACACACACACACACACACACACACACACACACACACACACACACACACACACACACCCAAGCCAAGCCAGGTCAGCTATTCAATAGTCTGATCGATGATGGAATGAAACTTGTCATGGCTCTCTTGGTTTTAAAAGTAAGGGATCTGTATCTCTGGCCTGAGGGTAGAAGACTGTAGTGATTATGTAGTGTGTGTGCAGTGTCTGAAGCTATCTGAAAACCTTTTGGGTCCCAGAGTGGGTAAATCTCAAAAGGTCGCCCCAGTGTTTTTGTCTAGACTAGACCCCACCTCTCCAACCTGAGCCACACCACTACACATCTCACAACAACGAAACTCCCTCGGATACTGTGATTGAAACGCGTCCATTAAATTGACCTATTTGAACTGGCATGACTCCCAGTAAACATTCTTTAGTCCACTTATAATATTAGGAATTTGTATACAGCACACAACAATAGCAGTGACCCAGCTTGAATCCTGAGATCCTTGACCAGAGTTATTCCTGAAGCAAAGCTAAAAACCAGAGGTGAAAGCTCTTTTGCAGTCACAGCCAAAGAAATCTGTTCAGGAGAATCAGTGACAACTCTCTAATCAATTCTTAAAACAAAGTTTTACTCTACAGATTTTTTTTTCTAATCACATTTTGCTGGTGAATCTGTCCTTGGTCTATTTGCATGTCAACTGAATTTTGGATTGTTTGCTTAATATTTTTCCATAAGACCTGGTGAAGGTCTGCTGAAGGTGGGTGGTGTGTGGTGTGATCATGGGAACTTGACACATTAACAAGGCTTAAGGATTAAGAATGGAGCCAAGAACAGAGAAATGTCACTGACAGAAAAGTTCAAGGTTAAGGATTTACTGCTTACCTGCTCAAGCTAATGGGTTTCTAACCACTGATTTTTTTTATTTTTTTTTTATCAAATGGTATTACTAAGCTCAACAATATACATGTGTATTGCAATACACAATCCCAACAGGTTGTTGACCAAAACATCCCAGAACATACTGGACGAGACAGACTTCCCTTCACTCCACAGTGGGACAATACCACCAAAAAGACATCAGGTGAGGAAGGGACCAAAGAAAGACAAGAAAAAGAAGTCGCCATCATCATCATCATCATCATCATCATCATCATCATCATCATCATCATCATCATCATCATCATCACACAGTCAGCTTTGGCTATGGGCTGACTGTGGTGCCACGGCAGGCTGCAGTGGAAACATCAGCTCAGTCTGCAGGAAAGACTGCCACAAAGACAAATGTGTCTCTCTCTCCATCAACACTACTAATGGAGAAAGAGGTAAACTCCATCATCAAAACCTGTGGAAGCAGAGATGCATCTGTCTCTGCCTGTTCCACCTAAAACTGACATACAACCTGACCCTGGTATGGATCCGACTTCTGTGCACGATTATAAACTCATCATTGAAGACAACAAGGAGATGAGGATGGAACATCTGGAGGACCAGAACTACTTCATGATGATGGAGGCACAGCATCTATGACGAGACCAAAAAAACAAAAACACCAGTGATTTGAAGAAAAGTCCTCCCTCATGGAGTCTCTGAAGAACATCAAACAAGCTGCAGAAGACCAGAGAGAACAAAGAGGAAGATTTATTGAGGAAGCCACGGCTAAAATAGCCCTTCTCTCTGAAGGATCAGATGAGGGAACTTCAGCGAAAACCAAAGAAGAGATCTCTGCTGAGGAGATTCCTCCGGCTCGTCAGATAAACTGGAAGAGGGTCCCAGATACATCACCCATGGCCTCTTCTATACCCACCATCACTCTCTCTCTCTTTAACCCTCTTCTTCTTTAAAGGGACAACGAGGAGTTTTGGAAAGCCAAGTGTTTTCACACTATTTCCCATGAGCCTCTGCGCGCATGGTGAAATTCTTGGACTGGGCGTCTTGCCAAGAATGTTTTCATTCATCAAGAATGAAAGTCGGAGGTTCGAAGATGATCAGATACCGTCATAGTTCCGACCATAAACGGCGATTCGTCCGTGAAACTGAAAGTAGAAAAACGCTGGTCAGCTCACCCAGCATTTCCACCACTAATAATAATAACAAAATAACGATAGAGACAAAACAATATATTTATCGAAAATGGACTCATTAACAAGTGTGGGTAACGTAGATTCATCCATATTAAGGTGAGACTTTTTTATAACCAAATACAAACTACTCGTTGTCCCTTTAAAAGAATAGTTCACCCAAAATTCAAATTTGAGAAGGCAGACCAGTCAGGACTGAGCCAGTTGACCTTGAACTGCACTGTACCAGCTGCTGTACAGGATCATCACTACGTCACCCGTATAAAGTCCTGAACAGTGCAGCCAGAGCCGCTTTTCCTGATGTTGTTGACATAAACACACACACACTTTTTTGTTACAAAATTTAGGTGACTGTCTCTACTTGAGTACAACTCCTCCAGAGCTGTTTTTGAACTCCATCATGCAGATCAGAAGTGTCTTGAGCAGAAAATGCAAACAAGGGCATCCCAGCCACCACCATCTCACTCAGGGCCGGCCCGTGGCATAGGCCGTATAGGCAAATGCTAAGGGCGCCGTCCATCCAGGGGGCGCCAGCGCCACAAATGGGAAAGAAAAAAAAGTGTAACTTTAACTATTTTTATAACTAGTTGGTACTATTATTTCTTAATACAAAAAATAACCACACGTTAATTTAGATGCAAAGCAATACCTATAAAAGTAATAATATAATATGTTACAACATTACTTACTAAGTCGCCCCCCTCTCTCTCCCCCACATGCCCATTGGTACTGCCCTCCGCTCTCCCCGCAGTCACACACACAGCAGAGGTACCTGTCTGCAGTAGGAATGCTTTCAAGCCGTTTTCTTGTTAGAAACGCCACATTTTTAATTAGATGTGTGGATACTTGGTTGCATTAATCCTCAAAGTCGGCTCAAATGCCAGCTCGTTTGCGCGACCGTCTCGATATGTTTTTGTTTATATTTCGGTCATTTTACGCCGCCCTTGACGACCTGTCAATCAAAAGAACAGCAGCGCTTCGAACTCACAGAATCGTTATAGTCCAGGCAATTTAGCTCATTTTGGACCCCAAAATAGAACTAATTGTCACAGAAGGTTTTTCACCATACATCATTTCTATGAGGTGTCTAGAACAACATACTAAAAGTCCTAAGAAATCCTAGTTGGGGAAATATGTTTAATTTGCATCATCATTTACTGTATAAAGTCTATGGTGCCGACAACAATACACCCCAATGGGGCTATTTTTTTCCTTTACTCCTATCACAATGAAACTTTACATGATGAAAGTATCCATGAAATGTAAAATCTTTTGTATTACAAGTTTCTTTGAAAATGAATTTGAATATGCAAATGAGCCTTACACTAATCAAATATGCCCAAAATACACCCGAATAGGCTTCTTTTTTTCCTTTACTCCTACCACAATGAAACTTTACACAATGAAAGTAGACATTAAAAGTAAAAATTTTTGTATTACAAGTTTCTTGGAAAATGAATTTGAATATGCAAACGAGCAATACACTAATGGAATATGCCCAAAATACACCCGAATAGGCTTATTTTCTTCCTTTACTCCTACCACAATCACACTTATAAAACTTACTCACACAATAAAAGTATACATGAAAAGTAACATTTCTGTATTTAAAGTTTCTTGGAAAATTAATTTTAAATATGTAAATGAGCTCAACACTAATTGACTTATGGTCAAGAAGCCATAAAGCCGCAAGCAGCAAAAACAGGGGCAGAATAACTTAGTTCTTAGTCCCGCTCATATGTTGTTGAACATAACAGCATATTTAATATAACATCACACACAGTCGTTGAAACGACTTTGATGAATTCTGACTTTCATCTGATGTTCTCTGCAAACTGGGAGGTAAGTCGTTAGGTAAGGCTTGTTCGCTAATAAAAAAAAAAAAAAGTTTAGAAAGCAACTGGAGACAAGACTGTGCAATTAATTCTTAAGGTCAATATAGGTCTTTTAAGTGTGGCAAGTGACATGTGTGTATGAATAAGTCAAGTGTGGCAAGTGACAGCACTCAGTGCATAGGTTAACTTATTGAATGGACATGAATGTGTTAGTTATTTGGCCCCTGTTGCTGCTTGTGGCTTTATGGCTTCTTGACCATAAGTCAATTAGTGTTGAGCTCATTTACATATTTAAAATTAATTTTCCAAGAAACTTGAAATACAGAAATGTTACTTTTCATGTATACTTTTATTGTGTGAAGTGTGATTGTGGTAGGAGTAAAGGAAGAAAATAAGCCTATTCGGGTGTATTTTGGGCATATTCCATTAGTGTATTGCTCATTTGCATATTCAAATTCATTTTCAAAGAAACTTGTAATACAAAATATGTTACTTTTAATGTCTATTTTCATTGTGTAAAGTTTCATTGTGGTAGGAGTAAAGGAAAAAAATAAGCCTATTCGGGTGTATTTTCGGCATATTTGATTAGTGTGAGGCTCATTTGCATATTCAAATTCATTTTCAAAGAAACTTGTAATACAAAAAAATTTACATTTCATGGATACTTTCATCATGTAAAGTTTCATTGTGATAGGAGTAAAGGGAAAAAATAACCCCATTGGGGTGTATTGTTGTCGGCACCATAGACTTTATACAGTAAATGATGATGCGAATTAAACGTATTTCCCCAACTAGGATTTCTTAGGACTTTTAGTATGTTGTTCTAGACACCTCATAGAAATGATGTATGGTGAAAAACCTTCTGTGACAATTAGTCTGTCGTAAAACGCTATTTTGCCTGGACTATTAGGAGAGAGAGAAGCAGTGAGGAGGATGAAGGTGCTTCAGAGGCTGAAAGTTTTGATTCATTAGATGAGGAAGATACTGAAAAAAGAAGAGAGTTGAGACTTCAGCCTGCTCAGACAGCAGGGCCACAGCTCCAGCTCTGTATACAGACCTGTTGAGCTCACAAACCATTCTTTTTTCTTTTTTACCTCTCAAACAGCACCACAGTGACAACACATGGAGGGTACATTATATAGGTTAAATATTGTAAATGTTGTGTTTTTTGTCTGTTTAGTTGATATTTTGTTTGGAGAAAAAAAGCTAATTTCTCATTTAGGGCTACACACATCTCATGAAGTTAGAAATGTAATGTGAAGTCAATATTTAGCTTCTTTTAGTTTTACATTTGAGACATTTGGTGAAAATAGAATGACAGATAACATTTATGCTCAAAAAGCAATTCAACAAAATTTCATTTTAACTTGTTTTCCACACATATCTATTAGCCTTTATTCAGACAGTATATTCCACTGCTTTTGTGAAGCTAAGACTTTCGTATACCCATTTCAAGCATCACAACAGGTTATTCTCATGACTGTAGACTAATTTTTTTCATGTCTTCACCCAGGATTTACTTAATGACATTTTACTAATTGTTGTGCAAGTTGTGTATCTCGGGGTCAGAGGGGACATGCAGATACACTGCTACATTATCATTGTAATCATTATTGATCATTGTTGGGGGGGGGGGCGCCTGGGAGTAATCTCGCCTAGGGCACCAAAATGGCTAGAGCCGGGCCTGATCTCACTGTCCTACGGGTGAAGAGACCGGTCTCCACCCACCACATCTCTTCCACCTCCATTTAGGCTTCTGTGTTTTCTCACAGTCCAAAGATGTGCGATTTTTGCGGTTGATTAGCCATTTAAAATTGCCTGCACCCCTGCTCATGCTCAATGACTCAGACGCTCCTTTGTTCCTGCAGCAGTTAAACAGCAATCACTAACCAGTGGTTGTTTGCCGTTTTTTTTACCTTCTGGAGGTGTATACTTATTTATTTATCTTACATTGTTTTTGAGTACTCTGTCCTAATCATGTCAATACAGCTGGTTTTGTGCAATGGTATGTTTATATTGTTTGTTAAGTGGATGTATGTGTTTTTACTGGTGGCAAAGTAGTTTCCCCGGGATCAATAAAGTTTTCTATGTATCTATCTCATCTATCTATCTATCTATGTAAATCGCCTTGGGTATTTTGAAAGGCGCTATATAAATACGGGTTGTTATTATTATTATTATTATTATTAGGTGTGAATGTGGGTGTGTGAGGTTGTGCAATTCTCTATGTGTCAGCACTGTGATAGACTGGCGACCTGTCCAGAGTCTACTCCACCCTCAGCTTACACAGCTGATAAATGGATGGATAAACAAGAGAAGTCAATCAGGTTTAATTGGTGTAAATTACTAAAAAATTTCTTAAGTTATGAAAAATCAAAAGAAGAAAGTACACAATCCAGATAAATAAAAGTCTTGTTGACTAAAGAAGATACAAAATATTAAAACATACAAATCATTTATTATTCATTCATCATAAAGCTACGAACAATATAAAAATAAATGAGCACATCAACAAATACATTTTTTGACTACAGTCATTGATGGTCATGAACATACAACTAGTACAAATATTTGAAAAAAAGTATTTATAGTTTTTATAAATTTCTATTTCTTCAAACTGCAGAAAAAGAAGAAATGCATTTTGGATGCCATGAGCCAGTTGTAGGTCCAGAAAGGGGAGGGTCTGTGTAGAAACCTGTCCTGGAAAAGGTGAAAGGATAAATCAGTGTGTGTCTCTCAGTGTGTTTGTAAAAATACAAGCAAGTTATTGTGTGCATACACTTTTAGACAGTCAACAAACAGTGATACAGGACAACAACGCAACATATGGAAACAAGCTGAGACAGATGGTGTGAGTTCTTAACTTGTACAATGATGACAGAAATAAATAACAAAATATGTTGATGAGGTGCTTTCAGTAGCCATGTTTACATGGTCACAAATGATCCAAATAAAATCAGAATAAATGCCAATCTGAATAAAACTGCATCATGTAAACATGTTGATTTTAAAATGACAGGCTCATTTGGAAATACATTTCTTTCAGATCAAGATAGTGGTTTATGCTGCTCGATTTTTGGATCAAGATCCATGTAAAACGGTTAATCTGATCAAAGTATTTTGTTTCCACTCCTGGTAAGTAAACTTTCTCCCACCAGTCTCTACTTGTGATTTTCATCCACTGGCTCCTGGTTTTTGGTGGTGGAAGAGGCACAAAATGAACCGTTGCTGTTATGTGAGAGTCCTGCTGTAGCCTACTCCCTCGCATAGACTGCAGGAGAAGTATAAACTCCTGTGCTTGCGGCTTAATTAAAGAGAAAACCAGAAACGTTTGCAGCACACGATATAGGTCCATTTTGATCAGAGGAGGCAACAGGCACATAGAGAGAGAAGGAAAGCACGGGGAGAGGGACGAGTGAAGGAGCAATTTGACAGCATTTGTTTACGGAAGGAAAAGCTTCTTCTACTACTGTTTTCAACAAATTTGACTGCCAAAACTTCACCGCGGCACGCATCACAGTGAATTTATTCGCATTAACTGCTTGATGCACGTTTTAATTGGATCACCTAATTTCGCGTCCATGTAAACAGTGAAGTTGGAATTTCAAATCAGAATAATTTTAATCAGATTGTAGGAAAAATGCACATGTAAACCTGGCTAATGACTCCATCAGTCTGAGGTTTAATTTATTTTCTATCTAACGCTGTCGCACCATAAAGTCAGACACATCAACATCTGCACTGTCATTCATTTCAAGAACGAAACAACATGTTTCGTGCCAACTCTAACTAAACAACAGGGAGTTACGAGTAAAAAGAGTTGTTAACATTTCAAGACCTGTTCCGTCATGGTATTTAAATTTAGTTTGTGTTTATTTTGTGTCAGTGTAGGCTCTTGAATACCTGAAGGTGCAACCACTGCTACTGAATCACGACAGGTGAGGTTTTGCCACTGGGATGGGCACCGTGGTTAGAACCTGGTTCTGGAAAACAAATCTCTGGATACGTTCAAAGACCCAGAGGAAGATGAGGAGGACGCTGACGTACTGGATCCAGGCAAATTTGATGGTTTCCCAAAAGCCTGGGCGATAGGTGGAGGGAAAGGTTAAGGAAAAATGATAAAGGAAACTTCACAGATCAGACCAAACTTTTGCATTTTACAACTGTTTTTAAGACAAGCTCAAAGACATTGATGATAATGAGAAACAATACAGAATGTATGATAAACCCAGTTTGTAGATTTCAGTTTAGCATTCAATGTCATCACCAGACTAATCACTGTGCTCAAAGCAAAGAAAACAGACTGCATAATATTATCAGAATAATTGAAATGACTGTGAAATGAAAGCATTGTGGCATTTTGCACTATATAAGTCCTGTCCTGTTAACTAACTGTCCTTTGTTAAAACAAACCCACTTTCCTGTATTTATCAAAGGATATCTAATGACCTCCATGGGGTAACGGATCTCAGCGTTAAGCTCAAAGGGAGAGTCAGCGGCACGTCCCATCGTCCAGACTGGCATGGGACAGGACAGCACTGTGGTCACTGTGGTAGGAAAAAGAAAGCAACAGAAGTGTGATGCTGTAGGATAAGCTGTGGTTCAACTGAAGTTGAATCTGGTTTTAATAACACAGACAACAAAATAACAACCTTTGTTAACTTACAGTTTCTGCTCTGGTAGCTCCTGATTATGCTGTCAAGGTCATAAGCACTCGCAAAAGGGCTGGAGTCATCAATCACTGACACCTGGGCACCAATACAGAGGAAAAACAAACAGAAAAATACTTTAATTTAAGAGAAATGTGGTAGTATACTGCGGTGAAATGTTTGTACTGTCATTATTATGAGGGCTTGAATGAAATTGCACATACTGGTATGCTAAATTGTGGTATTTGATCCTAAAATTGCAAACAGTGTTAGTCTTTGTCTTGTGCTTAATTGTAGATATTCAGGGGCCTCATGCCTCGCTGAATCTGAAAACAGTTATCATGTTAGTGAAGGAAGATTTGACAGAGATGCCAAAAATACAAGATACAGCAATTTGCAGCTCTGAGATTTTAAAATAAGTTCAGAGTGTCCATTTTCTGTGTGTAACCATCCCTGCTACTGCTGCTGCTGCAACCATTCCTGGCTGAGTACTATCTGATTTTCTTTGTTGAGCATTTTTTCATGCATTCGGCTTTGTGCTAGGCTGCAGTTATCTGCCAGGCTTTGCTCCATCCTGGGATCATGAGTCCTTAAAGGGGAACTATGCAAGCTTTTTAACGCTTTTTAATGAAGTCGTAAAGAAAGCAATGGCTAACGTTACGTTATATATGGACATGCATATTTGCGTAGTCTTATTTGTCATAAACAAGAGATTATAGGTTGTGGGGCGCGTATGTGTCACAGTGCCACAGAGACGAGAGCTGGGACACCAGGTCAGAGGCACTGATCTTGCAAGGTTGGTTTTCGAAGGAAGGCAGAGAGCCTCCATTCTCCCTCGTAACAAGTTGTAAGTCATTTATTTATGTCATCGTAATTACTCATCATAATTACTGAAAATGTAGCATAGTTAAAGCAGAAGTAAGCGATCTGGTGGTTTTGGCTAACTTCTTGTCAGCCGATGGAGTTAGCAGCCCCCGCCCTCGTCATGGATCTATTGGTCCTCGTCACCACATTCACGCGCATCCCTTGGCTGCACACACAGAGAGGACCGCCCCTTTATGCCGTTCTCTCTCCTCATTGGATAAAGGTTGTAGGATACAAGGAAAGTTTTCTCCTCGGCTTACAGCAGAGCAGAGTGACTGACAGACCCGTGTTTCAGACCAAACACTCTATGTAAGTGATTGCTGTCGGAAGATAGAACTATTTAAGACTTATATTAACACAAATATTCCGCTTACTTCTGCTTTAAGCTAAAAAGCCTGCATAGTTCCTCTTTAATAGTCTGAGTGTATATCAATAGAATACTATTACATACTATTCATAGGTGGAAAGGGCTCTGATTTAATTTAGTTGGCACAAACAGTAAAAGGAGACACTGAGAGAGAGAGAGAGAGAGAGAGAGAGAGAGAGAGAGAGAGAGAGAGGAGAGGTGGACATACATAAAGACCATGTGTCTGTGTCCTCTCACATTGTAAATGTTGTACAGTCCCCGATGGGGCAGGGGTGTCCTCTGCTTCAGCCTCAGGTCTCCACTGATGAACAGTTTAGCTCCAGGGACAGAAGAAGAGTGCTGCGCATAGGCCAGGCTCTGCATCACCACTGTGGACATCCGCTGGGAGAACACAGGGGGAAAAATATGCTTTGCTTTAGTTGGAAAATTGCCTGATATCCCACTGCAGATGGCAGTCAGTGCTGCCATGCTAGCATACACACAGGACAGAACCGTGGCTCAGTCCTGAGGCAATGCAAGCACACTGTACTACAGCTAGGAATTTAAAACTGATACATAGTATACAGTAATAGCTGTTCATACAGTAAATAAAACTGGCTAGGAGCCAATGTTGTATAACTCTGGTGCAATGCATTTCTGTCCCTGAATCAGTGCAATAGCTGTTTATGAGAAGACATGGATGTGAATCATAATGCAATATTTTGACAATCCCCCTATTAGCCCACAAGTTGAACATTTATGCATAATATGACATTTACACAATTTACATGGGCAACAAGGGATTGTGAATGTGAAGCCAGACTTCAACAGGACAAAGTAATAATGTAGCAATGATTAAACCAAAACACACTGACTTCATGACTTAATCACTGACTGTAATTTCAGTAGTATTAGCTACAACAAGACCTGAATTTCAACTGAGTTTAAGTTGACTGAAATAACTTCCTAGCATCTGGTGGAGTGTGCAGCTTTTTTAATGGTTGTTCAGGCACATGATGCACTGGAGAGACAGACACTGTGCATTGCAGTGTAGTACGTACAAAGAGCTGGTAGCTGAAGGTGAGCAGCAGCTGGATGCTGTACACCTGTTCCTCTGGTTTTAGGGGTAACTGCAGTTGAAAATTCAGGAGGTCCAACTTCCCATCTTGGTTTTGATCCTCTTCTCTCACCTACAGTGCAAGTTATCCCACACAAAAAATATACACAGAATAGTATACAAGGAATCCAATTAAAGACGTGTCTGTGTAACTGACAGTGTTAAAACAGCAATATAGTGCCTTGCAAAAGTATTACCCTTTGAACTTTTCCACATTTTGTCACACTACAACTACAAACTTAAATGTATTTTATTAGGATTTTATGTGATCGCTCAAAACAAAGTAGTCAATTGTGAAGTGGAAGGAAAATGATACGTGGTGTTCATGTTGTTTTTACAAATAAAAATCTTAAAAGTGTGGCATGCCGCATGCATATGGATTCAGACCCCCTGAGTTAATACTTTGTTGAACCACCTTTCACTGCAATTACAGCGGCAAGTCTTTTACCAGCTTTGCACATCTACAGACTGACATTTTTGCCCATTCTTCTATGCAAAATAACTCCAGTTCAGTCAGATTGGATGGAGAGCCACAGTCTTGCCACAGATTCTCAGTAGGATTCAGGTCTAGACTTTGTAAAACAGTCCATTGTAGCTCTGGCTGTGTGTTTACGGTGGTTGTCCTGCTGGAAGGTGAACTTCTGCCCCCACCCCCCCCCCCCAAAAAAAAACAAACTTTAACACCATGTATCATATTCCCTCCACTTCACAATTATGCACTCCATCACTTTATCACATAAAATCCCAATAAAAATACATTTAAGTTTGTGATTGTAACGTGACAAACTGTGGAATATTTCAAGGGGTATGAAGGCACGTAAAGTGATACTTATATGAGACATTTGATTGAAGCACAGCTAATATCTTCTCACAGAGATAGCAGGGATGCGGAGGTTGGCCCCCAGCATGTTGTTCAGATGGGGGAAGGTGCTCCAGGCCACGTAATTTCCTCGAGAACTGGTTGCTGCCACCAGTAAAACCTCGTACTGGAACCTCACCACCGGCTGCTCCTCATAGGTGCTTCTCTTTACCCAGAAACCTGAAATAACGTGACATTTAATAGCAAGCAAGCGATAACATAGGCTACAGGCACATGTCGGATATCCTGCTCGTTCAGCACCAACAACAGTAGCAGTAGCAGCGGTCATGTTGGCTCAGTGCTGTAACGTTAACTTACCTTGGCTCCTGTAAGCAACCAGCAGAGGTGCGATGTATGTTAGGCACAAAACCACAACAAGGAAGAGAGTAGCTTTTGTGCAAACACTCGTCTTGTATCGAACCAAAGCCGGGTGAGAGTAGACGTCATAGAAAGCCATGGGTAACGACGTAAACAACGTCCGTTCAACAACTGTCAGTGTTGTGTTATCAAGTCAGCCAGCTAGCTTACTGTTCAAGATAGCATATATGCTAACTGACTAGAGGCAACAGTTAGGCTAACGTTAACAAACACTTAGGGGAAACAAAAATACCAAATGAACAGATTAACCCTTGTTTAAGTAATATCCATCAATCGATGTTGAGTACGCCGTGTTCTGTAGGAAAAGCGTAGCGCATTAACATGCTATGTAGATTAGCCTCCTAGCTAAGCATCATGCACCGCGCCATATTTAAGATGAGTTTAGCGTCTCCCGGTTACCATGGCTGCCAGTGGAAGCGCTCGTGTTGCATTCAGGACCTCGGTGAAAGTGGAAGAATTCCGTCGAGGTGATTGAATGAGCTGCTGCTTTTTCGGTTTTGTATCACTGTGGTTAATGTGTAATTTTTTGTAATTTTCTGTTGTTACCGGTATTTGCAAGACATTGCAAATACTGTTTGTGACAACTTGTCTTCAAACGAATCTGGTTGATCATCGTGACAGAAATAGTTTTTTTTTTTTTTTAGTAGGCTTTATGAATCTGTAGCCTACTATGATTCTATATGAAATCTTCCAGTATTTCGGCTGACACGAAGCCTTTTTCATGCTAAATGATTGTGGGTCTGATTGTCTTTTTCCTTTCTTATTTTACTTTTTTGGATAGTTTCCGGAAATACCTGAAGGCAGCACCATCACCACCGCCACCGCCACACCTCTGTCAGACAGTGACGTCACCCCCCAGCTAGACGGACAGTCGGAAGCTCCCCGCATAGAGAGATACTGTTGACATTTTGTTTTGAGCGCTTTTGTCCTGGTGTTTTTGGACCTTCCTCCGGCTGTGTCCGCAGACTGAGACGCCCGCTCCTCCACGCCACCATCACGCCTCAGTGCGGGGATCCAGCAAAGATGAAATGGATGTTTAAGGAGGACCATTCCCTCGGTAAAGGGGTTTGGATTGTTATGAAACCAGGGATGTTCTTGTCATGCCGTGCATCCTGCTCTCTATTCTGCTTCCTCTGCATCGATTTTGCTAAGTCATCCCACATAGGTGCAGAAATGCATGCTGTCACAGCGCCCAAAACAACTGACAACTGTAGTAAACCCACAATGGTTAACCTTGCATGCCTAGCAACAAACGCTAACATGATCTTTCTGCAAGTGAAATTACCAGCTGGCAAAATGGGGTTCACCTTTAACATTGCTGGTTCAACACAGGCTGAGACACACATTCTTCTGTCTTATGGAGACATTGCATAATGCATGCAAGAGTACGAGAATGTCATGTTGTTTTCTCAGGCCTTTATTAAACCTCCTGGTTGGACATTGCTTAGATGCTTCAGTGTACTACTTAATTTGGACAAAACACTAGGCCTACAGTATGTCTCTCACTAAAGACACTATTTCATTTTCCAACCGGGACATGTGAGTGTGGTTGATGGTAGTGAGTGAGTGCACCACAAAGATGAACAGAAAAGTGTTTCCTCAGTTTTTGTTTCAGGCTTATAACATGTTCCACTGTCATGATCATTTTGAGACCCCAAGGGAAAATATTAATTTGCCTGAATTGTGAATTGAGTTTTTCATTTTTCTTAATGCTCAGAGATGGTCATAGGTGTCATAGGTATCATTTCTGATGCTAAGCTCTTAAACTCCTCTCAGCTCACACATTCTCTTTGGATAACCTCAAGTCTCCTTTTTTAAGACACACTTCTATCTGTTCTGTGGAGATGTTTCTAAAAGTAGGCCTCTTATCTGGGCTAATGAAAGCATCTCATCACCCATCAGCTCACCCTTCCCTCTCTGGCCTCTGCTCAGTGTCAGCCTGCTGCATCTGGTCCTGCGCACATGTTAGATAAACCGTCTTTCCTCTGTGATAATGATGATACATTCAGAAGTATTAAGCATCGCTTGATAAAGGTTGTTCATTTGATTGATTTATTTTTCAAATTAAAAGCACACTGTACAAAGTAAGGCCCGCTACCAGGCTCTGTGATGGGCTGGGCTTGGCTGTATTTGGCAGTAAGGTACAAGAGGAGGCTCCCAAGAGACCTCACTCATCCCTTTAATCTCTGACTTCCTGTTTGTTTTGTGTCTCCCCCTCAGAGCACCGATGTGTGGAGTCAGCCAAAATACGAAACAAATATCCTGACAGAGTACCGGTGAGTGGAGGAGGTGGGGGTGGTCCAGAGGACAGAGTGACAGAGAGTACGAAGAAAAGGAGAGTGAAGGGTAGTTATAGGAGGCGAAGAGAGGATAAGGGAGGTATTGACTGAGATTTAAACCAGTTCATATACTGTGACCCCGATGACAAACTCCATAACAGCAAAATTAGGGCTTCTCCATGATGAGTCAACTGGGCTGACTACTCCTCTTTTGAATTCACTGTCATCACCACTATCTAGTCTTCTCTAACTAGTCTAACTCCGAGCAGAGCAATGGACCTGCAGCCCCAGAGCTACAGTCACTGCAGTGGTGTGGATGGGTTGTCTCAGGTTGCCCTACTATTGTTATGATACCGTAAATCAGGACACAAAGTGTTATCAACCAGTTATTACATCAACCCACATACAGTATTTCCAATGTTCTTGTAATTTCTGCGGTGACCCGAATGGCTCAACACTTTGCAACTTAAGAAAACACTCAGACAGACATTCAAAACACAAATTCATAAATTTGACAACACATCTGCTGCAACAAAGGTGTTTCTGGGGACACTAAAATGTGATGGATGTATGGTGTGCGTATTTGTTCAGTGTTTCTTGAGAATTATAACTCAATGCCACATGATTCAGAGAGCATTGCATGTACTGTTACAGTAGCTTAACATTAGTCTTAAGCTGGATCCACCACTTGTTCTTTTTTGTTTTAATTCATAAGAGGGTATCATTAAAAAAAAACACTGATTTGAGTAATCCAAACTCAAAACAAATAAATAGATGATAGCGAAATCAACAAATAGCTCCTTCTGTTTGTTCCTTCAGGTGATAGTGGAGAAGGTCTCTGGCTCTCAGATAGTGGACATTGATAAGAGGAAGTATCTGGTGCCCTCTGACATCACAGTGGCCCAGTTCATGTGGATCATCAGGAAACGCATCCAGCTGCCTTCAGAGAAAGCCATCTTCCTATTCGTCGACAAAACCGTCCCTCAATCCAGGTGAGAAACACTAGAACACCACATCCTGCAGTACGACAGTGAAAACTTGACAGCAAAGTATTTTCCTATTCTGTATCATTATACTATTTTATTTGGGCCATGGAACGAGAGCAAACTTCTCTCCCAAGGGGCCCAGGTGGTGCACAATGTAAAATGCAATGTAGGGACTTTCAGATGCTGTGCAGCTTTTTTGCTGATGGCTGTATTTGTTTGTTTTTCAGAATCAATGTTGAAATAATTTAGAGATGATAAACTGCTGTTTGTAGCAGTTTTGAAACAGGGTAGCAAAAAAAAGTTTTGAATAATCCATCCATCCATACATCCATCTTTCAAATTTGGTTAAAACATTCACTTGGACTCAAGATGAACTGGTTGGAATTTGGTAGTTGAAAGGTCAAATGTCACTGTGATGTCACAAAACATATTTTTGGCTCTAACTCACAAATTCATACTCTTATAATGACCCAGTTATTCAGTTGTATTAGGATAAAATTAAGCAATGACAATTTATATCCTCAAAGGTCAATTTCCCCTTGACAGATTAACGTTCTGCAAAAATAGTCCGGTCATCGTAATCGTGCTTTAAGGAAAAATTGTGACCATGTTTACTGCAGACACACTGGGTCAAATAATATATATTTAAGGGGGCAATACATCAATATATACCAAAGTTCTACCAGTGAACAAGAAAAAAAACTACATTCAAAACTAGAAATTACATGCGCTTATTTATAGAATATACACAAAGAAAAAGAAACAACAAAAAGAAGCAATACAGGGGAACTCTGGGGGAGATATTAATTCATATTTATAAAAAAGAGGGTTTAGATCAAAGTCCATTAATTCCTGGATACATTGTAGCTTTTAGTTGAAATCCATTCCGCCTCCTTTTCATTTAGACATTTCTGTCTGTCCCCTCCTCATCTATCTCAGGGATATGGTCGATGCCTATGGCCAACAGAGAGTAGGGGTCTTTGCCATGGTGTTCTTTGAAATGTTTAGCCATAGTCTCCCTGGTTGCCTATCCTGATTGCATACCTATGTTCGTAAATGTATGTGCAAGTCTATCTTGTAGCCTGTGTTTAGTACGACCAATGTAAAAGGTTTGGCATACAGGTTTATGGATCACATAAGTGCTTTTGCAGTTAATCCAATGATGAATGTGATATGTTTTAACTTCAAAGGCTTTAGATTTAACAATATTATTATGATGAGGACAATGGCCACATCTGTAGCAACACTTGAGTTCTTATTTAAGCCAGGTGTTAGGATGTGCAGCTGTTAGATGGCCATGACACACTTTGGGCACTTTTGGGTTTTATTTGATTTCTCCAAAGTCTTCCTGCTGGGCCGATTGATTTCATGAAACTGCTTTTGGATAAGCCCAAATGTCACTCAAAGAGCGATTCATTCACCTTGTGACAATTAAATAACTTGAGCTAATGGAATTAATGTAGCAAATTTGACACAGCAGGTTAAAATGTGTGCACCTCAAACAGATGACTACACTGTCAAAAACTGCCAATAACATTGCTTATAATGAAACATTTACCTGAGTGTGGCTGCTGTGCTGTTGTGGCCATCACTGAGACTTACAGGTTCATTTGTTTCCCTGCTCTAAAATATTGTGTTTGGTGTGTCCAGTGCATTTGGATTTTTGTTTTGTTTTGTTATGCAATGTTTTACAAAAACATTCCAGGTTATCTGTATCAGGATTGTTTGTTTGTATGATGTATTTAGGTTTGTATTCCTATGTGCTGATATTCTTATTGAATTTGTTGACCTGTCAATATCTCAGTCAGCCTGTTAGTGGGTGTGTAACTCTCAGCGAAGGGGGTTCTGAGGCTGTGTGGTGAAGCTCAGACCTACTTTAGTGCAGTGTGTTTATCTGTTCATCTGTGCTGTGTCAGTAATGGATCTTCATGTGAAAAGAGGAGGAAGCCACACCTATTTGTTTGTGCTGATGACACACAGGGCCTACAGTACATATGAGTAATCTGACCTGTTTCCCACAGCTTTGTTTTATTGGAATTGTACTATTGCATCAATACATCTACAGCTCTTAAAGGGATAGTTCAACATTTTCTCAAATGCCCATTGCCATAATCCCTATAGTCTTAGGGGTAGGTTCATTACCTTTAATTGTCGGTGGAAGCTGTTTTTAGATCGGCCGGGCAGAGACGTGAGCTGCTCAGCGAACACAATGGAGGCGAATGGCACTTTCGCCTTTCCCTCAAAACTCATCAAATATCCAACAACAATCTCTTGGACTTGTTATGCCCTAAGGGGTATAACTGACAACCCCCAAACACCCACACAAAGACACTAATAAAAATAGGAAATGGTTTAGTAAACATAAGGGTGAGAGGAAGGCAAGCCCAGCAGTCCCCATGCACGCTGCCTCTGCCTCTAGGACTTTTAGTTTCTCAAGCCCGACCAGGTGGATCTCATTCTGCCATCCGGGCCTGGGTGGAGCTGTAAGGGAAGCAAGGAGAGAGAAACAAGGCCAAACCCTTTCGGCCGTAACAATGATCATGAAATCAGATCCTGTTGTGATGCTGTTTGTGGTTGGAGACTTTGCTCCAACAGCCTTTCAACGTAATGACATTAGACGACTGCCAGTCACACTAAAAGACATTAAAGAGTCTCTTAGTGCCACTGTTGAAGTTGACAAGAAATAAAATATGATAATGATAATTGTATTTTCATTAATATCTAATCACCTGAAGTGAAGAATCATTATATTTTAATTAGGTTTATCTCCATTTACATAGAATGGTGATAGTTTAGATTGAATATTTACATGGTGGAAAATAATTTGTTGTTAGAAGGAATTGTTACAACTCACATTACTGTACTTACTACCTGTGCAATGATCTAAATTAAACTGGTGTACTGTAGATATTTATTATATATCAAATATCATGTTGCTGCTACTACTAAGATATTCATGTCACATTCATGTCAGACCAGGGAAGGTGAATTATGTTCACCATTCAGTATGTTTATTCTTATGTAATCATTTATCATATGAATGTGTTAATCCTGCTTTAACCCTTTCCCTCCCTCTGAGACCAATGAAGGTGAACTTTATTAAAAATATACAAAGCAGACTGATTACCACAGGGTCAGGTTCATTTTTTCCCCCAACATGTAGCCTACTTCACTTTACGTATCCTCTTTCCAGCCTCAACCTCTTACCAGTCTAAGTAACTCATAATTATATTAATGTAGATCCTTTCACAGAGCTTTTTATCCTGGAAAAACACAGCTCCTGTTTATGACTACTGTTTGTGCAGCATCCATTGTGCATACATGCCTGTGCTCACAGCACCATATTAAAGATGAAATATGACCAGTTGTCCTTGTGTGTGTTGCAGTCTGACTATGGGGCAGCTCTACGACAAGGAGAAGGATGAGGACGGCTTCCTGTACGTGGCCTACAGTGGAGAAAATACCTTTGGTTACAGCAAAGCCTTTCATACAACATGTGATTAATGCTTATCTGAATATCAGTCTCTCTCTGTCACACACACACAAACACACACACACATACAGTAGGGCCCGAAATATGCTGGTGCACAATTTTTCAGACTTTGGCCTTTACATGTGTTACGCAAATGAAGCAAAGTAATTTATGAGTTTGAGTTTTGATACCAAAAGTGTCAAGAAATGTTTGAATTTGACGGTTAACAGTATTTTTGTTATAATTATAAGGCTCAAAGGTCAGTTGTGGAGAGAAATATCTTAAACACTGCCATAAGATAAGAGTAATAATTGCAGAGTAATTCATTATAACACTTTATTGGCATGTCAGTCATCATTAGTTCAGTATCAATATCAGTAAAGACAAAAGACAAAGCTCATTTCAGGCTCTGACACACATGCACATACCACACATCACATAAACAGGCTTTAGTTTCTGTCTCAGATGTTTGTGTTGAGCTTGAATGAGAGAGAAATCCTATAATCATGTGACTGAGAATCATTAATCACATTAGGTTGTATTTGTATGGCTCTTCATATCGTGTGTGTCATTTAAAAAACCCGCAGGTACACTCAGCACTACAACAGGCGTGTGACAGACAGAAGGCAGCTGAGGCAGCTGAGGCTGTTGTGGCGGTGGATGACTGTAGGCTGCATCCTGCTCAGGGTCAGGGACCAGCACCAGTTTCTGAGTGTTGCTCACTGGTAGCTGCCATGAGTAGACATCAGCACCACCCAGGTTCAGACTATCTGTGAACTCTAACACTTTCCTTGAAGGTTATTGTGCTACATCATGAGCCGTGTTTCCACTGCAGGAGTTCCTGGTAAGAGGAGGGGGTAGGAACTTCTACAGGAACCGTCCTCTCACTCGGCCCTCTCCCTGGCCGTGTCTCCATTGCAGACAGGACCCACCGGGCTCTGATGGCCACGTGCAACAGTTTAGATCATTGCGTGGTCGTTTTTTTTACTGCTCTTGTTGTTGTTTTTTTCTATCAGTATAGACGCTTTCTTAAAAATTTAAAAAAAAGCCGTCTCGATCGTCACGTAATCCCGCAATCGCCTATTTACCACTCCAGGCCTACTGCTACTCGTCTTTTACTGAGCTATTCTCTCCTTTTTCCAGCCGTTTTTCCGTTTTTAGTAACGTTGGGTTGTAAACATGCATCTTATTGCGTCACATGATCCTGCTTTCAGTCTGACCAATGAGCACAGAGTAAATCTCAAGCCCCACCAGGACTTCTTCAGGGCCGATCTGAGTACCTACCCCCAGGCAGGGACTCCGTTCGGCCCTGTGAAGGTTCGTGTAAGCGGCCCTGTGGGGGAGGTTCCTGCAGTGGAGACACGCACCAACGGGGCCGGCCCCGTAAAATTACCCCCAAGTTCCTGCAGTGGAAACGCGCCTGTGATATTTCTCCTGAATGAAAATTTATGGCCTAAAAGTAAAATGACTCTCTCACTTGTTCTTCTTCTATTTTTAAGCTGTTTCATTCTGTTCAGGAAAGACTGAGATGAGATGTTAAAAAATCTCCCGCAACCTGCAGTGTCCACCTTCACTTCAGCTGCCGTTTACATGTCCCAGAATGCCTCTCTCCACAGCCTCCAGGAACATGTGTAGCTTATCATCCCTCTTCATTGTGGATGTTTTTACTTGTCGAACACAGATGTAACTAATGATGTTCAATCAATGGTCACATTCATTATAGTTCCCCGGGTCTAAATTATACACATCATCATTAGTGGTTGATCTAATTGTGACAGAGTTATTGTTCATGTTATTAATTCCACCTGTGGTGAAAAAGGTTTGTTACTCCATTTTGACCTGACAGACATAACATGAGTTGTGCTTTGTTGTAATATTCTTGTTAATGAAGAAGGAAAATATTGCAGTGGACAATATATAGGCCTCCTAACATGAGACTGAGATACACTGAAACCATGTTGTAGGTGTGGAACCAGTGGGTGGAGCTCGACTATTTCAAGTCAGACTGAGGCACAGTGAATTCTGGGTAAATTAAGACTTTTTATTTATTGGATAATAAAAGAAAAGGTTAGTGGTTAGTATGGGATATGCCATATCTTATGTTTTTGAGTCACACTATATGGCTAGTGTGGCAGTCTGACAGATCTCTGTGAAACTGGCCCCAGAACAGCTGTAAACTCAAAGGGCCTGATTTACTAAAGGTTTGCAAACGTGTGCAAACTTGATTCCACGCGCAAACAGGTTGGAGCTGATCTAGTAACCACCGAGGATTGCGTCTCTCAAACGGGCAAAAATAGCACTCGAATGTGAATTATTTAATCACATTTGTATTTGTATTTGGCTCTTCATATCAACGGCTGTTTAGCTGCGGTTATTGAGTTAATATCCTGCCAGGGCAAAAGCTCTTTCATCTCTACATTTCCTCGCCGCTGGGTCATTCCAGCGAGCTGTAGCAGTTTTTCAAGTCCTTTCAGCGCCGTTACGCATGACGCACGTCTTTCCTCCAGTGCGCTCCTGTCCTCTCCAGTACCTGGCTGCTTAGGGTTAGGGTTAGTCTAAGCTTAGTCTGGGACCGGGACTGAGAGACGTCACCGCTGCCCGCACCACGTCTTCGATCCCTCTGGTCAGAGCGTTTAGATCCGAGTGTGGCCCTTGTGTCCCACCTGAGCTCTGTGCCAAAGCGCGCACACCCAGCCTGATGAATGACAGCCTGTATCCCAGTTACAGCTTAACACTGGTCAGAGCATCTCTTCCCCGTTTGCTAAGGTTTTATGATAAACCAAATTTTCTTTTGTTCTTCGCCGTATACACTGCAAAAACTCAAAATGTCTCATTTCTGGTCAAAACTAATCTCTTTCCACTTAACATAAGACTCATCACCTAAAAATGTACTTGTTTTTATATAATTTCACTTTTTTCAAACACATTTTCACTTGAAATAAGTAGAAAAATCTGCCAGTGAAAGGAAGTTTTTGTGCTTGTAATAAGAAAGAAAAAAGTGAAAATATGCTTGAAAGAAGTAAAAAAAAAGTGTCTCAAAACAAGCTACTTTTTTAATGTGATGAGTCTTATTTTAAGTAGAATGAGATTTGTTTTGACTAGAGATGACATTTTGACTAGAATTAAGACAAATATTCTTGGTAAGATTTTGAGTTTTTGCAGTGTAGCTCCCCATCTTCTCTTTACTTCATCTGTTCTCACAGGTAACCTCACACGTTTCTTCTCTGCTGTTGCTCAACAATATGTTTATTTGCCCCTGTCTATTAGTCCAACGGATCAGATTTCATTCTCCATTTGCAGCCATCCAGCTCTCACAGTAGTAGATCACACTACTGGATTTTAATTCAACAGCTGGACAACATCCCCACTTCAAATTTAATCCAGTGTCTCTCTAAGTGTTATGGGTGTGTAAATGTATCTTGTTTGAAACCAATCTCAAGAAAGGCAGTTTTTGACACATGACAAGCAGCACTGTGATCATCATCAACAGGTTGATTTGTAAAGGCATTCTGGGAAATGTAAGAAACATCCTCCTGCAGCAGAAGCAGAGGGAGCAGGCTATCCACTGATTCAGTGTGGAGCACCAAAGTAGAGTCTCTACCACAAAACAGCTGTTTACACTGAGAACACAAAGATGGAGGTGGCTGCTCTGTCTGTCCTCTGGTCTCACAGTCGTCCAACTTAGTGAACAGATCAGTGTTGAAGTTTCACTTGAGCTGCTAAAACACTGTGAGTCATCAGCACATTATAAACAGGTCCATCATCACTCAAAACAGGAGCGTTATTATACCACGGTACCTTATGTCCCTGGACTCTCTGTGTCATGAGACTAAAACATTTGACCCTCTGATGAAGGTGATCCGGACACAGTAAGAATCACTGCAGTTCAAAAAACACAATATTTGAAGTCAAGTGTTGGCTCTTTGGCGACAGATGATGGGTGTGAAGACCCACTGTTATCCTCCATCTCTTCACTCAGAGGACTCGGCTGTAGTCTTTGGTGCTGAATCAGAGCAGCATGTCCGGGGTGTCTCCACACTTTACCCCAAGCCATCCAAGTGTTCATGTGTGTGTGCACCACAATGCTGATTCAGGCTTTTAAACATGGTTTGTAGATGTGTAATATCCTGATGAAATGCTGTGATATTGAGGATTGTTTTATTTCATCAGTGTTGTTTGATCATTAAATATATCTTAATGACATAATGGGATTTTGTCATTAAGATGTTTGAGTAGGTAAGGTAGCTGGAAGACCTGACCAATAAAAATGAATGTAAAATGAAATGTTTCCGTCTCATTAAGGTTTAAGGTAGCCAGTACAACTTTCTTTTTTTATTCTGCACATGTGTAAAATGTATGAGCACACAAAGTGATTTCTAATGCAATGCATTTCTCACTATGCACTTACATGTAAGTGTTCACTGATCAACCACAACATTAACCCAGTGGACTGGTTTTAACATTAACATGATTGATTGGAGTATATCTGTCGTCTATTTTAAGAGATAAGTAATTTGATTTAAAAACTTTGTTTGATTTGTTTCAGTTATTTTCCATACAAACAACTACACAGGTCGTTGAAGGTTAAAACCAGTCCCCTGTTTTAACATCATAGCTGCTGGGTGCAGATCGCCTGCAAATATATGACTCCAATACACATGAAAGCTTTACAGTCAAACCTTCAAATACTTAATTAATTTTAAGGTAAAGTAACCTTTGTTTATCAAAGCTACACCCTTAAGATCAATAGTCACTTACTGTACAGAACATATAGACTCATCATCTTTATCTGAGCACTGACATTAAGGAGCTGTCAATCTATCTCATTTTTAATTTAAAGGGATAGTTCACCCAAAATTCAAATTTCACTCATTATCTACTCACCCTCATGTCAACTAAGAGCTGTGAGAATTTTCAGAGTCCTCCGTGCCTTCTCTTAGTTACAGCAGTATTTGTCCATATAATGGTTGTCAATGGTTACCAACTTTCTTCGTCCAAAAAGACACACCAAAAAACATCCAAATACCTCCATACTGCTAGTCTGTAATGTCCCTCTTGTATTGAAGCCCTGACATGAGAAATTGTTCTGAAAAAAATTAAATAAGTCTATATTTTAAGCTTGTTTGTAGCGGAAGCTCCCAGTGTCTCAGTTCACTGCTCTTCCTGTGTCAGTGCAAATGACCGGCGGAACAATTTCTCATGTCGGGGCTTCAATACAAGAGGGACATTACAGATGAGCAGTATGGAGGTATTTGGATGTTTTTTGGTGTGTCTGTTTGGACGAAGAAAGTTGGTATCCATTGACAACCAGTATATGCTGCGTGGACCCCCCCGTAACTCAGAGAAGGGACGGAGGACTCTGAAAATTCTCACAGCTCTTAGTCGACATGAGGGCGAGTAGAAGATAATGAGTGAAATTTGAATTTTGGGTGAACTATCCCTTTAACACAATTCAGGAATCTGTCAATAGACACAGTTGTGTGTATGAAAGGTGCAGTGGGGACCAAACCAAGAGACAGAGGACATAGTGAGAATGTATAGACCTGAACCCAGCCTGCCCAGGTGCATGACATCATACAGCAGCTGTGTCCCTCTCATTGGCTAGGATCCAGGAAGAGAATACCAGCACACAAAGAATCCACAGAAGAGCTGGAGGCCTTCGTCAAACCAACCCACATGCGTAACAACAGAGACATACCAGGTACTCTGCCAAATTTCCAGAGAGTTCAACCTCACAAATCACAATCGTATCAATTCCAGAATGCAGAGTACCAACATTTTCTTTTTTAACGTATAGATGATAGATACGATTTTGCAGAGAGCAAAATGCTGTAACCCCCAGATGAATGCAGGAGTCTCCTTCTCAATAACATAGTAGGCTAGTTGCAGCTGCAGCCTCAGCTTGCAACAGTATCGCTCCAGGCCCCACAAGACTGGCATCAACCTGTAATATAAAAGGCTTGTGCTGTCAACACTGAGCTGACCACAGAACTTCACTTTAGACCTGAGACGATCTGTAAGGCGAGAGGTTCTTATATAAACTTCTCTAATACCGTGTTTATCGGTTACAGGAGGAAGATGACAGTAACAGTGGCAAATTCACTGCTAAATGTGCCACACATCCATGATTAGACCCTCCCAGTTTGTTATGTGACCCACATTGTTCAAACCATGTGACCCCAGTTTGTAACAATCTGTAAAATCTCTGATGACATCATCACCATGCTTAAAATTCTTCTCCCTGTAGACCTGAAGAAAACATCGTGCAACCAGTTTTTGCCTGTTTGTTGTCACTGAGCTCACCATTGGGCCCTGAATGCACCGTCTCAACAAACAGTATGCGTGTTACCAAGATCCACTGTGTTTTCCTCTAGCACCATCATCAGGTTAAACTGAATTTGTCCAATTATTTGGATCAGTGTAGTAGAGAGAAAATGAAAGAGAGTATTAGCTGCTTACAGAGTATTAGCTGTAAGCAGCTAATACTCTGATCCAACAGTGAGCCACACAGGACATTATACAGTCCCTTTGAACATATAAAATGTTTCTAGCCTGAAAAATAGTTAATGGAAATATACAGGGATCAAATTTCAATTCTGCATCTGTGAGGAGTGAGAGTGGCATTACAATGAAAGACATCCTGATCATAACCTGTGACATGTTGTTGAGTGTTAGCCAAGCTGAACTGAGGCTAGTGGAATCTGCTGAGTTACAGCAGAAACACAACTGCTCCTCAGTCCCTACATTAATGTGGATGTGAACAAATGTGGGGCGTATATGCAGGTTCAGCTCATTCTTTGTCTTCATGAGTGAGTTGCATTTCCCACAGGACTGGAGTCGGCTCCAACCTGCACTGGGAACGCTGCTTAGACCGTCGCAGGGCATTCATTGTCCGCTAGCAGACATACAGTACATCCTGCTGTGTTTGCAGCTGCAGTCACAACATGTTACACACGGACTGTGAAAATAAAAGCATCATCTGAGGACAATGACACAACGGTCATCAACCTCCTTAAACAGCAGGACAGCGCAGAGTGTCCTGTGGTTGCCAGCGGTGAAAATCCTGAGGTGCGGAGAGTCAAATATAGCCAAACAATATTTATCCAGAGCTCAAGCCAGCTGACCCAACAGATGTTAGGAAATGAGACCAGTCATTTTATTAAGCCTTACATGATGAAGACCATTATGTATTTCTGACAGACCAGCACGTCTACAGTATGGTTCTTCTATTTCACAGGCTTTTCAAACAAGTGTCCTATTTTGGCAAAGCAGTTAATTTTGCATTTTATCGGTCATAATTGGAGCATTTCATCTGCAGTCATTTCAGGAGAGAAGCATCTCAGTGGAAGAGCAGGAGGTCTCTGCTGCTCCGGGGCCACAGAGGGAAGGCCTGGCTGTGGAGCTGCTGCCAGGCCTGCTGGTACGACTGCGACGCCTGCTTGTAGTCCCAGTAGGTCTGCAGCCCTGTTCCCCTAAACACACACACAAAGGGTAAGAATCCAGTTATTGCTCACACTTTGCTACTTGTGACATGATCATTTGAATGAATCGTCTTGCTGTAATAACAAAGTCAACAAAGCTAATAGAGGTCTGAATTATCAATAGTACTGTATATTGTACTCCAACTTGATTGCATAAGGTCAAGCAGAAATGTAATGGCTCAATTCACTGCACCTTAAAGGTACATTGTGTAGGAATTCCTCCCATCTAGCGTTGTGGTTGTATATCACAAGCAACTCCATCATATTTTTCATGCTGCATTCACGTGAAATTGGGCAGACGGCAGACAGCCGCTGCACGTAACGGCATAAACAAGCCTCTATGTAAACAAGTGATCCGTCAGCACGAGGCAAAACAATACACGTGACAATATGTTGTCATGGCGATGTTGTATTGTTGACCTGACCCACGTTTTACCGGCTTTCTCTCCACTTCTGTGACTAAAATGACATCTGGTTTGTTACCGACGGCCGTCTGCCCGACTGCAGGTGAATGCAGCATCAGTGTAACGCTCCATTCCTCCTCACTGCGTTACCGCGGTGACTTTTCACAGACGCCACCTCCACCTGAGCCGACAGCTCCGGTGTCTCCGCTGAGTTTCCGTGGTTTCCTACCGTCACGCTGCCACTGAACGTAACAACATGGCGACAGCACATGGCAGCAGCACCGAGCTTACCGCTCCATGTAGATATGAATGATATGAACGGCTAATTCAGAGCTGAAAGGAACACTTCACTTTGTTGATGGGGGGGATTACTGGTTAATGAAAAACAGACTGAAGAACCAAATAATCGATTTTCGTGAATAGATAACAGGAGAAGTTACACAATGTCCCTTTAAAAAACAAAACATGCAAACATGCTACACACATTTTTTTGTGTCCCAGGGAACACTTCTGTTGTCATGTGAGTAAATGATTAAGCTTTGTTCTGAATTTGTAGCACTGCACTTCTTCTCCTCCATGTATTTGATCTTGAATAAAGATTAGACTCCTTCAGTGTTTGTGAATGGGTGATCATTATGCTGGATGACAGCGCGCTTCTGCAACGCTGAGATTCAGTTTTTTTTTCTTTTTGCCATCATGGTGTAACTTGATCATGAGAGTGGCTGCAAAGGAAACATGATCTTCTTCCCTAGTCAGCTTGTTGCCCAGCTTTTTGTGAAAATACACTGACAGAAACTGGTTTATTTTTGTTTGACTATTTTCAACATCTTTTAACTGAACGTAAAACATTTTGGTTTGTTGTTTCTTTACTTTATTTAACACATTAGATTTTGTTTTGTTTATATTGTAACTATATTGCAATACATAGGTGCAGGTGTCTTTTATTAAACTAAAAAGTACACAGAGCTGGGAAGAAATATCTACTGCATTTAAATTCCACCTCAAATGTTAAATCACAAACCACCAATAAACACATCAGCAGGTTTCATCTGTGACATTCATGAGTAGATTATCACAACATGTGTAGTCATTTAACCAGGCATCCTAACCTGACGTAACATAATTAGTAACAAATGTCCTTTTTCTATGACAGATTAGCATGAGCCAACCCACAATCAGATTACATGGTTGCTGCATTTAGAGGAAAATGTGCACAAAAGTGTCATACTGCTGTGTTTAACATCATTTGTGTCAGACACAAAACTCTTGTCACCAGTTGTTCTCGTAGCAAAATGTTAGCATTGTGTGCTGGAGCTGGGAGTGTGAGTGTGTGTGAGTCTATGTGTTTTGTTGTTCCATGTGTGGACCAAGACGGACCTGCCTGGGATCAGGTTATCTGCTGAAATGCTGATGAACAGAGAGAACTCTGTTCTTCCTTTGGACAGACACAGACACGGACACACACACACACACACGGACACGGACACGGACACACACACACACACACACACACACACACACACACACACACACACACACACACACACACACACACACACACACACACACACACACACACACACACACACACACACACACACACACACACACACACACACACACACACACACACACACACACACACACACACACCCCAACAGGGACAGCCCGGATGCACAGGTGGCGTCTAACAGATGAAATGTGAGCACTGTCACATACAAAGGTGCACAAAGAGAAAGACAGCACACACACACACCTATATATATACATAATGTACTGTATATGCACACACACAGATACAACCTGTTGTGTAATCTCAGAATATGAGCTTTTTGACAAGAATATGAGACATTATCGGAGTTGTTAAAAGAAGGTGGCACACTGTAACAGTAGCACTGACACAGTGGCCTCAATGCACATTATGACATTATCATTGAAGCTTAGGCTCAGACTGACTTCTGCTGGAGGCACGATGTCAGCCTGACTGATGAGAGCCAGATCATCGGTGGGAGATCTGCATCAGACTCGGAGGTTTTTCACTTTTAGTTTGAAGCCGTTTCAAAGCAGAGTTGGATCATGAAAGAGCCCATTGTTTCTCACCTGAGAGAGCTGGGGAGTGCTGAAGGGTCGGTGGCTGCTACCAGAGACAGGAAGGAGTGGAAAAGCTCCAGCTTACACAAGAGAGACCTGAAGACACAAGATCACAGAGATACCGCTTAATATTAGGTCTAACACTAAAGTTTATGGTTATAAAGTGCCTGAAACAGAGACAGAGTGGGTCGGCTCTACCTGGCCTTGGCTGTACCAAAGGCTTTCTTTGTGACTCCATGTTTGTAGCCGTTGGCAGTGACATCTAGCGGCTGCTCACTGACATTACACCAGCTGATGGCTGAACCACAAGAAAACAAAACAATGTCAAAAACCCAGTAAATGTCTATGAACACAATAATTGACCCTTCGCGTAAGCCCCGCCCCCTTGGTTACTGTTGCTACGGCGGGCAAGCTTTCACTCCCAGCCATGCTCCTGGCAGTATTTGGTATCGATTTCAAAGGAAATATCAGCAAATTTCTGGATAAACTGTTCTGAGATAATAGAGAGAAGAAGTCACAAAGATCATTCAGAGTTTTCAGTGACGTGTGACTCACGCAGGAGGATAAAACATCTGTTCAATGACACGACTGGACAATGTACAGAGCAGCAGTAAGGACCGGTAATTTTACCGTCTATCAACCCACGAAGACTTACGTCATCTCACTGGTCATGAAACGTTGTCAAACTGCAAGTTTTTGGGCGATTGTGAACCACATATAGCTTTCGCTGCTGTTTTGTTTTCTCCCACCGCTGTGTCAGTGAAAGCAGTCCCTGCCTGGAGGATCCCTCGCCTGAAAGCCCAGGTAAAAGCCCTAAAAGTACAGCTGTCATTTCGGAGGTGAACATATGGTTATCCCCATATTTACACTTGCTCAAGTCGAAAAAAAAGTCCGCTCGTATCTGAACATCTCTATATTGTTGCTGCCGCCGCCGCCGCCGCCATAGTAGCAGCAGCAACAACAACATCCTTCTCTACAAACAAATGTTTTTCGTCGTAGTCTCAAAATGTGTCCACAAAAGCAAACGTAATGACTCACTGCGGAAAGCTTGCCAGGCCTATCCACCTTTTTCCGAACGTCAAAAACGTAGCCTGTTTGCCGGTTTTGCTCTTCCGGTGGAATGTTATGTTTACGTTTCCATGGTTTCAGTAGTCGCGGTAAATGCATGGATTTTTTTTTTTTTTTTTTTTTTCAATGAAAATCTGTAAAACGCATGGATCATCACACCAGCTTTTAACAGTGGATATCACACAAATTGACATCCGTGTTAAAAGCCAGCGTTAATAGATCCATGCGTTTACCGCAACTATGACAACGACTGAAAACCATGGAAACGTAACCGTACAATTCCACCAAACCGGCAAAACCGGCTTCCGGGTTTGCCCATAGATGACGTTCAGAAACTTGTGGATAGTTACGGTTGCTAACGTAGGATTGGACAATAGCCGTTTGTGGGAGGAGTTGGCGAAGGGTCAATTGTATGTGTGAATAAATAAATGTATAAACACGTAAATAAATGAATAAATAGGGAAACGAAAAATAAATGCTTAAAGGGATAGTTCACTCAAAATTGAAATTTCACTCATTATCTACTCACCCTCATGTGGACTAAGGGCTGGGAGAAGTTTCAGAGTCCTCCGTGGCTTCTCTGAGTTACAGGGGGTCTCGGCGTAGCAGTGCATGTCTATATAACGGTGGCAAATGGATACCAACTGTCTTCGTAACAAAAAGACACACCAAAAAACATCCAATTCTCGTATGTAATGTCCGTCTTGTATTGAAGCCCTGAAATGTGAAATTGTTCCGAAAAAAATTAAATAAGTCTATATTTCAAGCTTGTTTGTAGCGGAAGCTCCTCTTCCTGGTCCGTCTAAATCTCGCGAGATTTGCGCACTGACGCCGGCTTCAATACAAGACAGACATTACATACGAGCAGCATGGAGGTACTGTATTTGGATGTTTTTTGGTGTGTCTTTTTGTTACGAAGACAGTTGGTATCCAAATTTTGTAACCGTTATATGGACATGCACTGCTACGCCGAGCCCACCTGTAACTCAGAGAAGGAACGGAGGACTATGAAACTTCTCCCAGCCCTTAGTCCACATGAGGGTGAGAAGTTAATGAGTGCAATTTCAATTTTGGGTGAACTATTCTTTTAAATAAATGAAAAATAAATTCCTTTTGAAAAAATGCTATTGCTGTATATATGTACGTATTTTACTGATGCTCGGACCAAATGCAACAACTAATAAAAGCAGGTGTAGATGGGTAATGTATTAATAAATCATTAATTAAATAAAGTCAAATAGATACATAAATAGTTATGTCATTTTTTGTCCTAAACACATACCTGGACCACCTATAGTCAAATCTGCCAATACCACTGAAGCTAAATAACTAAAATACATCTGTAATGCAATACAGTTTAACAACAGGACACACTACAACCTCAACAATGATGAACATAATGATCTTCAAGATGGAGGGTTTACTTGTAGTCTACATCACAGGGTGCACAGGACCTGATGTGGAGTTAATAACAGGCTGGTGCTGTTCTCAGCTGGAGACTCATTTGCCCGCTCTTTGATTTAATAGTTTAATAATACACTACACAGCTGACAGTGAGTCAGAGCAGCCATGGATGTGCCGCTCACGTCTCGGTGCCAGATACCACAGCAAACCTCCAGAGGTCTGGTGGAGTCCAGGCCTCCATGGGCCACAGCCACAATGTGAGGCAGGTGGTCAGAATGTTTTCACTAACGCATGAGACTGAGGCAGGGCAAATGTAATATTCATTTCACATTACAAATAATATTAATTTAAAGGGATAGTTCACCCAAAATTAAAATTTCACTCATTATCTACTCACCCTCATGTGGACCAAGGGCTGGGAGAAGTTTCAGAGTCCTCCGTGGCTTCTCTGAGTTACAGGGGGTCTCGGCGTAGCAGTGCATGTCCATATAACGGTTGCAAATGGATACCAACTGTCTTCGTAACAAAAAGACACACCAAAAAACATCCAAATACCTCCATGCTGCTCGTATGTAATGTCCGTCTTGTATTGAAGCCCCGAAATGCGAAATTGTTCCGAAAAAAATTAAATAAGTCTATATTTCAAGCTTGTTTGTAGCGGAAGCTCCTAGAAGCTTGACGAACCGGGAAGAGGACGGACCCTGGTTCGTCCAAATTTGACGAACCGGGAAGAGGAGCTTCGAGAAGCTTCCGCTACAAAACAAGCTTGAAATATAGACTTATTTAATTTTTTTTCGGGACAATTTCGCATTTCGGGGCTTCAATACAAGACGGACATTACATACGAGCAGCATGGAGGTATTTGGATGTTTTTTGGTGTGTCTTCTTGTTACGAAGACAGTTGGTCTCCATTTGCAACTGTTATATGGACATGCACTGCTACGCCGAGACCCCCTGTAACTCAGAGAAGCCACGGAGGACTCTGAAACTTCTCCCAGCCCTTAGTCCACATGAGGGGAGTAGATAATGAGTGAAATTTTAATTTTGGGTGAACTATCCCTTTAAACAACTTTGTACATGAGTAGGAAAACAAGCCAAATACGTGGCCATTGGAGATCATACTGATGATAGTCAGTCAACAATATTTTGATCCATTGGCACAATCCAAGAACACAGTTTCTAGTTAGTTGTGTGTGTGTGTGTGTGTGTGTGTGTGTGTGTGTGTGTGTGTGTGTGTGTGTGTGTGTGTGTGTGTGTGTGTGTGTGTGTGTGTGTGTGTGTGTGTGTGTGTGTAACTGATCATGCTGAAAGTCCAAACAGGTAACTCAACTTGCACTGACTGTTATTATAGACAGTTTAACCATAACATGTATCTCCAACTATATTCAACTCTCCAATGCACTAACATGTGGAGGTCCGGTCATGGAGGACTACAGTTCGACTGAATGTCATTTTTAAGGCTGAAATATTGTTAACAAACTTTTCCCAGAGGTTCGTCACACTCCTACTCAGACAAATGGGCTTCACTGGATAAACTGTTTTTTGTTTTGTGTGTGTGTGTGTGTTTTACCTGCCCCACAGGGGGAGATGCGTCCCTGTCCAGCCTGGTGTTGCAGCACAGTTTGAGCCTGGCTAAATGAAAACTCCAGGCTGGATTGGAGCAGCACTGGTGGACAAACACAGAAGCCAGCAGGGATGTCTGAGACGTGGGAGCACCTGGGTGGCACATGAGGACTATGTTTAAGACATCTGAGAGAAAAAATATCCCTTCAATACTCCAGCAGGGTTACAAATAGGAGGAACTACAGATGATAGCTGACTGTCTTTGCTCACTGCCCTGAAATATTTTCTTTTAACTCTGAAATTATTTGTTTGTTTGTATGTAGCTTCCTTTTTAAAATGTTTTTGTAAAGTTCTGCAGTTTTTCAGTGGAGCCAGGGCTCCACTGCAAGCATGAATTAAATAAAATCAATCAATCAATCAATCAATCAATCAATCAATCAATCAATCAATCAACTACCGGGGGCTTGTAGATGGTGACAACGTGGATATTCGACATATTTAAATTTGACATTTACCTACACAAAACCTAAATTAGTCATTGGCTTCATTCAAAGATTTGACAATACGCTGTTGCATTGCTTTACTAATGACAATCAGAACTTTGTGATGTTAAAATTTAATTTTTATCTGTCTCTATTTCACTATCTTTACTTTGGTAAGATGCAAAGAAGGATAAAACATATTGAGTATTGGATGTTTAATCCTCAAATCATCCCATGATGAACACTTGTTGCTCCATGTCACTCATCAGCCTTTAACTCCTTCAGCTTCTATATCCTGTCACTTGTTCAAAACAGTCTGACGAAGGTCAAACTGGGAGAGAACTTCAGCCCAGTATAAGAGGCCAGTCTCAGGGTCAGCTGAACAGAGCAGAGTTTTAAATGGGCTTCATCTGCAGTGCAGAGGAGAACCTGATGGTGAGGTAACAGTGCATTTGTCCCCATAGTCCCCACCAGTCTGACTACACCACCCTGAACGTGTCTACTGTAACTGATCATGCTGAAAGTTCAAACAGGTAACTAAACTTGCATTTGTTATTATAGTTTAACCTCCAACTATATTAAACTCTCCAATGCACTAACATGTGGAGGTCAGGCCGTGCTGGACTACAGTTTGACTGAATAGCATTTATAAAGCAGATACATTATCAGTTGATTTTGCAAAACTCTTCCCGGACGTCCATCACACTCCTGTTCAGCCAAATGGGCTTCACTTGATGAAACTAATGTTTTTTTTGTTTTGTTTTTGAACTTTTGCATGTTTTTTTGTGTTGGAGTCGGTTGTTCGTTGGCATTAGTGGACTCCATTCATAAGGTAACGTTAGCTGATGTTGCACACTGTTAACGCTGTAGGGAAGTGGAAGAGCAGCCGTGAGTTGAGGACACATAAAGCAAGCATTAATGTCACGCCCATGAGTCAGAGTCTGATGTAGCAATCAATCCACAGGTTGATGTTCTTCTCAAAATAACTAAATAATCTAAAAAAAATGGCCATTCTTCTAGTTTTCTATAAAGATTTGTAAAACTTGTCAAACTGTAACCACAACTAACTGCTGGGTCTGTGTCCGAAAATAAACAATACAGCCATTGAGGGCCTGAAATTGTTTGACTGCTGTGAGAGCAAAACACCTGTTTTAAAGGGATAGTTCAACATTTTGGCAAATTGGCCCATTGCCATAATCCCTATAGTCATAGCAGTAGGTTCGTTACCTTTAATTGTCGGTGCAAGCTATTCTTAGAACGGCGGAGCAGAGCCGCGAGCTGTTCAGAGCTACGCTACGGAGGCTAATGGGATTTCTTGGTTTCCCTCATCAAACTCATCAAATACACAATCCAACAACTCCACAACGCTCTGGTGGACAAGTTGTGACCTGCACATTTACCTCGCTATGAGATAATAACGGAACGTTACGAAACAGAGTTGTTTTCAAGGTAAATACAGAGTCTGCTTGCTGAAAAACTGTCCGTGAAGGCAACGCGCATCCGCGGTTTTGCATTTCCCTCTAAAACAACTCTGTCTGGTAACGTTCCGTTATTATCTCATAGCGAGGTAAATGTGCAGGTCACAACTTGTCCACCAGAGCGTTTTGGAGTTGTTGGATTGTGTATTTGATGAGGGAAACCAAGAAATTCCAATTGCCTCCGTAGTGTAGCTCTAAGCAGCTCACCGCTCTGCTCCGCCGTTCTAAAAATAGCTTGCACCGACAATTAAATGTAACGAACCTACTGCTATGACTATAGCGATTATGGCAATGGGCCAATTTGCCAAAATGTTGAACTATCCCTTTAACACCTTGCTAGTTTTTTTCACCATTATTCTTCACCTTGTGACCAAAGCTCTCTGCATGGCCTCTTCACTGTATGGGCACTTCCCCACCACTATGGTGCTGAAGTAGAGTGCGTCCTGTAGGTAATGGGACAGGAGCGCTCCCTGGAAGCCTAACACTGTCCAGTGGGCCATCTTGTCACTGCAGGACAGGGACAGGGTCGGTTCTCCACGTCCCGGCTTCACCCGCAGCGCCCCCGTGCTGTGGTACCCAGTCCCAGGACGCAGGGGGTCGGCTGGGCCACCAGGAACACACTTTGCACCAGTTCTGTGAATGTCTGGAACCTGTGGATGCAGTCCAGCGCTGTTGTTGGGCTCTGCTGTTTTTAACTCCAGTTGTGCTGAATCTTTAGAGACAGTTTCCACAAGTGTCTTGACAGAGCGACCTGTCTCAGCTGTCTCCTGCTCCTCCAGACGTGACCACTTGGTGTTTTGCCGTTCGCTTGGTTCCTCGGCTTTCCTTTTCAGGCCTCCCCCTACTTCAGTCCCTTCATGAGCCTTTACAGATCTGACGGGGGGGCAGGGCTGAGACTGGCTGTCAGTCATGGGGATGATGGAGGCGTCACCACCTGAAAATACACAAGAAGCTGCTGTAATCATTGAATTCAAGCTGTTTGATAAGAATACAGGGCCCTGAATTTGCTGAATCGTAATGCATAAAAAACATAACAAAAATGTGTAACTTGATTAAAATTGTAGTTTGATTAAGTTCCGATGGTCACTTAAAGGGATAGTATCATTTTTTTTTAAGTGGGGTTGTATGATCTACAAATAGCCCCTAAGTACTTTAATTGCAGTAAAAGACTCTCTGCACTCCTCCCGTTAGCAACGCCAGCCCATAGCCCTGCCCAGAGATTTACAACATACAGTGTTGTGAACAGACCCAAAGAAACAGCCTATTTTCACGGCCTAAAAGAGGTTTTACCTGAAAAGAAATACACAGTTCCATTGTTCGCTATAATATAATTTTTTCCAACCCTTCAAAGTGCAGGAAAAACACAGTTTTTATTTGGACCTAACCAACTCACGTATCCCTCCGCCCAGGGTTAGCGCCCGCCGATCAGCAGTTGGTTAGGTCCAAATAAAAACTGCGTTTTTCCTGCACTTTGAAGGGCTGGAAAAAATTATATTATAGCGAACAATGGAACTGTGTATTTTGTTTCAGGTAAAACCTCTTTTAGGCCACGATAATAGGCCGTTTCTTTGGGTCTGTTCACAACACTGTATGTTGTAAATCTCTGGGCAGGGCTATGGGCTGGCGTTGCTAACGGGAGGAGTGCAGAGAGTCTTCAACTGCAATTAAAGTACTTAGGGGCTATTTGTAGATCATACAACCCCACTTTAAAAAAATGATACTATCCCTTTAAGGTTGGATTAAAAAAACAAACATTTTCAGTTAATCACTCTTTGCAGTTAACCGGTGGTTTAACTAACTGCCCTGACAGACAGAGGGACTCACAGGGAGTGTGACTGGTAAAGAAGAGGAATGAAACCCCTGGTCGAAGACACCACTTCCCCTGCTGATCTGCTGGGCAAAACACAGAGCTATCAGCACCGCTAACAGCCCTGTGCAGTTCCTGGATCAGATATCTATGAACACACACAACACGTTAAAAGCCTATACTCATTATTATTTATGCTCAACTCAAGAGTCAGCATGAATTACTGCAGCCAACACAAAACTGAATATTATGTACAGACCTGATACATCCCCTCCTGGCAATGACTTCTGCATGGCTGTCATTAAGTATGTCACCTAAATGAATGGAGATCAAGGAAAACAAATCCACTGATCAGTAACTTAAATGCACCATTTTCATCAACATTAAAATGAAGATGATTGAAATAAAGTTTCATTAACACACAAACTAAAGAAACTCAAAAATGATAAACGAATATAAGTGTATGGGGCACAGTGAAATTGAGTCAGGCCAATAACACACCGTGGGGGCTCATAAGTGTCTGTCCAATACATTTGGTCCCAGTTCCCAGGGAAACAACCTCCTTTTTAACTGTGAAAGAAATCAAAATCATTAAAATGTTATTCATCATATTACAGCTTTTATACTTCTATATTTGTCCTGCTGTCTGGTTTTCCATGTGTTTGTGATCCAACACGTGTTTTGGCTTGTACAGTTGTGTCCTTAATTCTGATTTCTACAGTGGCCCCAGAAGAAAAACATGCAACAAATTCAGAGTGTGTTCAGTGTTCATCAAGTCACAACACCATGTGCTGCAAAAAAAAGAAAAGAAAAACACCACAAAAATGCTTCCAGTGTCACAAAAAAGTAACTGAGCTTACAATGCACTAGCCTACAGTAATATATTAATCAAGTGATATTGTTGATACATGAAAAACCAAAACACTCAACTTATTTTCAAACAGGCAGCTGTCTTTACAACTTCTTAAGTCAAAAGGCATTCAACTACAATTTGCCCAAGCCGTGTTCCTCTTGGTGTCTCTGGAAACACTTCTGTTGTCTTTTTTTTTTTTTTTTTGGCAGCATTTGATTTACAGGCGTTTTCTTGCGTTGCAGTGGACTGAGCTCTCAGGCCACCGTAGATTTAACACAAGAGCTGACGGTCAGTGTGTAGTATTACATTATGTTAAAGTGTGTTAAGGTCTGAAACGGGCTCTGTAACTGTTGACATAAAGACAACATTAACTCCGCAGCCCAACCTGAGTCAGAGCTCGTACACCGGCGGAGCTGCAGCACCGCGGCCAGCAGAGTCCACTCTCTGCCCGGCTCAGGCTTCCCTCTCCCGGGCAGCTGCTGGAACCGCTCAAAGCACAGCCGGGCGACCTCATCCGCGTTCACCATGTTCAACCGGACAGTTGCAACATTTACACATATGTCTACTATTAACGGAAAACGTTATGTTAAGCAGTTAGGATGTACGGACATATTATTTTGCAGGTGTGAGCAGCTGCTGCTTGGAGGCACCTCGAGGAAGAAGACGTGACGTCACTTCCTACAAGTGCTAGTCGTCTTCTTCTCTTCGACTCATTACTGCCACCTTCTGCTGCCTTAGTTCAAACAACGGGGAATTTCATTTTCTAATGTAAATAAATAAACATCTCCCCATTTATACATGCGTTATTGTCACATCTAGCTTATATTTTCATCCATTTCTATATTGTATCTCTTTCCTCTATTTAAAGCCCCCTTTGACACCTCATCTACCCTCTCATACTTTCACAAAAAAGCTCATATGATGGATTTCAAAGGAGGTTAAATCGAAAGCAACTGGACTTAGTTATTTGTCTTTATCCATCTCATATGATGGATAAATAAATAACTATAACGAAATAATGCATGACATAATTGTAGTACAAAAAACAAAAACAGAAATAATTAAAATAGTATAACATAATAATGGTAAGTTTTTTTTAAAGTTTTTTTTAAGTTTTTTTTTTTTTTGGGGGGGGGGGGGGGGGGGGGGGGGTACAGACATGTTGTGTTTTATAACCATCATCATTGTGGTTATTTGTCTGAGATGAGGAAACTACAGCTGTAGTTCATACACCGGTCCTGTAGGTGGCGGTAGCACCTAGAGTTTGAAATTACAGCCCGCGAAAACTGAAAATACAAACAGAGGAGGAGTGTCCCTGAGAGTTCAACACGTGCAAACTGAAAACATTAATTGATCATCACATACGACGGAGGTATTTCCAGAAGACACACACACACACACACACACACACACACACACACACGTAAATATGTTTCTTTTCTTTTAGATCTGATGAAGAGTAGCCTACATCCCCTCCGCCTCACAGAAATCGCCTTCTTCATCGTCATCACCCTCACAGGAGCAAAGATATTCAATAAATGGTTTATAAACCGTCTTTGACAGGAGCAAGGAAGTGAACCAGTTTCTGGGCGGACAAGAAAACGTGGTCACTGCCATTCAACATCTACATCATCACACACACACACACACACACACACACACACACACACACACACACACACACACACACACAAAGTGTGTGGAACACCACAGCATCAGATGCTGGATGGCAGACTAGAAATACTAGCAGATATGTTGCCTGAGCCCCTCCCAAATTTCCTCCCTGCTCGGACACAAGAGCGTTTGTTACCTGGCGACCCCAGCCCCTCAGCTGTTTAAAATATTTTTTGATGAAAAATCTGTCAACATCATCTGTAACAATACAAACAAACACACAGAGAAGAAAATCAATGAAGGGAAACAATCCAGGTGGAGTGATATCAGTCTCAAGGATTTCGACAAATTTGTGCGACAAGAATTCAGTTTTCACCGTCCTGGCTCCAGCCCTAGTCATGTCCAGAGACACTTTCCAGGCGATGTCATCATGGAACCTGCACACGAGTGCTTCTTTCTTTGGAGGTTCATGCATGTGGAACATATAGGGACCACAGGACGGAAACTGTGATTGAAAAAAAAAGACAAGAGAGGAACGATAAGGTGGATGAGAGACGGGCCGCTGCTTTTTGTAAAGTGGATGGACAAGAAACCGGTTACTATGTGCTCCACAATTCATACTGTGTACTCAGGTGGAATGGCGAAAAGGAATGTGAAAGATGAAGATGGACAATGGAAGCTCAAACAGATCCCGATGCCAGCCCCAGTGGCAGACTACAAACCCAAGATTATTCAGTGCACCAAAGCTCAAAGGAGTGGCACGAATTGTTATTTCAACACTTCATAGACATTGTAGCCACAAACTCCTATACGTCATTCACAAAGAGCTGAGTCAGATAGAAGGGAAACAACCCAGGACCCACTCCAAGTTCCTGGAGACCCTCATTTCTGAACTTTGTGGCATTTCATCAGACATGATAGTTGTCCCACCGAACAGACGAGCTACAACAGAAACTCTATCCACACCAAGCTGGCAACACCCAGCAGCCAAATCTGTCCAGGGGACAGACCTGCTGCCCTGTGGATATAAAGTCAGATGCAAACTAGTTCAAAAAGGCCACAGAAGGAAGACGGCACTGTACACTGCAGAAGAAAGACTGCATGAAAGTGTCCATATTGTGAAGTGTGACATGATTTTAGACAGGAAGTGTTTTGTTGACTGGCATGACGCTGTAGCAGACAAGCCAGGTCTGGCCTGATGCAAGTCCTTCTGAATGCTGAGCAGTGTGGCACACATACAATGTATACAGGATGTGTTTGATTTTTTTTTTTTTAAAGGGACAACGAGGGGGCGGTGCGTGGCGCAGTGGTTAAAAGCGGCCGCCCCATGTAGAGGCTACAGTCCTCAACGCAGGCGTCCCCGGTTCGAATCCCACGTCGGGCAGACCTTTCCTGCATGTCATTCCCCCTCTCTCTGCCTCCCTCTTTCCTGTCTATCTCACTATCTACTATCAAATAAAGGCAAAAAAGCCAAGAAAAAAAAAAAAGGGACAACGAGGAGTTTTGGAAAAGCAAAGTGTTTCCACACTACATTTATGAGCCTCTGCACGCACGTTGAAATTCTTTGACCGGTGCAAGACAGACTCATGTTTTCATTCATCAAGAATTAAAGTCAGAGGTTCAAAGACGATCACATACCATCGTAGTTCCGACCATAAACGGCGATTCGGCGGCCTTATTCTCATGACTCGCCACAAAATCGAAAGTAAGGAAACGCTGGTCGGCTCGCCCAGCATTTCCACCACCACTAATAATAACAAAATAACGATAGAGACAAAACGATATATTTATCTAAAATGGAGCCATTAACAAGTGGTAACGTAGATTCATCCACATTAATATGAGACTTTTTTATAACCAAATAGAAACTCCTCCTTGTCCCTTTAAGTTGTAGCCTTGAGCTAAAATAAAGAGACAGAGTATAGCCTACTGATACCTGAATGTGGAAATGTGGCTATGGTTAAATGGTCAATATTCATCCAAATAAAACATAGTTGGTATTTGTGCCTTCATCAGGATGGGGACAGGAATTTTTACTTTCTTACCATTTGATGATGAGTTATTCATTGAATCCATTGATTTGCTATTTCACTTGATTGAATAAAATTAGAACAAAGTATTGTACAAATATTGGTACTATACATAAAGCTACAGAAATATAAATAAGCACCAAAACCTTCAAAATTAATTTGGATTTTTTTCCACTTTGTGTTATTTTTATGTTTTATAGTTCTTCAACATCAATAAAAATGTCATGCATAAATACACTTCCATAGTTTGTTTCCAGGTCATTTTATGATGAATTTAAGAAAATACTTTTCTTGTCTTTCGAGTTGTTAGGTCTTAACGGAGCCTTGGTGACATGGCACATCTGCATCTTCCAGTAGCCTCAGACCCAGTCCAGAGAGACAGTAATCTATGACACTACTGTTGTAGAACTGGAGGGAGACAGAGGAGATGACATGAAGCATTTGTTTTTGGTTAGATTTAAATCTGTATTTTCAATCAATATGATCCTGCCAGACAAACCACCAAATGTGCCCTGACTTATGGAAAATACCTCTGGTGCAGCTGTATCCACAGTCCATCCTTCACCTTTCATCTGTTGTTAGTGTGACTGATGAAACCAATATTGGTTCAGCCACTGATGATAGAGATAGTTGATTGCTATCAGGGTGGTGATGGACAGAAAACATGGAGAAAGAGGGAGCGGTTAGATATTGTTCTTCATACCAGAAACTGGAAGTGAAGTCAATAAGTTATTGACTTATTGAAGTTGTTCAGTTAAGTCAGACTCATTACATTTCTCTTATGATATGGATTGGTTGTTTGCTCTGCTCTTATTATGATCCTATTTTTACAGTGATATTTATTGGCTGCATTAGTTATGCCAAGAGCAGAGGGGAAAAGCTATGAAATGTTTGCTCTGAAACAGGTATGTATATAAAAAATACATTTTAAAAAATACCGAAGGGACTTTAGGGGTTTGTATATTCCAAAAAAAATCCAATGAAATTAATTATTGGAATAGTTAATTTTTGTGGTGCAACAGAATCCTTTGGTATCGCCTGCAGAGAACCAATCATGCTCTAGAAATATTAAATTGATATTCTAGTTCAAACACCAGTAATATTGCAATATGAAAATAACTTTATTCAACATTCATTGTCTACAATAAACAGCATTATCCACACTACTGCAGTCTAATGCTGTTGTTCATACTCCGGTGCTGTAGGTGGCTGTAGCACCTAGAGTTTGGAATTACAGCCCGCAAAAACTGCTCAAAGCCTCAGATATGGCGGTGATTTCACCACTGTGTGTGTAGAGCTAACATATATTGCATTTTTAATATCTAGGCAACACTGGTACACGAGACTGTTGAATCCTTCCCTCAATATGTTTACAAGTATTGTAATGTTTCTTTTAGATCTGATGAAGAGTCTTATAATTCATCACCCTCATCAAGAGCAAAGAAGTGAACCAGTGTCTAGGCGGACAAAAAAAAAAAAAGTGCTCGCTGCCATTCCACATCTACATCATCACACACACAAAAGTGTGTGGAACACCAACACACAGCATCACCTGCAGGTTCTGGTATGAGCTGGTCAGTGTAAAGCTACTGCCATGCAAACATTCAGAAGCAAAAAGTGTTTTTCAAAGGGCTTTCAAAGTGAAAGGATGAATATTTGCTTCTTTCTAAAAAATAATTACTATGTATACTAGCATTGACACATCTGCCTCTTCCAGTGGTCTCAGACCCAGTAATCTATGACACCACTGTTAGAGAGCCGAAGGGAGACAGAGGAGGTAACACGAAGCATTTGTTTGTGTGGTTAGATTCAAATCTGTATTTTCAATCAATATGATCCTGCCAGCCAAACCACCAAATGTGCCCTGACTTGTGGAAAATACCTCTGGTGTGTTCTGCTGCAGCTGTATCCACAGCTTTTTATTTGGTCTCACCAGTGTGACTGGGGAGGTTATAAGAGGAAACCAACATTAGTCCTGCGACACATTCTTCAAGTCTCTGTCCTTCATTCCTTGAAGATAATTGATTGCTAACAGGGTGGTGATGGACAGAAAAGAGAGCGTACCAATGTTCCCCGTTTTTCCCAAAAAGGGTCCTATGTTCCCCAGTCGCAATACCCTACTGGGGAACATAGGACCCTTTTTCTGAAAAAGGGTCCTATGTTATGTATCGATGGACTCTCTCTCTACCTATCTGGACTCTCTCTATCTGGCCTGTCAGCCTCTACCTGGTCATTTTACTAAACTTAACCAACTCCTTTATTCATTGCCTAAACCCAATCAATGGGACAATTCCACTTCTCACTCAAAGTCACAACTCAACTTCTCACGCAAAAATAGGCTATGCCAAGTCACTCACTAAGAAAAACTAAGATACGTCTAAGAAAGACGTATACTTCACATAAACCTGTTTCTTTGTTTTTACAACTTCAACCGACAAATGTGAAACAGTTATAGTACTAGACAGGCCTCAGGAAACAACTTCACCTTGCCTTTACCTAGAACCAACACACTCAAAAGGTCAGTTCTGTATAGAGCTGTAGCTCACTGGAACAGTCTCCCCTCACACTTGATCACAACCATGGGAATGTCCAGTTTTAAAATGAAACTGAGAGAAGCTGTGTTTCCTCATAATATTATGTTGCAATAGACTACTATTAAATTAGGCAATCATGTTAAGTTGAATTCAAGCATGTTAATACACCTGCGTTGGACATTTATGCTTGAGGTGATCTCATGTATACTCTTCTATAATCATGTAACTATTTTATAATCATGTAAACAACTATATTACTCCTCTTGATCATGTCATGTCTATAATCATGTAACTATTTTATAATCATGTAAAAAGCTATATTATTCTTCTTGATCATGTTAACTCATTTACATTGTACTACTTAATATGCATTTCTATAATCTTGTTAATATATTCAGGACAAATGATTTTATGTAATTCTTTGTATAAACACTGTATTGTTGGAATAAGTGTTTGATTTAATGTGGACCCCAGGAAGAATAGAAGAATAGTCTTCATCTTTATGTAGACTAATGGGGATCCAAAGAATACAATAAACAATAAACTCACAACTCCACTTCCAGGTATGGAAACTGCATGTTCCCTGGGTCCTTTTGGGGAAAAGCAGGTAACATAGAACCCTTTTTTAGAAAAAGGAGAGGGAGCGTTTGGTTTATCTTTTACCATAAAGTGAAAGTGAGGTCATTAGTTGTTAAGCCGTTTGTTTGTTGTTGTTTTCTTTCATATATTGTGTGTATTAGGAGTGTTTCCTATTGGTTGATATCACACTGGCATGACATGTATCTTAACAAATCTGTGTAATTTATTTTCCCCTAGTTTTTTTGTTGTATACAAGGTTAATGGTCTGGGTCTGTATCGATCAGTTATAATGCTTTCCTTTGGGTCAGTCAGTGTCTGTGCTTTCATTTCTGTGTTTCAGCAGGAATGATATGACCGAGGTTACTACTGCTATGTGGCTGAGCGCTGCTAGTCTCCTTTAAACATTTTCAATCCAGCACTTTATTTTATGCTACACTAATAACATGTAACAAGATGTAATTTGTATTAAATTGGACAAAACTACAAATATATGCTTTAATAGACAGTAAACATAGTTTCACCCCATTTACACACCACAGGCTACACCTTAATTATGCTGTAATGAGTAAACACCTCCAAAAATATACACTAATTACTCTTATCAGATTACAGAGCAAATAGTAGACCCAAATCTACTTTTAGATACCATTCTGTAAGATCTAAAGAGAGACGTAAACTACTCTGTCGATTTGCATCCAAAATGTGTAACATTTGGACGCAATTCCATAAATGATGCTGTTACACATCACACTGAAATACTTCTATCTTGGACCTACAACATGAGAAATATAGATTCTTCTCACATCACATAATAAAATTCTTGCTTAAAAACTTTCTGTATCTAAACGCAGTGTTGACAAAAATGTCTGATCAGACCAACGAGACTACCAGGATGTAAACTTGTAGAATTCTGTATTGTTTGTATTGTGCTTACAGTTTGAAGTGTGTAAAGACTGTTTTGAAAAATAAGCCAAAACGCTGTAAATAATGTGGTCAAAACAACGTATCTGTGTTAAAAGCCTGTATACATCACATCCCACCAAAAAAAGCATCAAGACAGCTCAAGATTGAAATCTCATTTATTTTAGTTATGTACAGGAGAAAAATGCTAATTTCACAATTAACAGGAAAATAAAAAATAACGTCTCATCTCTGTGACCTTTGTATCAGAGGTGTCCTAGTCCACGACGACGGCCCCCTGTCCCCCTCATAGACTGACACACATGCACCCAGTTCCTCTCATACGCCGCCTCTCTCCTCTCTCTCTCTCTCTCTCTCTCTCTCTCACTCTCGCGTCACTTTAAAATGTTAAAAAATTTATTTTTCTCTGGTAGATATGTTATACTGCATTTGTGGGTAGCTGTGCTGTTGCTGTGAGTCGCTGCTGATGTTAAAATTATCCTGGGTTTTAGTGCATTTCTAAGCAGTGAGTAGGGACGTATGTGTGAGACTCTAGTCAAATATAATTCTCTGTACTGTACGTGCCGTCCTGTCAAACCCTCGGGCTTACGCACCATTTCTATGCAGATACACAATGGCATTGAGGTGAGTGAGTGATCGGCCGCACGCTGGACAACTTTAACCCACTTTAGATTCAGTTCACAAACATGATCCAGCCCCGGGTGGGTGGGGGGGGCGGTAGATGAGCGGTGATCTCTCAGTCTTGTGATTAACAAACGCAAAATAACAAAAACTATCCCACTGAATGAACAGCTGTTCTTTATTTGCTTCACTCCTGTCCGAACCCCTCCGTCTCCTCGATGGCAAACAGGAGTTTCTCTCGGAGCTGCTCCAGACTTCTGTAGGGAGGCAGGTCCAGACGGTTGAAGCTGTGAGGAAGAGGAGGAGACACCATCAGTCAGCTGTGTGAGCCACAGTATCTACATCCCTCCATCACTTCAGACACACCGGAGGTTAAAGGCACCATCGGGATGGGAGTCTTGATTGGTCACTATGAGCAGATACTTCCTGCATTTCAAATGACTGATAGAAATCTGAAAGTGCTCCTACATTTGAAATGTGGTTTAGAGAACTGGGAAATGTATTACACTTGGAGAAAATCAGGTATATTACTATATCTGCCAAAGAGGAAATATTTTTTAAAGTCTGGCAACCTTTTTTCGATTTAATGTCTAAAAACTGAATTAGTGCTATTCTGCTGTTGTGCCTTTTATTGTATACATACTATATGTCCTGTTTGTCTCATGTCAGAAGAAACTCTGTCAAAAAACCTGTACTGTTCTGTTTAGCACCACCATCTCTTGTTAATATGTATCTATTCTTTCTGTTAAAAATAAATACACAAATGACTGATAGAAACACAGTTGTCTTTACTGAAGCTAACACTGACCTTCAACCCAACCCAAGCTAACCAAAACAACCCATCTATCAAAGCCCTTATCAACAAACATCTGAATTTACCTACATTTACATAATTTACAGCATCATCAACACAACCAACATTGACCTTTGAGAACAGTAAAGTTTTGTGGACCTTTCAGTCACATGTCATGGCCTTCCTCTTGGCTCTTTGAGTATTTGAGTTCATGTTTGTGCGCAGTGTAACAGACGAGGTGTAGCTCACCATGTGTGGCTTCTTGGAAGCCAAGTCTCCTTCCCCACCTTGTCTATGCAGAACTTCTGGGGACCATTACTTCCTGCAGGGTAAAAAAGATAGAAAGAGGGTCTTAAAAACCTCTTTGTTCATGTAAACAATCATGACATTTTTGGGGGCTTTTCTGCCTTTAATGGACAGCACAGTAGAGAGAGAGAGAGAGAGAGAGAGAGAGAGAGAGGAAATAAGGAGGCAGGGAAAAAAGTTACTCAAAATACTCAAAAACACAACTGTGATGCTTTAAAGCAGAAGTAAGTGATCCGGTGGTTTTGGCTAACTTCCTGTCAGCCGATGGAGTTAGCAGTCCCCACCCTCGTCCCTACGTCACCACATTCAGAGAGGACCGCCCCTTTATGCCGTTCTCTCTCCTCATTGGATAAAGGTTGTAGGATACAAGGAAAGTTTTCTCCTGGGCTTACAGCAGAGCAGAGTGACTGACAGACCCGTGTTTCAGACCAAACACTCTATGTAAGTGATTGCTGTCGGAAGATACAACTATTTAAGACTTATATTAACACAAACATTCCGCTTACTTCTGCTTTAATTGTGAAAATCTTGAATCACAGATGGACAATAATAAAGTGAAAGGGCATAAATATGTGATGCAACTATCTCCCACTGCCCAACGACACCCCACAGCTGTGAACATGAAGTTGTGAGTTGTGACTGAACCTATGAGCTCAGCGAAGCCTCCGACCGGCAGCCGACAGGTTCCCGTCACAAACTGCAGCAGACGGATCCTCTTCTCGTTGTCCATCTCCTTCACCACCTGCAGGAACACCAGCATGCACACTCACATCAGCCCTCACATCAACCTCAGCATCAGCAGCTCTGTGTGTGTGTGTGTGTGTGTGCTTGTACCTGCCAGAACCAGTGGATCTGCTTGCTGTTCTTGGTGTAATGTCTGTAGATGGTGTTCTTCTGCCAGTCGGCCAAGTCGATCTCCTGCATCCCACACAGCATCAGCTGCAACACACGGACACAACGGTATTTATTGATGACATATGTACATTCATCCTGACCATGAGCTGCAGTTTTAGGGCCCAATTACACTGTACAACAAACAGGACGTTGACCATTTTGAGTTGAATGTACAATTTCTCCTCTGTTGTAGGGATTCTGTCCGATCAACTTCCAATTTGATCAGCCTCAACTTAAAAACCTTCATGATTAAAAGTGATTAAAAGTTAGAATTTTGGAGGGGGCTTGGCCATGGCTGTGACCCCAATTCCAATCAACAAATGGCCAAGTGGTTTAAATAGGAAATAAACTGTGTTCATCTTAAACATGAAATGAAATTATATACAGTGTATATATGAATGAATGATTTTTTATTTTCATGTCATGCCACCACTGTGGCCCATCCCATATGAGATTACAAGACACATTTAATGACAAATACAAAAAAAGACTAAACAGTTGTTCCTGTTGGTGTTACCTGCCACACAGGTGTGACATAAATAAACAATTTAAGATCACTTAACTATATATATCGCTTTTCTTCTCATTACCCAAGCCTTTTCAAGAAATAAAGAAAATGCAAATATATTCGACTGAAAAAGTAGTTTTAGCTTCTCAGCATCGTCTAACCACACAAATTCATTATTTGGATCTACCTTACTAAACAATTTTTGTCTTATAGAGTCCTAAAAAGGACAGTAGAACACAAAATGAATTTCATTCTCCACCTCTTGGATGTCACATAAGTAACAAATTCTATGGTCTTCTGCTGTGTATCTGCCTGTCTCCATATGAAGACCAAGTATACCAGCTCTCAATTTAACACACAGGGATCTTTTCTTTTTAGACAAATTATATAAAACACAATTTTCTGGGTCAAATACCTATATAGTACATAATATATATATATATATATATATATATATATATATATATATATATATATATATATATAGTAGCCTATTGTCTGGTGGGACTTCACATTTAAAAATTAATTGTGTATCTTTCTTCAATAATGCCAGAAAATGTGTCATTCGCTGACAATCACTGACCTGAAAATGATTTTATATTGATAGATTTTTTATTTCGTACATAAATAAATATATATGAACAGACTGAGCGTCTGCTGCACTGAGTGTAATGAATAGTTTAATAATGAATCTCATGCCCCGCCCACTCCTCACCTCCAGCTCCTTCTCGTCAAAGTAGCGGAGCCACTCCAGAGGAACCACTTCGTTGAAGCCGTCCAGGAAGGCTTTGGTCTGCTCCTCCACGCCGCGGGTGAACCTCCAGTCCGTCAGCAGGCTGGGGGGGGGGGGGGGGGGGGGGGGGGGGGGGGGGAACACTGGTTGCTTTTTGTGGTTTGCATTTGTTGATGCAGTTGTACTTATTCATTCTGGTCTCTGGGCCCGTACCTGATGTACTCTTCCTTGTTCTCCTCCGTGACCAGCTCGTTCTCCCCGTCGTCCTTCAGCTGGTGAGTGGAAACTTTCCCCAGGATCTCCATGTCCTGTGCAAAATACAGCTCCACACCGCACTCCTCCAGGTTGTTGTCTCTGCACGCACACACACACACACACACACACACACACACACACACACACACACACACACGTTACAACAAGGGTTTCACTGATAATTGACCGTGGAGCTTCTTCTTGTCTGGTTTCTATTGGCGTCTTTCTGTAGTGGTGTGACACTGTGTGTGTGTTCAGGTCTGTGAGTCATGACTCAGGCTTTTGTCAAGAGTTTCAGATGTTTTGGACGTTGATATTTCATGACTTGATACGTTATATGTTACATGTTATTTGGTGTTGTCTATTTGTGTATGTGTTTGAATGTGCGGATCTTCCTGGCTGCAAATCAATTTTCCCTGTTTGGGACAAATAAAGACACTTTGACTTTGGACTTGTTTAATGATCTTAATCATCAGATTTGGTTTGGAGGAGTGATGTCACCATTATACATTTTCTTGGTGCGATTATTGTCAGAGAAATAATCACAGCACTACGATTATCACGATTATTCTGCATTAATTAATTTCACAACACTAAGAATGTGTAAAATCAAATATAGTCAAAATATAACTACATTACTCATTGTTTACACAAATATTTCAAGTATCTGTTAATATAGGACCAATTATTAAAGGGACAACGAGGAGTTTCTATTTGGTTATTAAAAAAGTCTCACGTTAATGTGGATGAATCTACGTTACCACTTGTTAATGGGCCCATTTTCGATAAATATATCGTTTTGTCTCTATCGTTATTTTGTTATTATTAGTGGTGGCGGAAATGCTGGTCGAGCCGACCAGCATTTCCTTCGTGGCGAGTCATGAGAATAACGCCGCCGAATCGCCATTTATGGTCGGAACTACGACGGTATGTGATCGTCTTCCAACCTCTGACTTTAATTCTTGATGAATGAAAACATGAGTCTGTCTTGCGCTGGTCAAAGAATTTCACGGTGCGCGGAGGCTCATAAATGTAGTGTGAAAACGCTTCGCTTTTCCAAAACTCCTCGTTGTCCCTTTAACCCCCCAGGGGAAGTGTTTGAAATATTCAGGTCATCTATACCAAATGTTGACGTTTATTTTAATCGTTTTTTGTTTTGTTTAGTTTTTTTAATTAAAAATGACACGCTAACATTTAAATTCCTACCAATTCAATGTTAAATGGACCAGTATCTGTGCATTAACCTTTATTTTTGCACACATCTGCCGATAACGTTCCAACATCATCTTTTTGGGAAAGTAACAGTATTTAGGAATCTTTATGATTAATTAATTGTGGCTTTTAATACCACAATTAATTGTGAAAACAAGTAATTGTGACATCCTTAGTTTGCAGATCAGTTTGACTAAGCAGTAATATAAGATACAAGAAGCTCTGAGCACCTTTGATTTTGTCAGAGTGAAACAGTTTGGAGAGCCCTGCTTTACACTGAAACATACAGCTGACTAACACACTCTCAGAGACCTGCTGTGTGTTACTTACTTGACCCATATGATGGAGTTGTAGAACTCGGGGTCTATGGACTCCAGGTCTTTGAGCGTGGGCTTCTTGTCCAACATGCGCTTGTAGAACGGCAGCGTGAAGCCGGTGTCGATGAACTTTCCGTGGTAGAGAGCCTGCAGGGACGATTCACACACAGACGCTGTCACTTCACTAAACCTCACAATATGGAGGTGGAGAGTTTATCCACACAGCTTCAAGGGGCTGTTGGAGGTTATGGTATGGCATTCAGTTGTGATGGTCATTCAGGGTGAGAGAGGGAGGGAAGGAGGTGACCGTCCTCACAGCTACAGTAAAACTAGAGAAGTAGAAAAGAGCCAGACGAAGCTGTTTAATGTTGAAAAACCACAGAGCAGCTGCGAGCCAAGAGAAACACAGACTGAGTCAGTCACAGTTTGTTCTGTCCTACACTATCCTCACTGACCAGACACACACACACACACACACACACACACACACACACACACACACACACACACACACACACACACACACACACACACACACACACACACACACACACACACACACACACACACACACACACACAATGATTTACAGACAGCACAAGGTGTTAGTGGAAAACAAAGGCCAACGATGTAAAGTAAAAAAAACTGCAGGTGGAGAACAGAGACATGTAAAGCGAGTGGATGAATGCAGAGACAAACATCTTTATAAGGCATTTGTGGACTAAATGTGGGCAGCTGCTAGTGGGTGTGGGCTGGGTGCGGCAGTGAGCTCATGGTGTGGGTGTGGGTGTGGGTGAGGGGTGGGGTTGGCAGACGGAGGGACGGGACCTGCAGCTTCCTGGATCTGATCCCACAGAGAAGACATTACAGTTCACACTGGGCCCCGTGTGTACTGAGGGTCTACACCACAACACACACATGATCACGACAACACACAGACCGTCACTGAGAACATCAGGATCCTCACCATCCACATCCTACTACACTCAAGTCTGTTCATACTTTTACCAAGAGAACAGATGAACATTCAGATGTGGGCAAAGTGGTTCATAAGAGATGAGGAGTGGGACACAGAGGCACCTGCATCACCACAGACCCTGTGTTTCATAAGGAGACTACTTTTGGCTCATCGCCATCATTAACACTTTGAAAAGTTTGTGAAGAAACTCAGTCTTGTCTTTTATTACGTATATTACGTCTTTAATCTTCTGATACAACAGTTTTTCTTGAAATATTATGATATTCCTTTCTATTTCCTTTCCTTTATATATAATATTATATATTATCCTTTATATACACTGTATACATATACTATATATATATATATATATATATACACAGCTCTGGAAAAAATTAAGAGACCACTTCAAATGATCAGTTCCTCTAGTTTTACTATTCATAGCTATGTGTTTGAGTAAAACGAACACTTTTGTTTCATTCTATAACCTACTGAATTGAATTTCTCCCAAATTGGAAATAAAAATATTGTCATTTAGAGCATTTATTTGCAGAAAATGGCAACAGGTCAAATTACATTAGACCTTGTATAATGCAAAGAAAACAAGTTCATATTCATTTTAAAACAACACAACACTACTTTTTAAACTTAGGAAGAGTTTAGAAATCAACATTGGTGGAATAATCCCAATTATTATTTATTTATTTATAAATAATCTTTCTTCCTAATTAAATGTGATTTGGTTCAGGTGATCAGCTCAGTAGAGTGAGGTGCTTGTGTTGGAGTTCAATAGACACTGGAATCCATGGCTGCCACAGCAACATGTAGAGAAGCTGATTTATTAACAACATTTTGGAGTGGTCTCTTTATTTTTTCTAGAGATGCATATATATATATATATATATATATATATATATATATATATATATATATATATATATATATATATATGTATATGTTTGGGAGGGGGACAGTCATGTGTATATTATATATATATTTATTTTTTCCTGGTTGTGGCTGTGTGTTTTTGTGCCGTGCTGTTCGGTCCACTACACTGACTCGGAGTGTTTGAGAGATGGACAGTCATGTGTTGCTCTGAAAGAAAGCCCTCCACTAACTGCTGCAGCACAGACAGTGAGTTTGAAGTTTCATCAGTAGGTTCATTTTACAACAAAGAAGGAAGAAGGCAGACAGTGGAAGGATGAACGCTGCCTGTTGCCGTTCAGTCGACAGGCCTTGAACATTCCTGAGAGAAAAAACTCTTGATTTTGATAAAACTGTGAAGAAGTGAAGCTCACCATGGCAATGAAGCGTCCAATGAAGCGGAAGTATGTGAGGTGGTCTGGGTTGATGGAGGAGGCCGGGTTGATCTGCAGACAGTAGTTGTTCTTGCCGGCGTATTCAAACAGACAGTACATGGGGTTGAGGACCTCGTGGGACAGCAGGAAGAACCACTCCCTGCAGAGCCAGAGGACAGACGGCGTCAATACAGGAGAGGGACAGGGGACAGCAGAGAGGAAACCTTTCTCAGCTCCATCACACACACACACACACTCAGTATTTTGAAAAGAAACAGCCGTGAAGCAGGGTAAATCTGAGATGTGACAATGTAACAACAGTCATCTTGATGAAAAGCTGCTTTCAGGAGCGGTTAAGTTCATTTTAGTGGCCGATGTATGAAAGTAACACAGAACACAATTTGTTAACAGCAAAACACAATGAACAAAACAATTATCACATTCAATATTTGATCCAAGACAGAAAATGATCAGTATGATAAATAATTTAAATGACCAAAAAAACCACACGTACGTTTGAATGTTGTTGTGCATCTGAATCTGTCTCTGACCAACAAACCTGGAGACTACAGGTTTTTCCAGCTTCTACTGATCACTGCCTGAGCAGCTTGAGCCTTAGTCACAGGATGTTAGGATGAGTGAGGTGAAGAGAGTAACTATGGGATGGACAGAACTGCTACTGAGTCTGTAGCCTTGTGTCTGTGCTGCCATCACTTTATGATCCATGTTTGTTTTTTCTCCTTCCTTCTTTAATTCAACATATCAACAGAGACAAATATGCGGAAGAGGTGGCTGCCAGACTTTAGCCTGATTCATGTCATTCTTGTTCATTACGCCTGACTTAATAAAGGCAGTTGTGCCAATTAAATACCGGTAATATTTCCACTGAATCTTTTATTGATTAACCCTGAAAACCACACTGGTGCAGATGACACCACTGCCTCTGGTTTATAGGGAACAGTTTGACTTTTCTGCATTGAATGAGAGTTTAAAAGAGAGTATTGATCCCGTCTCATGTCTGTCCACAGACTCTGCTGGTTGCCTGGTAACCTCTTAGTGAGGATTTGAGGATGCAACTTCACATAAAACCATACATCGTTGTTTTTGCTTTGGATTAGGAGAAGCAGATGTAACATGTGATGGGTGGACGGGACAGTTTGTCCAGCAGCGTCCCCCAGCCTCCAGTCTGCATGAGAAGATAACGCTCTGATGGCTTTAGTTGTGTGTTTAACAGCTACGCAAAAGACAAGTTCTCATCTAACTCTGCGAAGAAAGTGAAAACACTTTTCTCCCAAACATGAGGAAGTCATTTCTTTAATGAGAATAAGACACTGGTCTCTCTTTAATCAGGCTTTTGAAAACACAGAGCAGCTTTAGAAAACAAAACTTTTATTAACCTGCTCTGGACAGAGGTAGAACATAACACACATTGACATATTTACACACATCCCACAACCCAAATTAAACACATACATTACATGAAGACACAACGGAGAACATTAAATACAACAGACTGTGGGTAGATGCATGTTAGAGAGAATGAAGGCCCAGCAGCACCGCCACCAACCGCAGCACCACAACCAACCCTCCCCGCGGGGGTGTATGGGAGGGGGGGATGGACGGACGGACGGACGCAGACACCTCCCAACATCCCGTCCGTGGTTCTACCCTGTGGTAGAACAGCATGATGTCACCTACCATAGGGTAAAACCACTGACGTGACACCGGAGACAGAGACACAATGCAAAACCAAACAGAAAAATGAAAAAACACCGGCAACAGAAAAATAACAACATAGATACAGAGAGAGAGAGGGAGGGAGAGAGAGAGAGAGAGACCTAGAGCTCAGCAGACACACGGGCAGGATGGATACATGTGATGGATGGATGGAGGGATGGGGAAGGAGGACAGAGACACTGCAAGAGGGCGGGGGGTTTGTATGACTTCAGAAAGCCACATTTAAAGGGGCATCAGTCATTTACAGTGTGACCTCTGCTGGTAACCACACACACACACACACACACACACACACACACACACACACACACACACACACACACACACACACACACACACACACACACACACACACACACACACACACACACACACACACACACACACACACACACACACACACACACACACACAGAGAAGACTGTTGTCCTCTCTGAGTTTAAAAAAGTAGTTTGACTTAAAGCCAAGACAAAAGCACACCAACGCCGTCACCAACATTAAGGACAAATGTGTGCAACAACCTACAGAACCAAACCAAGTCAGCAGGAGAGGGGTGTTTGTTTTGTTGCTGCTCTCACCTGGCGATGCCTCCGTAGTCCAGCCCCTCCTCCCCCCGCATGATGATGTAGAGTCTGCGGCGAAGGTCGTATGGCTTCACATTCATGATCTGATGACAGAAATTCCACCCGTCCATATCATTAACAAACCACACTAACACATCACAGCAAAGTGTTCAACCACATTATAGTAAAACTAGATATCTGCACCTCAACAAGATCATCTTACTAGTCGTTGCTTTATTCGTTTAAATACACTGAAATAGGTAGCAGTCATTTTCAGAGCTAATTCAGGCTGAGGCTGCTTCATCCTGTGAGCCTGGAGTGGAGATGTTGTGTGTTCTGTCCCTGACCTGCTGAAACGAGTCCTCAAACAGCGTCTGTCTGGACACAGAGATCTTCACATGGCTGGGCAACGCGTTGGACTGGAGAGACAGAGAGAGACAAATGTCAACAGGTTTAAACAGAGATGCACACGGGTGAAAATGATCCAAAAAAATGAACTGGGACAGAGAATTTAATTTGCTTCCACTTTATTGGCTTCAGGTGGGAACAGGAGTCTTAGGTGAAAACTTGGAAGAGATATAGACAAAACTATCTGAACGTCTGGAGCTCCAGTAACATACACTACACACACACACACACACACACACCATTGAGGTGAATGTGGACAGGAAAACCTTCACTGTAGCTGCAGACTTTAACACTTACATGGCACAGGAAACGGAACTGGTGGTATTTCCACCTGAAGCTGCGGTCGTAGGCGCCGGGTGAACCGCCCTGCCGTGATCTACACACACACAGAGAGAGAGAGAGAGAGAGAGAAAGCAACTCAGTCAAGTCTTCACTGTTTAATAAAAATCCATAGGGAATCCTTCCCTGGTTTATTAAATACACAGGTAATAATAATAATAACAAACAAAGCTCAGCTGATGATGAGAAACATGAACTGCCCCTTTAAGATGCAGCCAGACGCTCAGAGTAAATATTAACTTGACACCAGCCGTGCTGCTCTGCAGAATGACTCCATGGATCTGGGTCTCAAAGACAGAGGTGAGTGTGGGTCTGCAGCTGTGTTAGTATAAGCTCCACACACACACACGCGCACACAGGCACACACACACACACACACAGGATTTGTGCTGTGTCAGCACTGGAGAAAATGAGACATGGATGAAGAGAGAGAGAGAGTGTTAGACAGATAATGGGAGAGAGGGATGAGGTGAGAGGAGAGAGAGGGAGCTGCCAGGCTCAGCTGGGTCTGGGTCTGGGTCTGGGTCTGGGTCTGGGTCTGGGTGAGGACATGGAGACGCTGCAGCAGAGAGCTGGACGTGGACGTGGACATGGACGTGCTGTCTCTCAGGATCCAGTGTAACAACAATGAAGACTCTGAGAAGTCCTTCATGACCAGAGGCCCAAAATACACTCAAGTATCAGCATGAAAAGCAGCTCGCACACACACACACACACACACACACACACACACACATACACAACCACACCATCTACAGCAGCAACCACAGAAGCAAATACACACTTCCATGCTGAACATAAACACAGAGGGGCACAAACGTACACCCACATACACACACACACACACATACACACATGCCAGTGCAGCCTGCAGTGGATCTGTTGTCGCACATCTGCACATTCTCCTGACTTAGTGGTGAGATGTGAGACTTGGAGGCAAAGCACACATCCACAGGCTGAAGGGAAGTGCTGTGTGTGTGTGTGTGTGTGTGTGTGTGTGTGTGTGTGTGTGTGTGTGTGTGTGTGTATTGCGTGTTGCTGTGATAAAATGTGTCTTCTTGTTACTGTTAAATATCTGAGCCGCTGAAACTGATTGTCTGAGATCCTTGAAAACAAGCAAAGACATGAAAGGCGATGGAGAGAACATGGTGCCAATAAAGATACTGATAAAAAATGAAAAGAAAAATGGCATTTGAGTGAAGTTCCACAGTTTTCATGAACTTTCACAAAATGAGGGGATTGTTCAAGTGAACATTTGCAGGTATGAGGCAGATTGATAGTGCAGAGTGACCGTCGTCAGTCCTCAGTCTGTCAGAGACTCCAGATCTGGGAGGAAGGGCTGAGAGAATATTTACCCTGACTCAAAGCCGGGTCGGGGGTCTTTAAAGGTGGTGGTGCGTGAGTTGTGGTCCACAAAATATCGGACGCCCTCTGCGGTGTACTTCATCTCCCAGCCCGGGGGCAGGGGGTGCTCCTTGATCATCCTGCAACAGGGAGAGGGCAGTGAGCACGGTCCCAGCTGCAGGGGCCCCGTCCCGGGGATGAGACTAACACACCTGGCCCACTAAGCTCTGGATCTAAGTAAAGAACCCTGGATACCAAAGGAAAAACCTGAGCTGGCCATGTGTGACTTATTCACACTGCTTCCAACCGCTGCAATCAAGTCTAGAGGGGCCTTTACCAGTGGGGCCCGCAGCAGGAGACGCCTTTATAAAATTATACTTTACTATAAGAAGAACTGACTCACAGAAATCTTTGGAATGTTTCACCCTGGCTGCAGTTTGTGCCTCTCATAAACAAAACAATCTTTAAATCGAAAACTTGAAGGTTTTTACTGAATCCTTTGTCGTGATGTTTGTTTTCTATCGAGGCCAGAAGTGAATATGAAAATATAAGATAATCAAAAAGAAACACCAATATAGAGGCAGCTGTTTAGTGACTGTGAGTGTCGCCTCCTGCTCCCATTTACTGAGAGAAACTGGAACTGAAATGGGAATTGACAAATAATAAAATATCGAAGGTTGTACAAAGAGTTGCAGCTTACATCTATGGGTTGGATTAGGAGGAAGAGGAGCAAGTTAGTAATTGAAAGATAAAAATATATATATTTTCTTTGCAATTTTTACTTTGAAATGTTTTATCCAGATGTTTTGAAGAGTCTTTGAGCCACCTGTGTGGATGTTCATAGATGAAAGGTACAGACTGGGCCTAGTGACTACATGTCCATCTCCCTCTGGTGAAGTCAGACAGAGATGAATATGCCAGAGCCAGAAAACTCAAACAGGGCAGAAAGGTTCAAATCTGAGATGTGAGACATTTCTTCTAAGCAGCTGAATGAGCGGAGGGGTGAGGAGGAAAATAATTTGAAAAAGCTCAGGAAGTGTTAAAATGTCAAAGAAACAGGGTGATGGCAGAAGAATGATCAAATGAACAGCAGATCGATCACAGAAGATCTGATCAGAGCCCACGCTGCTTCCATTTCATCTCCAATTAGATTCTCCAGCTCTGAACAGTAACTTTGTGCTTTTTTCTGATTGGTCAAATTCACTTTCTCAATAATCAGGATGATCCGGATCAGTCTGTCGTCCCAGTTCGACTGTGTATGACGATTTAGATTAGTTCTTCTTCTGCACGAGCAAAACACCCAAAGCAACAAACCACCTAACAAGCAGGCACATGCGCGCGCACGCACCCACATACACACACACACACACACACACACAAACACACACACTAGCTCTCCTGCTAGCTCCGTAGTCTCACCCTTGGGTCCGCGGGTCGTCCCACTGTGTAGTCCGCGTGTTGTGGTTGACAAAGTACACTCTGCCATTGTCCTGACGCTTCTCTGTGGACACAAACACAACGGCACATTGAAGAGCTAATTACATGGCACAAACACCACAACAAACAGAGAAGGGTCAAAGAGAACACCTGAGTGTGTGTTTGGTAAAGACTGGACTCTCTTCTGGGATGAAGAGAGAGAGGGGAAAAAGAAAAAGAAAAAAATCACACCACCATGATAGAAAAGCAGAGAGTCTGTGCGGTATTTCACTGTGGCTTGATCTGAATACCTCAGCAGGGTAAACCTCAGTGTGTGTGTGTGTGTGTGTGTGTGGACTCAAGGCTGCGGCCTGAACGTTAATGACGCAGCATCGGGGGCAAATACGAAACAAGAAAGTAAAGATTTCATTTCAACGAAGGCTGAAAGGACCTTAACCTTCGTCTTGTGTTAACTTTCTACTGCCATCTATGGTGTTAGGCTCAGTTTTGACCCATGTTTTAAATCAGCTGTAAAATACACTAAAAACATTTGTTTTCATCCAATTAGTTTTTCTTCTCTTGGTTACATTGTTAGGCTTCCTCATCCATGAAAATGTTGGTGTTAATATTTTTGTTGTGGACCCCTGGGCCTTTTTTGTCAGTATACTCCTTGTCTTCATTGGAAACTTCCTCTTGTCAGCTTTCTACTACCATCTATGGTGTTCGGGTCGGTTTTGATCCATGTTTTAAATCAGCTGTAAAACACACTAAAACAATTATTTATCATCCCATTTGTTTCTCATCTCTTGGTTACATTGTTAGGTTCCTTATCCATGAAAAGGTTGGTTTTGCACTTATGATTTCAGTTTGAACTCTCATTATTGTTCTTATTGTTATAACCGGGTCAAAATGTTTTATTTTGTTTAAATTGAGGTTCCTGACAAAGTCAAAAGTCTTGATACTATAAACACATTTATGTGGTACTGAAACGGGTTAAACACAGAATTACACTGAATGAATGTTAAATGTGTGTGTTGTGTCAGTGTGTGTGTGTGTGTGTGTGTGTGTGTGTGTGTGTGTGTGTATGGTAGGTTGCTGGTGCCCCATCCTCCTCCCTCCATCGCTCTGACATCTTTTTCTCATTAGCAGGAGTGTGTGGAGGGCCCAGAAACAGTAGTGCTCACATTGCAGCTCTTACTAGCTTTCTCCTCCACTCCCCCACTTTACTATCCAGTTAACCCCCCCACCCCCCCACCCCAACGCCGCCCCCTCCCCACTTTCTTTCATTCGCCAATGTCCCTTTTCCGTCTCCTTCGTCTTTCCCTCTTTTCTCCCATCTTTGTCTTCTTGAATCCGAGCCTGAGAAAAAAAAAAAAAAATGCGAGGGAAGCAACCGCAGCTGAGAAAAAAAGAAAGAAAGCGAGTGCGCCAGAGAAGCAAATCTGAGCCAGTGATATAATTGAGGTTTTTCGTCTTGAGGTACCGCAACATGTTGAAAAGGCATCATGGGCAGGGAGCGAGGCTTTCTGGAGAGAACACGGCCGTGTGATCAAGTCTGTGAAAATGTCAGAGGGCCGGGAGCTGCCAGCGGCGTTCCTTTATGAATGAATGTGTGTGAGATGATTCTGCGTGGATCTGATTACATTACTCATTTGGGAAAAAGCTGGATGATGAAAAGTCCCATCAATAATGTGGCCTCTGTAATTTGCGGACTTTAGAGTAAAGGGAGTGTGTACAGTGATGAATTGGGATAACATGAGCCGAAACCAAGAGGCATTTTATCCAGAATGATAATGATCAAGTTCACGAGTCAAGACGATCAATCAGTTAACGACCGATCTCCGGCCTCGAGGATAGAAAAACTAAATAAAACAAAAACAAAACACAGAACCAGATTTGTTTCCATTTTTGAAAAAAAAAAAAAAAAAAAAAGTCTTCTGACCAAAATGTGCAGCGGGGTCCGTTCACACAAACAACGCTGTGGTGCCGAAAGCGTTTTGCAACACTTCGCCCAAACCTCAGGCCCTCACAGCAGAAACGACCTCAACCGACCAAATGAAGAACCCAGAGTTGGGATCATGACAAACTGCAGAGCTTCACAGACAGTTGACAACTGGGCGAGAGTCGTCAAAAATACCTCGGAGAGACTGGAAACAGCTCCACAACTCCAGAATCCAGCCCGAGCAGATTCATTTCCACGAACGTGTATGTCCAGCTTTCGGCGTGAACGCACCTTTAGCGCCCGCCGCTGAGACCAGAAGTGTATGCACGAGGAGTGTGTTGGTCGAACTTACCCCATCCGGGAGGCAGCGGGCCCAGAGGGTCATTCTCCAGTGGAGCTCCAGACGGCTGAAGGAGAAACAAGAGAGAGACAAAACAAATCCCGTTAGGTCACCGCTCTCTCTCCTCTCACCCCCTCGTTGTCACGGTGTCTGTCACTGTTTTACCGCCACGCCAGGATCAGGGAAGGAAGGAAAAGTTAGGGGGGAAAATGACCCCCGCCCCCCCCCCCTGCCTCGTTAAAAAAAAAAAATGCAGAAAGGAGGGAAAACCGGTGAGCAAGAAAAGAAAAAGCCAGTAAAACTCACTCAGTGCCGGCGTCCCAAATCCTGGTAATGAGATGGAGCATCGGACGTGTGAGGTAAAAATCAGGATGATACCTGTGTCAGGCATGTTGGAATGAGTGTGTGTGTGTATATGTGTGTGTGTGTGAGTGTTAAGGCCAGAAGGGAGGGGGGGCTCCTCTCTGCTGCAGCAGTGAGGGACGACTGAGGGAGCTGCAGCCCGGCAGCTCGTATGCCTTCCAAAAACTACACGCTCGGTAGGAGGATAAAACAACAACGCTGTTCCAATGAGCTCACTGGCTGGATGCAGGCCCCACCCCCCCACCCCGGCTTCCCGCTCACCTCCTCAAACACACCCCACCTCCCAACCTCCCACCACCTCCTCCACCCTGGCACCCCTCCCTACCCCACCCTGTGCTCCTCCTCCTCCTCCTCCTCCTCCTCCTCCTCCTCTCTTCTAGCGCTGCTGTGAAAGTAGGCAGGGAAGTGCGATGTCTGAGGGAACTGAGGGAACATTCATGCTTGTTCCAGACTGGACACCCCCCCCCGCCCCCCCCCCCAGGCCCGGCCCAGCCCGCCCCACCCACCCCGCCTCCTCGACCCACCCCAGGTCTGACAAAAGGCACCTTTATTCACCCTGGGCCTGGAAACCACTGTGGGGTTTACTCAGCCTGCACTCATACACACACACACACAAAAGTGTGTGAGTGTGTGTGAGTGCACGCCACGGTGTGGAAAGTTTGTCTGTGGCAAACAGTCAGTCAGTGTGTATGTTCTTATGGTGGCACACACACACACACACACACACACACACACACACACACACATACACATACAGCTCCTGGCGCTTTTTCACGCAGGATATTGTTTATCACAAATGCACAGTCCTGCCATCTCTAATGACAACGCGTTACCTTGGTTACAGGTATCATTGCAGTGGTGATGTAAAAACATAATGAGAAAAAAATTGATGCATTCAGGAAATCTGCTCATTTCTGTTTGGGTGCAGCGAGTGTGAAAAGAAGCAGTGTTTCCCAGCTGAAGGCCGGTGGAGCTGCATAGCGGTTTTTTTCTTTTCACTGAGACATGTTGCACCACAAAAGTGATGATTATTTCCTGAGTGTATTATCTACCGAGTGTCAACGTCACTTTACACAGCATTTCCAAAAAAGAAATGTGACTGTGCCCATTTAAAGTGGCTCTGTCATGGAAACTCTGAGGGAGCTGGGATGGAAAGGACTGGGTCTGCTGAAGGAGCAGGAGTGGGCATAGAACAGGGTTTAAGGGTGTGTGTGTGTTTGTGTGTGTGTGTGTGTGTGCGTGTGTGTCACTACCATCGACAGCCAACCAATCTATGCCCCTGAACCCCACCCTTTTGGGTTTTCTGTGACTAAAAAAGGTAAAAGGAGAATATAATGATATAAAGACATGATGACTTCATCCTGGCTCTGACCATTCAGCTCCTCAGCAGCTTCCAGACAGAGTGAGGCTGGAGGGAGGAAAAGAAAGAGAGACTGAGAAAACAAGGGAGGGAGAGGAAGAGAGGGAAAAGCAGCATGTTGGCAGAAACGTGTGAAATAAAGGTTGGGTGTTATGGATCTGGAAGGAGTACGCAATAAAGGCCCGTTTCTAGGCGGCGCAGGTGAAACCGACGGCGAATTCAGCCGGTGACACGTTAAAGCACGTTCAGCGTCGCATCGGCTCCACAGTCTTTCAACGTTACTAAAGATAAACTATTCATTTATGCAGCTGTAAACTTCAGTTGCCACTTGTTTTCCAGCTCTGCACAGAGCAGAGAGGCCGCTCTGTGTAAACCAGGAGAGAGTGAAAAACAGCAGGTCAGTGAGTTCAGAGTGGCTTTCAACTCCTGTTCAGTATTTGTAGCGCTGAATATTTGCATCTTTCGACTCAAAGGAGCGTTCGTAAAGACAATTAACTGACAAAATTAACTGATCAAAGCAGTTCCACGTTGATCCATCTGTTCATTAATCAGTGTGAACCGCTGATTTGCATTTTCACTCAAGGTGAGGACTAACATTCATGTTAAACTTTGACGGATTTCTCCAAGGACGACGACCGGCCTAATATTCATCTGAAAAATGCACAAAAACATAACTAAACTCCAACAATCCTTCACGAGGTGACAGGGAATAACAGAACAAAGAGTCTGGATACAGACAGACTGAGTCTGAAATCATCTCAAAACAAACAAAACAGTTTGAATCTTTACTGTTTTAAGATGGACTGTGCTATGAATTCTTTCCCTTTTTCCCCTCTCATCACACAAATCACACATTATGATCTATGTCCCCCGATTTTCACGTGATTGTTACCATGGCAACACTAGTGAGATAAGCCGTCTACTGCTTTTGTCTTAAAATGATCTTGATGATCTGTTGTCAGACGGTCTGACTAACACCAGACTGGACCGACAGCACAGAGCAGCCTCTCTGTGGAAGTGGCCCAGGACATGAGCTCTGTAGGTTGTTCACCGCATGATGAGCATCAGCTGCACTGAATGTAATAACAGCTCATAGGGGCAGTTTAAAACCCTGATTTCCAAAGTTCGTGTGAAAAATCTGCAAAATCCGTTTCCTCATAACCCCCTCCATCCAAAGACACCATTACATCTCATAGCTACCGCAAATAAACAATAAATGAAGATATATCCACTTCAGTCAGAGAAACAACAGACTCCCTCTAAGTCCAGGACCTGACTTAAGTTTTCTTCAGTGTTAAAATAATCCAGTGAGAGTCGTCTGTACATCCAGCAAACATGAACATTCTTTTAATGCCAATTTGCTGAAATGTAAACACATTATGGCTAAAAAAAGGAGCAGTCGTTGTGATTTTGTCTAAAGGGGGAACCTAAAGGGTGATGTTGAAGTGAATACAGCTGCATGTATTTTAAATATAAGATTACAACACGCAGAAGAAAATCGGCTCAGACACACTGTCCTTCACTTTTACTGCAGTTATTTCTATGAAGGTCTAAAAGTGACATAAACTGCAGATGTAGCATCAAAGGGCTCTTTATTGCTTTTCCACATAACATAATGTTAACACAACATCAGTGCAGTTTCCATAAGTTACTTGCATTGTCCATTCATGAAAAAAAAAAAAAACCTCTCTTACAGAAGTGCTTTCTGGAAGCCTGAGCACTGACGGGTTGTGTGTAAACATGGGGGACATGCAGCCGGGCGCTGCTGTGTGACTTTTCTGTTCAGAGCCGCAAGTGATAAAACACAGGGCTGATTCAGGTGGTGCTGTTAAGGGTCCTTGTTCCAGCGAGAATGGACAGAAAGTTAGAGAGGGAGGGGGAGAGGAAGGGAGGGAGGGAGGGAGTGGGGCCGAGGACTGATGTGAAGGTGAAGGGTGAGGAGTGGTAAAACTAGGAGAGCAGAAAGATGAAGACTTTAATCCAAGTTATCAAAAATGGGTGAAAGGCATTTTAGTGCTTTGCACAAAAGGGGGATTTTAGAGAGGGAACAAACGGGTGGGTGGGGTTAAAGGAAAGGATGGAGGTAGAGAAACACAGAGGAAGACTGGGAGAGGTAGAAGAGGGCGGATGGGGGCGTGGGGGTGTTGGGGCGGAAACAGCAGTTAATGACTGTGAGGCTGCCCTCTCCTAACGAGCTGCAATTACTCTGCAAACACAAATACACACCAGCACTGTGGAGCGGCCGAAAAGTGTGTGTGTGTCTGCCCACGCAGCTGAGGTAGGAAAGGTTGATGGCTGCTGCGCTGCTCGTCCAGCACTAAGACGGCCAGCGGCCTCTTGACCCTCCTTGGTTGTCATGTGTTACAGAAAAGAAATGTGGCACCTGACCTCAACATTACAGGCCTGTGAACACATCTGCTCAAACACACACACACACACACACGGAGGAGCATGTGATTTAAAGGAGAATTCCGGTCATTTTTGACCCCTAAATCGTTGTCCTGATGGTCACCCAGTGTTGGTTGGAGCAAAAAACGCGACTAAAATTGATGCAGACAAACCAGAGTTACACCATGGCTAGACGGAGCTAGGGATAGCCACAACACTAACCTATGGGGGCAATTCTTTCAACCACAACAAACACTCAAAAAACAATCAAATATCTATGGTACATGACTCGAATCCTTATGACACACCACTAAACTCATATAGTGTACAGTATAAACAGTATAAACTTTGTGTTTTTGCATGTAGTCACTCACCTCAGAGAAACATCCTGGAAAGACATTACTATCCGATCACAGAGCGCCTGCTCTCCCCATCACAGAAACAAACACTTTTTCCTTGTTGTGATGATTTCTTTACAAAAATAAACGGTCGGAGATATTTTGGACATTACCACTGCACTGCTCCACCGTTTATTTTTGTACAGAAATCATCACGGCTGTGGCTCAGGAGGTAGAGCGGGTTGTCCACTAACCGGAAGGTCGGTGGTTTGATTCCAGGCTCCTCCTGGCAACATGTCAAAGTGTCCTTGGGCAAGACACTGAACCCACACTTGCCCCCCGATGCGTCCATTGGGTGTACGAATGTGTGTGAATGGTTAGATTCCTGCGCTGCCAAGCGCTGTATGAATGTGCGCTGTAAAGCGCTTTGAGTGGTCCGAGAGACTAGAAAAGCACTATATGAGTCCAAGTCGATTTACCATTTTACCATCACAACAAGGAAAAAGTGTTTGTTTCTGTGGTGGGGAGAGCAGGCGCTCTGTGATCAGATAGTAATGTCTTTCCAGGATGTTTCAGAGTTCGGCTATCTGAGGTGAGTGGCTACATGCAAAAACACACAGTTTATACTGTTTATACTGTACACTATATGAGTTCAGTGGTGTGTCATAAGGATTCCAGTCATGTACCATAGGTATTTGATTGTTTTTTTTGTTTTTCTTTTCTCCTATAACAATAGTGACCCACACACTCGCACATTTATAGCCACATACACACACACAGTAAATGACAGTGATACGTCCTGGTTTTTGTCAGGAGAGGCTGATTAGTTAACGTAGTAATTTTAAACTAGTTCAGAATCATGATTTTCTGCCGTGGAGCATGCTGCTGCGTGCACAGTTCAACTATGAGCTCTTTTATGTGCGTTTCCTCGTTCACACACACTGGGGCCATAAATAGTTGCTGCTATCAGCGCTGTGGGCATTCCAAGACACAGCAGCGTATTATCAGCATGGAGGGCAGACCTGCCTGTTGGCTTTTCTCACACACACTGAGGGAGGGAGTTAGAGGAGGGAGGGGGACGGGGACTGGGGCTTGGGTGGTGGTGAACTTGAACGTTTGTGTCCCAGCGCGGACCGGCCCTGTGCGGTGCCACTCCGACGGTGACGCGAACGCCTGAATTCATCCTGACGCTGCTAATAACTGGCTTTTTGTTTGGTTACTCATTTGAAATCTGACATCACTGGAAACGTTTACATGCAAGGTCACCTGGACAGTAGTCGGACTCGGATTAGTCTTCTTGAGCTTTAAATTCTATCCACATCATCGGCGCTCCTTGAATACAAATTCAAAGTTTTGCACATGCTGAAGTGTTTTCGAATGATGAGCGCCGTTCCTTTGCCGCTCACGTTTTAGAGCAGTTTTGGGGCACGCTGCATGACGTCTCCGTAGACACAGCCCAGCATCAATAACGCATTGTTTTTCTCCAAATACATGCATATCATGTCTATGATAAGGGACATTGTGTAGGAATTCCTCCCATCTAGCGTTGCAGTTGTATATCGCAAGCAACTCGTATTTTTCATGCTGCATTCACGTGAAATTGGGCAGACAGCAGACGGACGACAGCCGCTGCATGTAACGGCATAAACAAGCCTCTATGTAAACAAGTGGTCCGTCAGCACGAGGCAAAACAATACACGTGACAATATGTTGTCATGGTGATGTGGTATTGTTTACCTGACCTATGTTTTACCGGCATTCTCTGGACTTCTGTGACTAAAATGACATCTGGTTTGTTAGCGATGGCCGTCTGCCCGACTGCAGGTGAATGCAGCATCAGTGTAACGCTCCATTCCTCCTCACTGCGTTACCGCGGTGACTTTTCACAGACGCCACCTCGACCTGAGCCGACAGCTCCGGTGTCTCCGCTGAGTTTCCGTGGTTTCCTACCGTCACGCTGCCACTGAACGTAAAACATGGTGACACGACATGGCAGCCAGCACCGAGCTTACCCGCTCCATGGAGATATGAATGATATGAACGGCTCATTCAGAGCTGAAAGGAACACTTCAGTTAGTTGATGGGGGGATTACTGATTAATGAAAAACATAATTGATTTTCGTGAATAGATAACAGGAGAAGTTACACAATGTCCCTTTAATAATTCATTTTGTTTGGGTGAAGTGTGAACTGGAACAAACTGTACCCCAACGCAGGGACAATATGAGAAGTTAAATGCATCATAAAGCTGCACATGAACAAGTGAGATAAAAAAAGGATTGGTATTTAAGTCAGTGGTAGGTGGTTCTCAGAGAAGGTGTTATCTTAATTTTAAAGAAGGCTTTGAGGAACCCTGTGGGGATTTCCACTCTATTCTACAAAAGGAACATTTTGGATATGCACCATTGCATGGGGTTAGGGTTAGGGTTTGGTAGGCAAGTTATGCAAGTACGAAAGTAGTGGTTGTAGCGGCTGCTGCAGAAGCAGTCGTTGCTGCTGTTGTGTTTGTTGTAGTCTCTGTGCCAAAACTAAGATCCAGGAATTTCTCCCTAAACCAGCAACACAACTGAGGAAACGAGAAGAATCTGAGACGCAACATGTTTCATGTTACATTTGGTTCATGCTGGGGAAAATGACTAAATGATAAAAGTAGCGTTTTTGATACCTTATTATACTGAGGAGTATGAGGGGGGTGTTTTTCTGCAACACTGTTTTATGTTTATTTATTCATATAACAAAGCAAATGGCTCAAGTACAGCAGTGTTTAATGTGGTTTTAACGAGCAGCTGCAGAAATAAGTCTAAAACTAGCACAGCTACAATTCACCCCCGGTCACATTTCATTTTTAATATTTTGGAGATTTGATACAGAGTCCAAAAAGAGGAGCAAGTTCATCTTTCTCTCCTGACTTCCTGTTCATGTGATTTGAACGATACATAAGGTTTTGGCCTTGTCCCTCACCACTAAGTTGTTTTGGGTAAAGCATTTGCCAAATGAGTAAAGGTGAATGTAAATGGAGGCAGTGACAGCAGTCCACTTCACTTTCAGTAATAACACCCGTGTTACAATGAATAAAGTAAACACAGTAGTAATATTACCAACGACCACAGTCTGAGAAAATTACCAACCTCAACACCTGTTACCATTTGAACTTCACTTGTTATGATGTTTTTACAGAGGAGTTCGGCTCCTGCTGCTTGTTCCTTTAACAGCCCAGATGTCAGATGAAAGTTAAATGTCTCATTTTAAGAATCTGCTGAGAACTGAAAGGTTTGTTTTGAGCACTGCAGGTTTTAGATGGACCTGAATAACACATTTCTGCTGAATGTTTCAATCGTTTGTCCAGAGTGTGAACCCGGACCACAGACGGTCACAGACACTGTCACTACACTGATGGAATACAAGTAAGAGAAAAGGTTGATCGATAATGGTTCATGAACCACAAGAAGGTTATTTCAATGCTCACAAATACACAATTACGAAATCCCACACACGGCCACTGCAAGATACAGAGAAAGAAACAAAGACAAACGTAACTGTAGACACAAGTGTACACATACAGCGCATTAAAACTGAAACACTAGTACACAGAGTGCAGGGTGGGGTGTTTTAATAGAAGCCAGTAAGAGTTTAAAGGCTGGTTTTACTAATGGTTCATTGAGAAAGCTCTGTTGTTCTAGTCTCCTAAGTTTTTACTGTCTCGCTGCAGTTTGACCTTGGCTGGAGAGGACACCCACCGACGACCCAACACCCACCCACTCCACTGGAAAAACACTATACACAAGTCTCAAATAACACCAACTCCCCCTGTGTTGCTTATATAGCTGCACTTACTGAAAATAATGTATTGTTTGTAGTCCTGAGGTGGATGTTTGAGGACCACATGCAACTCTAAACAAGTAAATCACTGTTTTCAATCTATCTGCTGTGATCTGAACCAGAGAAACCCTCCACAGCAGTAATGTGTGAGAAAACTAAAAAACACACAGCTCAAGATATGTTTGGTGTGTTTAACTTTGACGGTACAAAAACTTCACTGCCCACACATTCGCTGTTGTTAAACCTCCAGTGGCCTGCTCGAGTTTGGGTTTGAGTCTCTGCTGCACAAGATTTGTTTCACTTTTCAGACTGACTTTCACATAAACAGCACAGGAAGTGAACAGTTAGCATAAGCACTGACCGACAAAGAGTGGTACCATCAGACACTAACAAAAAAACTGAGGAAAAAGCAGTTGCAATATTTGAGTGACAGCTGAAAGCACACAGCACAACAAGTAAGAAACAAAGATGTTTACAAAGGATGTTTTCATCCAGACGGATAGACAATGGGTGTGAATTTTGTGTCATAATTGTCGCAAAACGTGGCGAAAAAGGTGAGTTATGACCTCTGACCACCAAGGTCTGATCAGCTTGAGTCTTAGCTACATCATCAATAATGCTTCCTGATGCCACCAACACCAGCCAGAGTTAATGCACATATACATTACATAGAGTATGGTGTATCAAATGTTTTAGGTTGATAACTTCTTAAAGCTGCACTAATTCTTGTATGGTAGTGGACTAGGGATGTCACGATTGTAGATTTTCTTGGTACGATTATTGTCAGAGAAATAATCACGGTATTACGATTATCACAATTATTATGAATTAATTAATTTCACAACACTATGAATGTGTAAAATCATATATAGTCTATCTATGCTAATTATTTACACAAACATTAAAAGGTGATAGCTACAAGTTTAATTCCTTCTGGCCAGTAGGTGTAGAACTCTCTCGGTCTCTGCTCTCGCTCCAACCTTCCGTTTTACTGGTTGCCAGTTACAGCTGTCACTACCCGATTTGCAACGCTACCCGATTTGTGACAATACTGGTCTGCGCATGCGCAGACCGGCCGCCATCTTGGACAGCTGCCTACAGCAACTCCACTTGGACAAACTTCATTTGGGCACTGCCCAATTTGCGTACATGCTTAAAGTTCTGTGAATTTAAAATATGGTACTGTGAAAATGATTAAAAAATAAAATAAAATAAAAACCGCGGAGGTCCGTCATAAGACAGCCGCGGCAGACTCGTTTATTCAGTGAGTGTTGTGGTAGTTGTGATTGTTTGTGGTTGTCATGGTGATGAGGCCGGCGAGAAAAGACGACAGTAAACATTAAAAGTCCGCCTGTGTTCCTGTTTTCTGAGCATCAAGATCCTATTACCACCACAACGAACCCTCAATTTACATTACTAATAAAGTATTTAAAAAAAATAAATAAAAAGATAAACCGTCTCTGGCGACGCACATAGGGCAGTGATCCTAAGTCAATTCAACTAAGTTTGTCCAAGTGGAGTTGCCGTACGTGGCTGTCACAAACCGGGTAGCGTTGCAAATCGGGTAGTGACAACAGCAGTAAACACATGACATCAACGTTCTAATGCTGTTGCCAGAGAGATCATTCCATGCCGACGTTGCCAATGTAACCAGATGTAAATATTTATATATTTTGGACCCGCCAAAATTTATTAAACAATTATTTATATACTATTTTTTTTAAATTCTGTAAAATTAATCCTTTTATTCTGCACCCCTCTAGACATTCTGTGGATGCATTATATATTAAAAATTAATCCTTTTGATGAAAAAGTTGTAGCTATAACCTTTAATAAAGGACCAATTATATTCCCCAGGGGAAGTGTTTGAATTATTCAAGTCATTAACTCATTGAGTGCCAGACCTTTTATAAAATGGTCAGTGCCAGGTGCCAGCGTTTTGGGGCATTTTGAGTAATATGTCAAGACCCAGAGAGTACTTTGTACTATGACTCTGAAAACACCAAACAGCTCAAAGGAAAGAGGAGACTCTCTATTTAACTAGGGAAAAAACCATTTGTTTGTACCTTGTTCCATTCTTGATTTATCTTAAGTTGAATAGAGCCTGGTTGCACCAAAAAGACCACTTTTTTTCTAGAAAGCTGAGAAAAATGCATTTTTGTGAAAGAGTCTCTCAAGAAAAATAGTGATTTATCCGTTTTAATTTAGGCTTCAAAAATATGTAAGACATCTGAAAATTTCATTTCACATGTTTTTTTCACCCCCCCCCCCCTCAAAAAAAAAAAAGACTAAACAAAAAACAAAACAACAACAACAACAACTAAAATACAACAAGTACGAGCAGTTGCTGCCTCTCCTACGCCCCCCTCCCCCTCCCCCTCCATACCCTCCCCTCTCCTACTTCTCCTCCTGCTGCTTCCCCTCGTCTCTGAAGTAGGGAGGGAGACGTCATGGCGTCTTCAGCCTCTCTGCTGGACGCGGCCGCGGCAGCGACGCACCGCGCTGATCTCTCGGTTCGTCGTCACGACGTCGGTTTACAGCAACTGGTGAAACTCCGCGATCCGCTTTCGCTTCGGCATTTTGCTACTGATCATCTATCAGTTTACTTTTCCTGCCTCCTCCGATCACTTCATGCTGGAGCTATGCTAATAGCACCGTGGCTAAGCTTCCTCCAGCTCCACGTTACACTTGTTCCAGGCTCTGCCCGTCGTTTTCCTCTAGAAATAGAAACTTTTTCCGACTTTTTTATGTCCGTACGGATCGCACTCGTCTTCTCCTTCCTCTTCACTTCTTGCTCTGATCTACAGTCTTCTTCGTTCTACACATCCCAGAAGCCCCAAAATTACTCACAGTGTGTGCGAGAGCGTCCCCATTTACCAGCCGCAGAAAAGTGCATTTGACGTCTATGGACGTCAATGGCACTCAAGCGTTGGATTTTGATTGACGTCCATAGACGTCAATGGCACTCAATGAGTTAATTGTCATTTATACCAATTGTTTAAGTTTATTTTAATTGTTTTTTGGTTTTATTTTAATTACAAATGACAGGCAAACTTTTAAATTCCTACCAATTCAATGCTACGTTAGGTAAATGGACCAGTGTCTGTGCATTTACCTTTACTTTGGCGCCACATCTGTTGAGACGGTTCCGACAATCTTTTTTAGAAAGCGACGGAATTTAGGAATCTTTGCAATAAATTAATTGTGGCGTTTAATACCGCGATTAATTGTGAAAACAAGTAATGGTGACATCCCTATAGTGGACCAAAGGGTGACTCAGTGAGCAGACGGTGACTGTCAGCGACATGGATGAGCAGCTACGGTGGTGAGCTTGTGTAATGTTAAAGGTGTCGCTCCTGGTGATGAATCCAATTACCAACTTCGCAAAAAGAGTCTAAATGAGTTAGTGCCACAGGTGTGTAAAGGTTAAACAGAGATATCGGGTTCATGAGAACAGGGCAAGCTGAAAACATAATACCTAGAATAGAAAAACATAATAAAACCTAGTGACTGTGATAAATGCTGCTACTTCTGAGAACTCAGTGAAAGATGCTTTAACCAAATAAAATTATTATATTTACCAAACATAAATTCAAAAGATCAGCGCCAAATAAAGTCTATGGTTGATAACTCACTATTAATGGAGATTTCTGTCCACCATGTAAAACATCATAGGATGTCAGACAAACTCTGATTTCATCAGACCAATATTTCATTGTTGTGTACTCAGAAAAGCTGTACAAGTATATTTTGTACACAGCACATTCTGGTTGATCGAGTGCTGTGGCTCATGTGGTCATTCCTGGTGGATAAATGTACCGCAAGTGAAAGAACGAATCCCCATTATCTTTTCCTGCACGAGGTTTCATTATCTCTTGTATGCCAACATCGTAGTACCTGGTAGAGGAAGCGCTGGCTGAACTGGTGCATGGCGCCCTGCAGCTGGCTGCGCTGGCTCTGCCACTGCTGGTAGTTGCGCACCGACTCGGCCGTGGGCCTCTGCCATGTGGTGGTTCTGGTGTTGTGGTCCACGTAGTAGAATCTGCCCTGCTGGTCCACTCGCTTCTCCCAGCTGCATGGGTGACACAGAGGGTGAGGAGTGAGAGAGAAGCTGGGGGGGGGGGCTTTCAACAACATCTTTATTGGGCTCATCGGGAGTGGGCAGATGTATTAAAAGAAAACTGATAGTAACAGCACTGATTTATGGAGACAAGGAAAAAGAAACACAGGCAAGAAAAGGAAAGAAAACAGTGGGCGGCTGGAGACGGAGAGTGGGAAGATGGGAAAGGAAAAGAGAAGTGAGGAATGAAGGGATGACGGTGTACTGTAGACTTGTAAGGGAGAATTCAAGGGAAATAACACTGCTAAGATGCTTAAAGGTAAACTGATCCATGCTCTTAACAAACCACCTGAGACACTTTTTCATTTCTCTTTTCAAATGGTCAGAGGTCTCAGCTACCAGAGGTGAAAGCAACATGATAATGAACTACTGACCTTGTTCTTTAGTCACATTGTTATTTCCTGACCGTGTTGCTTTTGCGCCAGCTGTTGTTGGGTTAAATTCTACACGTTAAAAGAATTGTTCACCCAAAACCGAAATTTCACTCATTATCTACTCCCCCTCATGTGGACTAAGGGCTGAGAGAAGTTTCAGAGTCCTCCGTGGCTTCTCTGAGTTACGGGGGGTCTCGGCGTAGCAGTGCATGTCCATATGACGGTTGCAAATGGATACCAACTGTCTTTGTAACAAAAAGACACACCAAAAAACATCCAAATACCTCCATGCTGCTCGCAAGCTCTATATTTCAAGCTTGTTTTGTAACGGAAGCTTCTCTAAGCTCCTCTTCCCAGTTCGTCCAAATTTGACGAACCGGGAAGAGTAGCTTCCGCTACAAAACAAGCTTGAAATATAGACTTATTTAATTTTTTTCGGGACAATTTTGCATTTTGGGGCGTGTCTTTTTGTTACGAAGAAAAGTGGTATCCATTTGCAACCGTTATATGGACATGCACTGCTACGCCGAGACCCCCTGAAACTCAGAGAAGCCACGGAGGACTCTGAAACTTCTCCCAGCCCTTAGTCCACATGAGGGGGAGTAGATAATGAGTGAAATTTCAATTTTGGGTGAACTATCCCTTTAAAAGAAATCATTCCCAATAGGGCACACACTTCAGTCAGTAGCAGTGAATAGGGGAACGCTGGGAGATGCCAGGTTTTAAAGTGACACTAACCATGCCAGTGCCCTTACTCCGGCATCTGTGTATGTCCTGTCCTTCCTCTGAGACAGGGGGTCTGGACATGGACTGAGATATTGGCGGTCCACAGAAACACAAGCACAAATAGAACGACACACACACACAGTCACACTGGCAACACACTTGGCTCCCTGAACTCAGCAGGACTGACTGCTGCTCTGCTGCTATTCTCATATCTCTGACTTAACTGCTGCAGAATTTGGAAGAGAAAACAGCAGTGACTTCCTTATGCTTAAAAGAAAATACACACACACATACACAAAAAACTGAAACCCTGATGTTAAAACTCCATGACGTTGTTTTGACCTTTCATTACTATCTGGAGTATCTCTATGACCTTCTTCCTCTCTGGTTGGTTCATTGTTTTTCTTAAGTGGTCAAACAGTCTGGTTTCCACTGCAGCCATTATAAAAAAAACAAAGCAAACAAAACAGCTACTGCAATGAATGTGTGAGACGAGCTGTGCTCTCAAAATCTTAGATATTTTTCTGAATTCCTTGAGTTTCCCTGTTTAAGACCAGGCTCTAGAAGCTCCATGGTGTTGGATTACATACACAACATGACTGGATAATACACAAAGGGCAGTTACAGATACATACACACACTGTCATACTGTGAGGCCAGGACTTGCTCTTCCTCTGCACACACTCACTTTAGTTGCACTGCGGGATTTAATGTGCGTTCAGCATGCACAAGGGGATTTACAGTACTACTGCGCCGCCAGCTCTCCCTGGATACACACATCTATCTACACACATTCATATTTATCGTTAAATATGATAAATGCCACATTTTGTCAACAACAGCAATTCAGTTTATTCACATCCTATTACTTCTGCTCTGAGTGGTAGTTTTCTCTGTTACTGTCACTACCAAGTATTTTAATTGTGCATCTATCCACAAGAAATTCACAGGAAATAACAGAGCTGCATGTTCTCCCTCAACCACGTTCAACGATTTCATCAGTCTGTAAAACATGTCAGTGCTGAGGGAGTGTCGCCGAGCCATTATGAAAACCTCAGGTGTGGTGATGCTCATTTTGGCTCGGCAGCAGCAGACGGGCCGGCCTCATGTCTTTTTGCCGACTGACTGAGTGATGAAGTTACACCATTGGTCAGCCAAACGAGGCAAGACTGTGCCTTTCCTCTTTAACTGAGGTGTTTGGTGATGTCAGATGATATCACTGTTATCAAATCAGGCGTTTTGAACCTCCTGGTTAACATGCGGTCTTAATGGCAGGCCATGTTTCAGATTGGGCACAGGAGCAGAAAAACACATTAATGAGAACAGCTGCACTGGGAATTCAGCATTCAGCATTAAAATACTGTATATGTGAGTGCAGCAGTTGACATTGGGCAGAATACACAGACTTGGCTGTGCTACTGGAGCTTTTGAGACGGTTTTCTCCCAGCAGATCTTTCTGTGATCTACTGCCATGGACACCGTGCTCCATGCAACCATTAACCAGGATTTGCACAGACATGAACACAGATGTTAACCAGCTCCAATGACACTTTTACTGACTTACCTCAATGAGCATTCTGCACTGTCCCTACGGAGTCATTTAACATGATGGAAAAATGGGCTCAGAGCCACAGTATGTACTGTAGATGGCATCTCTAGGGTCAAAACCTCAAGCTTCTTTGCTGAAGGCGCTTTAGCATCATGCTGACATATTTAGCGTTGGAGTCTCCTGGAATGACAGCTAAATAGAATAGCTGATGTAAGGATTTAAATAGTGCCGATACTTTGTTGTCTTCTGATGAGAAAAGCTCTTTTCTCTTTTGGTCAGAAATCAGTTCTGCATCCCAGAAGCTAGAAGGTTTCAGTGTCTTGCTCAAGGACACTTCAGCAGTGTGGACAATTACAAACACAGGGAGTTATTTGGTTGAAGGATAGTCCCTCTGACCGCTGTGCCTCTGAGCTTCCTTTAAAAGGCAGGGAAAAACATGGTTCCCTCTCTGATATTAGCACTAGCTAGTTATTTACTGGAGCCAGGGAAAATCCCAGAACCCACAGCGGCCTGTCTGAGAGTCTCTACTTAGTTCTGCTATCTGACTTTAACTCTTTGTACCAGTCATGTCATCAACTACCTACATGTATTTCTTAAAACTAAAAGTATACAGCTTCCTCACCAACTGCCCAGATAAATACTGTTCATTCTAGCTCCTCCTTTGGTCAGTCCATTCATTTCTTAGTGGGGCTGACAGCAAATATCATGAATTTACTTTTCTACTGGAACTGGGTTTGACTAAATAAAACAGAGACCAACAGTGCAACATTTACTTATAATGTTCAAAAAGAGAATTAACCCCCAAAATAGTGGAAATACAATGTGTGAGGCCAAACTTGCTTGCTCCTGTCCTACTTATATCCTGCTGCTGGAAGGACACACCATTAATTTTCATGTGTGAGCCTGTACTGTGGCCCCAAATACAAAATGTATCAGTTTAAACTGAATACATTAGCATCAATAAAGCTTGCAGAACAATTATTACACTGGAGACTGAAACAACAATGAATGCCTGGACAAGAAATATACGATACTTTCAAAGTGTGTGTTAAGGTATTTTCTTAAATCATGATAAAGTCTCTGCAGACAGGACCTCTGCACCAAATGGCACCACAGACACGATGTTTAAAACAGTTTGTTTAACCTAACAAACTACAGAGAGATTTACCTGGTACTGAGAGGCTTATGCATCATGTGAACTCATTTGGCAGAGACTTGGTTATGATAGACATTCATTTCAATGTAAAAAATCCTGAATTTTCAGCTTTAATTGTCAATAAGATTCAGTCAGATTAAATTCTTCTTACTTTTGGTATGTTTCATTCAGATTTTTGTCAGTTTGATGTTTTCTTTTTCAAATGTTCACAGCAGTGGTACAAACCTGTCTACTTCCAGAGGAAATGTCTACTCACTCTGGCTATGAGAATGAATCACTATTTCTCATTCTACTGATCAAAGTAAACAGATCTATAACGCATAGAGAAAAATATCATGTTTTTAGTTGTACTTGAAAAAGTAGTTAAGGCAAAACTGATCATCTGTGGAGTTTTCCTGCACAGGACAAACTGAAGCTGAACCCAAGCCTCCCTGAACATGCTTTGCTCTTCATTAGTGGTTTGAGTCTGGGCTGAGTCATGAAAGGCCTGTTTAGTAAAGCAGGGGTTTGTTAAGCATCAGTATCAGATACTAAATGAATGATTGTGGCTTAGCCACATTAAAACACACTACCATGTAGAACAGCATCAACCAGACAGTATTGGAAAGACTGCAGTCAGTATTGATCACAGCTTTGTTCATAAGCTTATTTCTTTGTATCGCCCCTTTGGCCCCAGAGAAGAAAAACTAATCGCTCAAAAGCAAACAGCTCAGTCAAAATGGAACCATGTTTTGAAATTCAATGCTGAATATAAATACACAATGTTCATTTACTTACTTGTTACTGTTGTTTAACTTTGTTGACATATGATGCCAGCAGTAACAGATTTATGTAAACACAGGATCCTTCTTCATTAAAAAGATCCTTCTGCTGTTAGACTGCAACAAATGTGTTACAGCTTCTTGCAACTTCAAAACCAGAGCAGCTGAGCTTGTGATGACAAGTTACAAACTCTATAGTCTGTTTGATAAAGAGCAGTCGGACAGAAGCTCTCTTTCAGTCTGGTTTTAGGATGGCTTTCTTTTTTTTCAGCTTCCAAACCACCCCCTACCCCCCCACAGCCTCTAAACAGTTCCTGGTGTGTACATCTGGAGTGCTAGTAGTGTGGCATTAGCCTGCTAATTGATCCTCTGAAGGGCCACCGGCCAGCAGCCAACATAGTGGTGGATGGAAGTACATGTGGCGGCTAAGAAAGGACTTCTGTTCTCTGGGCCCCCGTGCTCTCATTCCTTGTATGGAAAAACTGAGATGGGGGTTGGAGGTTTGGGGAGAAGTGGGGGTGACCTTTTCCTAAAAAACAGCCTCTCTTTCTCTCTGTCACCCAGTCACACACACTGTGAATATCAATAAATAATTGGTTCAAGTAAAAATGTCATAAAAAGGGCTGGACTCTGGCAGAGCTGCTCTGCTCTCATAACGCTCTCCACAAAGAGAGGGAGAGAAGTGCGTTGCAATTATGACGACTCAGCACAAAAAAGAAGGAGCACAATCAAAACTATGATTTGGGAACAATACAATGACATCAAAACATCAAACATCACAGCGGCCGACGAGAACGTGAACATTCCTGGACACATTTCTATACTTATGCAACAAGTGTCCGACAATGTGGACAACTTCAGTCCCAGTCGCAACAGCATTTAAAACTGAACACTGATCTAAGAGAAGTGGTTTGTAGACAGCTATGAGAGAATCATACAAATATACTGAGAAATAGTGTTTCATCGTTTTTCATTTTGGCTCCATTCTCAGCAAAAACGGAAAAATCTTCAGTTTCATAAAAACTCAAAAAATCATGTGACTAACCCTGTATCAAACCGTCATGACACAGTCAAAGTCACTGAGATGGCATTCCGCCTCATTCCTATGTTTAATGTGAAGATAAACTGCAGATATAAAGTAGGCTGACATTTTTATAATGTAGCTCATCAGCTCAACTATTACTCATTTTGCAGAGGTTTCTATTGCAGCGGGGGTCAAGGGTTCATACTATGTCCACACTACTGCACATCTGCATCCACATGTGTTAAGCTCTATATCAGAAATGATCTGCATCCAGACCCCCACACCTGAAAACATGGACATAGCTGAGCAAGCATATGCGCTGGGCATGTGAGAGCCAGCATAATCCGTAGGCAGTCTGCCTATACTGCAGCTGAAAAACTGCAAAAAATATTATGAACGAGGAACAGCAAAGTGCTGCAGTGTTGAAGGAATAGTTCACCCAAAATTGAAATTTTACTCATTATCTATTCACCCTCATGTCGACTAAGGGCTGGGAGAAGTTTCAGAGTTATCCTTGGCTTTTCTGAGTTACAGGGCGTCTCGGCGTAGCAGTGCATGTCATAGACTTTTTCGGAACAATTTCGCATTTCGGGGCTTCAATACAAGACAGACATTAAATAGGAGCAGCATGGAGGTATTTGGATGTTTTTTGGTGTGTCTTTTTGTTACGAAGACAGTTGGTATCCATTTGCAACCGTTATATGGACATGCACTGCTACGCCGAGACCCCCTGTAACTCAGAGAAGCCACAGAGGACTCTGAAACTTCTCCCAGCCCTTAGTCCACATGAGGGGGAGTAATGAGTGTAATTTGAATTTTGGGTGAACTATTCTTTTAATGTGTAGAATTTAACCCAACAACAGCTGGCGCAAAAGCAACACGGTCAGGAAATAACAATGTGACTAAAGAACAAGGTCAGTAGTTCATTATCATGTTGCTTTCACCTCTGGTAGCTGAGACCTCTGACCATTTGAAAAGAGAAATGAAAAAGTGTCTCAGGTGGTTTGTTAAGAGCATGGATCAGTTTTTCATCCTATCTCTCGAGTGATGCCACTCTCAATTTGTGACCATGTATGTTTTCAGGTCCTAAGTCTCATGTCGTTGCTGTCACAACACAATCGTCGTCCTCACTCTGATGCAGCAACACAAAAACACATGGCGTGTGCAGAGGCCTACCCTGGCGGCAGCGGTCTCTCCCAGGTTGTGGTTTTGGTGTTGTGGTCGACGTAGTAGACTCTGCCATGAGGCAACACCCTCTGCTCCCAGCTGAACAGACACAGTGAGAAAGAGAGAAGTATAACTCATCTGATGACAAATGAACCGTTCTCCTCATTAGAGCAGTTGAGAGTTTTATTTAGAGAGGACAGGGAGTGTCCCACACCACCTGCTCAGGGTGCAACAGCAACACAGCCCAGTATTGATGCCACGCACCCAGAGGACAGCAGCTCTCTAAATACATGTTTGTCCTAATCACCTGCAATCATTGACTAACTGAAGTAACATCAACAGCCTTGTAATTATTCATTAAATATATCACATCTATCTTTGGAGCTGCTCTTGCTTTGGATGCTTCTGTTTTACTTTGCTAACAAATCTTGTTGTCATTCACATAAATAAAGCTCAATGGACCTGAACTGAGAGAGGGAGAGAAGCCAGTTTGAAAGCCATGCACTAAATTAAATCTGCAACTGTTGCAAGTAGGAAGATTTGTATATTGTGGATTAATGACAAACCAGCAGCATATATAAGAGAATGTATATTATTATTATTCTATAATAAGTGATTATACTTTGGTAAATTTTTTACATTTTGATGTTTGATTGTTTTTTGTAATTTGTTTCTCTTATAATAAAGTTTTTTGCATCAGTCTCTACAACAATGTTTGATTGTTATAATAGGTTGATTGTGTGTTGACCATATATTCTCATAATAATGGATGAAATTAAGGTCATTCACTATTTGTCTTTTGCCTCACAGGGCACAGCAGTGGAGGCCACTGGATATTTTCATTCTAACATTGGAGAAGACTTTTAAAAAGACAGAGCACACTCTCTGTAAAATTGAAAAGAGATGGAAATATCAGAAAACAACAACAAAGGACATGATTACTGAGTGAGCCATTCATCTGCTGTACTGAGCTGCTGCTTCCCCCCCTAAAAGTTTTGCCTTTAAAGGGATAGTTCACCCAAAATTGAAATTTAACTGATTATCTACTCACCCTCATGTGGACTAAGGGCTGGGAGAAGTTTCAGAGTCCTCCGTGGCTTCTCTGAGTTACAGGGGGTCTCGGCGTAGCAGTGCATGTCCACATAACTGTTGCAAATGGATACCAACTGTCTTCGTAACAAAAAGACACACCAAAAAACATCCAAATACCTCCATGCTGCTCGAATGTAATGTCCGTCTTGTATTGAAGCCCCGAAATGCAAAATTGTCCCGAAAAAAATTAAATCTAAGCTTCTCGAAGCTCCTCTTCCCGGTTCGTCACAGTCATTTGGGCGAACTGGGAAGAGGACAGACCCTGGTTCGTCCAAATTTGACGAACCGGGAAGAGGAACTTCCGCTACAAACAAGCTTGAAATATAGACTTATATAATTTTTTTCGGGACAATTTCTTCTTCAATACAAGACAGACATTACATACGAGCACTATGGAGGTATTTGGATGTTTTTTGGTGTGTCTTTTTGTTACGAAGACAGTTGGTATCCATTTGCAACCGTTATATGGACATGCACTGCTACACCGAGACCACCTGTAACTCAGAGAAGCCACGGAGGACTCTGAAACTTCTCCCAGCCCTTAGTCCACATGAGGTAGATAATGAGTGAAATTTCAGTTTTGGGTGAACTATCCCTTTAACACAGTCTCCTCATTAGCAGAGTGAATGTGAGGTGTTGTGATGCAGCGTCTCTTACCCAGCCGGGAGTGATTCTGTGCTGGGCTCTGTGCTGCCGCTGCCGCCGGCCTGCTCTGTGTTGGAGGTGGCGTTTGGCCCGGGCGCCGCGGGGGGGGCCGGACCCCCGCCGTCCTGACCTGCAGAGGGGCTACTGCTGCTGCTGCTGCTGTTGGCGGCGGGAGAGCGGCCCGACGGGGAGGGGGGAGGAGGGGTGTGACGGGCCGTGCCCCCTCGACTGTTCTCCAGCCCGTTTGACGTCAACTCAACTTTGTCTGAGAGGAGAAATGGAAAGATGGGGACAGAGCAGGATCTCAGGATCAACTCATGTGGTGATGTGGATTTTTTAGCACAAATACTTGACTGTACTCGTGTGCTACCGAGGAGGTCTGAGCTGTGAAAACATGGAGGACAAACAGTAAACAAACAAACAAACTGCTGCACAGGCTGGGGATTTATTAGCTTCCACTGCTCAAGACTCAGGGTGTCACACAGGAGAAATGTAGAAACTATCTGACAAAGCAAATCAATTACAGATGATAAACTCACCTGTGTTAATTGTGAATAAGTTAATTACAGTAACAACACCAGTCTGCTTTGTTTATTCACACAGTGATGAACTGAATCTTTCTTAATGAAACCATCTATTTGATTGCTTCTCATCCAGTTTGATTATTACAATCTCAAGGTGAAAATTCAATTAACTCAAATAAACATTTAATTGATGAATTAAATGTTTAAATTAAATTAAACTTAACTGACACCATTAATGATTAATTGCATACTTTCTCTATTTCAAGTTCATCAACTTTGACAATGTATCAAATACAACTCAGACAACAACAGATATTCATGTTGTAGCGACAAGTTGTTACAGTATGTCTTTATTTATATGTCTTTTCATTTGCACCTGGCATTAAAAAGTGTTATGGGTGAAGGTGCAGTTGGATAATGCTTCACTGCTGGATGGGACGGGTCTCTCCCCCCAACCCCCCACCTACCCAGCAAACTGTTCAGTTCAGTCCTGTGTCTCCAACACCTTTTTATTGTTTGTATGTTTCTACCTTTATTGTCTACACACAGAGACTGTTACTGGCTTGTTTTACACAAGGAAAGAAAAACCAGGAAAGTCCATCCTTTCAAATGGACTGAAGTAGCAGGAGCTGTGGTCCAGTTTTACACAATACTCAATTTCTGATTTCACCACAAATTCTAATGTGCTAAATTAAAGGACAATTACCGGTTTTTACAATCTGGACCTTATTTCTAGCATAGAATACTATCATTTACTCACCCAGATAACTTTGGTGTCATTACAAGTCATCCGACGAAATTAGATCCAGCCGAGAGCCATGTATATCCGTATAATGCGAGAACACGGGGCAGCGCAATGCAGCCTCTAAATAACACATTATCTGCAGAGAAACTCGTTCATTTCACCAATATTTAGTTATGATAGGCTAGTGCTATTCCCCTCTGAGTCCGGGGTTAGCTGTTATCAACATCCGGCGTCTGTAGGTTTGACCTACTGACCTCTGACCTGGATGATGTCATCTCCAACCGCTGCCCGGCTCATTCTGATAATAATCATTCCACTTCAGCATTCGGGTCCATTTTTATCTCAACTAGCCGGAGCTTTAGTGAGTCCAGGTTGAGGAGAGGAAGCCTGTGGAAGCTGAACTTCATCCAGCTTCTCATTTTGTTCTGAGTCCTGACTTCTCTAGTCAGAAACACACAGAAACTGACCATAGCATTAGCGGTAGCAACAAGCCGCGCCGCACCGAGGTCGGAGATGACATGATCCAGGTCAGAGGTTAGTAGGTCAACCTACAGACCCTGGATGTTGATAACAGCTAACCCCGGACTCAGAGGGGAATAGCACTAGTGTATCCTAACTAAATATTGGTGAAATGAACGAGTTTCGTGGCAGATAATGTGTTATTAGAGGTTGCATTGCGCTGCCCCGTGTACTCACATTATACGGATATACGCGGCTCTCGGCTGGAGCTAATTTCATCGGAACGACTTGTAATGACACCAAAGTTGTCTGGGTGAGTAAATGATCGTATTTTATGCTAGAAATAAGGTCCAGATTGTAAAAAACGGTAATTATCCTTTAAGTTCTCTAAGTCAGTGTGATTTTGACAGAAATGTGAATGAATGACTTAAAGAAAGAACTCAGCACATCTGCTGTGCACACACTGGCACAGAATAATGTGGTTGTTTGTAGCAGTCAGAAGAACATTTAGCTCCTGTTCAGAAAAACTACTAGCAGCTGATAATGTGTCTGATGTACCTGCACTGTTTAGACTTTTGCTGGACTGGTGGTGACCAGAGGAGCCCGGCCCAGGGCTCTGCTCCTCAGTCAGCTCCCCATTAGTCAGAAACCCCCCTCTGGAGCCCCCTGGGGAGCCGCTCTGGGAACCTCCCACCGAGTGCCTGTTACTCCTGCGAATAGAAAGAGAAACAGAGGGAACAGGATGTGGAGTGGAGGAGGGGGGTGGGTGGGGTGTGCACGTGGTGGTGGCGGGGGGTGAAAGAGAAGGCGATGAGGAGGAAAGACAGGAGGGAGGAGAGGTGAGACAAAGAAACATCAAGATTAGCTTTTTGTTCTTGGACTGTGGTTTCTGCTGGGTTCCTGTGGATGGCTGCACACGGCTTCATTCTCACAATGAAGGATCAGACCGATTGTTGCTCCTGACTCAGGGGAACGGGCCTGGCACACGCACCCATGTGTACATGGGTGAATGCAGCACACGGAAACACACACACACACACACACACACACACACACACACACACACACACACACACACACACACACACACACACACACACACACACACACACACACACACACACACACACACACACACACACACACACACACACACACACACACACACACACACACACACACAGAGGTGCTGGAGTTGGCTATACCTCTCCTCTCTGAACGTCCTCATATTTTCCAAAACACTAAATATAACTTTGCTTTTCCGACAAGAACTTTTATACGAAGATAAACATGTTGGCTCTCCATCCACAGGACGGAGGAATGGCCATTAACAGAAAACCGGATTTAGGAGCCGCGCTGTGGTTCAGTTGTTTATTCACCACAAGAAGGAGAGGAAGGAAGACGCAATTGAAATTAAAACGCATGCATGTGTGTGTGTGTGTGTGTGTGTGTGTGCGCAGTGTCATGAATGTGTGTGTCCTCATGGCAGAACAAGAGCTTTCTCCTCTCCTCTGTCTGTGGTGTCTGCTCTGGATGAAGATGTGGACTGCTTCTCCATGACAGCCGTGGTTTTGGGCTCTTGGCTTAACTGTGTTTAATGCCCCCCTACAATGTTTAGAGGGAAATACCATCTGACCCCATGCAGCCATGCCGCAAAGCTTTGAAATGAATGCAGGCTGCTCTACTATTTATTATCCATCTGAAACCACATTCAGGGGGAATAACACGCTGGCACTCTGCACAAGTGCTTCGACCGACACTACTGGCACAGACTTCCTTCGCTCCATTCTTTTCTCCCATTTATTTTGATTACTATTATGCCTAGGGTCTTATGGTTTTCATAAGCGCTTTGCAAACAGTGTTTTAGAAAAAGGTTATGCAAGTTTATTATTGCACTATTACTCTTATTATTTTACCACAACGTCCAGAGATTTGAAACGAGCAGTGTGATGAACTGAGCTTGATTTAGATGCCTAGGAAGCTGCTTTTTCCATGCGTGTCCACGTGTGGTAAGTGGGTTGAGGCCTCATCCTATACAGAAAGTTCTCGGGCCCCTTCACTTTATTTTCTTATTTTTTATTTTTTTTTAACTATGTGGTTTATCTAAAATGGATAAAATTGTTTCTCTTTACAATTTACGCTCAGTAACTCCTAATGACCAAGTAAGGATATGTTTTTTGTACATCTTTAAATTTTCATTTATTCATTAATTTATTATTTTTATCAAAGTTTAATTAAAAAAGAACCCTTTTTGTGGCTGATTGTGGTGGCTGGATGGGGGATCAGGTGGGGAGGGTTTGGGGCACGGCTGAGGGTGGCGACTGCTGCTTGTTGTGACATCACAAAGGTCACAGGAAGCTCGGTTTCTGAATACAGGCTGTGTGCATTTCTCTGTGGGCTGAGGCTTTAATACTTTCACAGTACTAATATAGTATTAACATAGGCCTGCTTTATAATCACACTACACATGGAGCTCTACTGTATATGGGGCCTTTGAACGACACCTCTATCATTTCTTAGTCATAATCTACACGGTGAGCCACAAACCGAGGTCACATGAGGCTGGGAATAAAAACATCTCATTTTATTCAGTCTCAGACTCACTGGATCATGGAAACTGCACAAAGTGATAAGATGAGTGAAATGATTCAAATCAAAGCACCCTGAAATGATGCAAAAAAAAAAAAAGGAAAAAAAAAAACTCATATTGCGATTACTTTTGGCAGACTGTTGATATCAGTTTGAATGGTTGTTTTTGCAAAGTTAAAAATGATCATGTGATTTTTTATTGGGTCTTCTACCAAACAAACATGCTCCTTTACAGCGTGAGAACATGATTTGTTGTCCAGGGCGTCTCTGTAGCAACACAACACTTATGGTGCTGAGAATGCAAAACTCTGTATGAAACATTTTTATCTCTATCATAAAATTGCAGCTCCTGTGATTTGGATATTGTACTTAGCCAAATTGCGATTATATTATATTATTATATTGATTATATCACACTTAATTGCGCAGTCGTAATTAAAACAGAACAAAAAAGTAAAGCAAATCTTAACACAAGGTGAGACTATGTGTGGGTTTGGAACCTCGTTATTGAACTGTGCCAATAAAAACAGCTGAAAAAAATACATTCAAACATTTCATTCAGTGGTGTGTGTGTGTGTGTGTGTGTGTATGTGGCACCGACCTGCTCTGAGATCCAGCAGCACTGGGAGTCTCCTCACTCTGTGTTCTCCTCAGGTTGGGTCTGTCTGACTGAAGTATCTCTGCAAAGAAAACACAAGACAGATATAAACAGATATGACCAGCTGGGAATGAGGGGGGGGGGGGCAAAGACACTGACTGAGAAAAAACAAAAACAGATGTGATGTATGAAGACCGACATCAGTCAAGATTTTCAAACAATCCCACAGCAATAATATAATGAGCTGAACTGTAGTTCATGGTTTTTCAGAAATAGGGATTAAAGGCATCCAAATGAGAAGATGCCACAACGCTGCTGTTCATAAAGATCGAAGACTTGGTGAAGAACCAGTCGGTTGAGAAAACTAACTAACTCCTGTTTGTGCATCAACAACAATGTGTAGTGTTACTATAGAAACCCAATGACTGGTTAAGTATTGGTTACAATGTTGTTGAATGAATATTGGGAGAAGAAGGAATTGGTTTTTTTTTTTAACTCTGATGGGAAAATGGAAGAGAATAAGAGAAAAGATTGGCTCAGAATGAATAACAGTGAAAATTGTTATTCTCCATTTTCGAGTAAGCAAATAAAGAAATCAGTATTCAGGATGTCTGCTTCATCACATCTTCACCCTCAGTCACCAGACTCTTTACTTTGTTCACCTCAGGCTTTTTCTTCTGCAGCCTGAAGCTCACATCACACCACTGCTCCCTGTGGCCGAGCCTTTAAAACATTTAAATGACGCAGCAGCAGCAGCATCACTTCAAGTCTCTCTCGCTGTCGCATGTTGAACAGCGCTGAGGTTACTGGTCCTCTCCAGAGCTGTTAGCACTCACAGGGAAGCTTCAATCTCCAGAATAATCAAATCCATACAGACTTGAAACATGTGGCAGTGGAAGTACAGTAGGTGGTTTAATAGAGCCCATTCATCCTTATACGTACTGCAGTCTGTGTGTGTGTGTGTGTCTGTGGTATGTGGTCCTAGTGGTGTGAAGGAATGTGTGACTATATGCTCAGTCCCAACTGTGACTGAAAACCACAGGCTTATAACATGCTTTTCATTAACACTCACTTTCTCCTTTATACACACAAATGCAGCACCTTCCTGTGTGTAAGACGCTCACACACACCAGCCTCAGCGTGTCCATGTTTACACACATATATATCCTGCTATCTAAAGTAAAGCAAACAGGTAATCTCTCACTGCCTCACACACACACACAGTGCTGTTTTGTGGCTATGAAAGGGCTTCTTGTGGCCAGACCTGATGGACATACAGAAAAATAAACAGTGGTCTTGAGGAGAAACCATTTTGTCATAGGCTGCTCACTGAGTTCATCACCCCCAACCCCCTCCCTCCCTCCCTCCCTCCCTCCCTCCCTCCCTCCCTCTTAATGGCACAAGTCTAATTGCTGGTCTGGTGTGTGTCTATGTGCATGTGTGTGTATGCAAGTGTGTAAAACAGATTTTCCAGCCATCTGAAGACACAAAAAACATCTCAACTAAAAACACAACTATTCGACGACAGTAAAAACAGAAGTGAAGACATTTCAGTTCAGCAGCTGCTGTGGATGATTGGAAACTGTTCTGAGTGAAGACTGTGGTGAAACATTGTCCCAGCCGATAAATTACTATTTTAATTAATCCATTCATCATTTAATCTGTAAAAAATATTATATAAAACATTTAAAATAGCCAAAGGTGATGTTGTCATGGTACTTGTTTTGTCTGAGTCATGGGCTTAACCATAAGACACTCATTTTATAATGATGTTAAACAGAAAAGCAGCATATTCTGACATTGGAGAAACTGGGACCAGAGGACTTTACAATATATAATAATTAATTGATAATACGAATTATTGGAGGTAAAAAAAAGAAAAAAAGAACACCTCCACCTACCGGCAAAGCAGCAGGAAGTATGGTCGTAGTTTACACACATCACTTAATCTTTGAGCCCAACTTAGGGAATGTTTTTGCCAAATAAAAGCACATTGTCTTGACATTCAAGTGGCTAAAGCTGGGTGTTGTGAGGTCACTGTTACCTTGACCTTTGACCACCCAAATCTAAAAGGTCCATTGAGCTCAAGTTGACACTGCTGCCGATTTACAGAAAATAAGTGAGTATGAGTATGGGGCACTGGGGCAGACAACAACAACTTAACAACAACCTCTGGCTGATGCCTCCACGGATAATACAACCTGACACATGAACCTAACACCATCTCAGCAATAACAATTCAAAGATCTTTATGCTTCTAGTTTATGAACCAGGACAGTCCCCAGCTCTTCTCTTTCAGCTGTTCCACAGTAGAAATGGAACAAAAAGGTTCTGCGATGCTGCGTTCAGCTGCTACGCTCCAAGACTTTGGAACAACCTGTTAGAGGATCTGAGAAGAGCTGGAGACAATGACATTTTTAAACGTACACTGAAAACCTTTTAGGTTGGCTTTTATATAGTGTCTCATCAGAATTCTGTGGTTTATAGTTACTCTATTTGTGGTATTTCATTGTCTTTACTGATTGATTGTTTCTATCTTTACTTCTTGATCTTGTTTCTTTCATTTATTACTGCTGACTTTTTTGGATGTTTTCATTTATATCTTTTCTACTCTCGATCTTTTATTATTTTAACGACTCATATTTCATGATGTCATGTGCACTGGTCTCCAAGTCCTTTTGCTTTCACTTCTTATGTTGTTTCTGTTTTTCAATCAAACTGTGAAGCACTTTCAGTTGCATTTGCTTTGTTTGAAAGGTGCTTTGAAAATAAAATTTGATTGATTGATTACTTTCAGTAGGGATCAAACTGGGGTCAAAACTATTTTGAGTTTACAATAGAACATGTGTAAAAAAAAAAGACTGAACAAATAATATCAGTGGTGAGTTTACAGAAAGATACTCTGAGCAGTAGAAGTGTTTCGTCAGCTGTGTGCTACAGCAGAGTATTAGGGCCATGTTGAAGAATCTGAAATTTAAAGAATAAAACAATTCAAGAAAAAAAAGTTTAACTTAATGACTCAATTTCATTGACTTTTTTTCTATTCTTCTCTTTTTTCTAAACATGTACAGTTCATCGACATTCTTTGCAGTATATTTGTGTGTCTATTCTATGGACCTTTTCAATGGTTTGCTACGGACAAAAACGTTTATTGAGCTGAATCAAATTGATTTCTAAGCAGAAATAACCTCTTTGATTCAGAAGTGACCCTGTCTTTGGAACTACTTACTGTCTTTCTGTCTGTTACAGTCAACAAGTGAGTGTGCCAATATTCCCAGAAAAATCTTTCTCCTCTGCTGCCCCACACCACTCATGATTTAATACAAGGGTTTGTTTGTGTGTTTTTGTGTGTGTGTGTGTGTGTGCGCATGAACACACACGCTGGTCAGAAAACGCTGCCAGGGGAAATGAGTTAAAACGAACAGGAGGTGCGTTCAGAGCAGGAAAACAGAGCACCTTAACAGCAGCAGAGGGGAACACACTCACAGCTTTATACACTCAGGCAGCTCACAGATACCTGCACACACTCAACTACCAGTGGTGAATACATTGTGGATAATCAACTACAAGCATCACTACCCTTGTTGTCTTTGCTGAAGCCCATGCAGTTAAATGCTGTACTTGAACACTACAGCTGTTTTACTGGATGTTCAGGTGTGGCTGTGTGCTCGGAGATGGTTTCTGACATAGCGCCAGAAGAGATCGTTTCCATTTGACAACGGTGTTTGAAAAATGAAAACATAGTAGTGTTGATGTAGCCGAAGCCTCTCCTCAGTGAAAGACACATGAAAGCTGCCTTGAGTTTGCAAAAAGAAAAGAAAAGCAGAGGACTCCAGAGAAACTACACTCTCTGTTCTGAGGAAACCAAAATTGAACTGTTTGGTCGCCACCACTCATCATCCGACCAACAACATCCCAACAAGGTGGCATCAGGCTATGGGAGTGTTTTTCAGCAGAGAGGACAAGAAGACTGGTTGGAGTTGAGACTGAGGGGAGAAATGTTCACAGATATTCTGATTGAAAACCTTGTGCAGAGCTCAACATCTCTGACCCTACAGACAGCTAACAGAGGAACCTGAAGGACAGTACTGGAAATGTACACAAGTTACCCAGACAGAGCCCAGACATTATCCTGAGCTCAAGTATTGGATTTGATCTGGGTCATTTTCAAATGATCAAGGATTGCCAATCATCCTGATCACTTCTATCAACTGTGAACATAAATGCAACAATTTACCATCAGCAATGCTGTAGCAAAAATGTCAACAGTGTGGATGGAAACAGCCCAACAGCCACTTTCAGTATCTGCAATACAATCGTTTGGTGAGGCAGTAACAGTAGCTCCGTTCAAAACAACCGAGTTGATACAACATTTAAACACTAAACATGGGGTAAAATGTGGCAGGTTCATTAAAGTGTCAGATGAAAAGCCTGCTGAGCCGAAGCATTTCACTCCAAGCTGAATTGTGATTCATATGCGAGTTTTACAACAACGCTACAGTACTACTGTAGCTGCACTGAGTTCAGTGGATTAAACTGAAGACATCAAACATCAATAAGATTAAAAGAAAAAAAGGAAAGAAAAAGTCTGTTCACCACAGTTCGATCCAACCTGACAGAGCCTGAGAGGATCTGCAGAGAGGAACAGCAGAAAAAGCTCCAAATCCAGATGTGTGCAGCTGCTTGTATCATACCCAAGAAGACTGGAGGCCTAATCACCAACAAAGAAGCCTCAGCTAAGTCCTGTGGAAAGTGTCTGAATACGTATACGATACCAATTACTTCATTAATCCCCAAAGGGAAATTCATTTCTGTCAATGTCATGGCAACAATTTTGTCAATTTGGGGAAATGAGTGAAAAAAAAAAGTATTTACTTTCTATTCCTTATGCATTCATACAAACACACCCTCAGTCACCCCTGCCCCTCCAAGCCAGGAAAGGAAACCCTGTGCTCCCCTGCACACTGTTTTGGGATCAGAGGAGCAATTGTACTGCTGAGCTTAAAGGGATATTTCAACATTATTATGCAATTTGCTGAAAGAAATTAGACAAAAACACCCTTCATGTGTGAACTTCAAACAACTGGTCATATTAAAAACCAGGTGGAGGCATTCACTTCTTAGTGAATGCTGACCTTTGACCTTTACTATATTCTTTCTTCTGAACTTTAAAGTTTCCCTCCATATTTTTAAGTGTGTAAAAAATACTGGTGTCTGGCAGCTGCTAACAGTGTTAGCGGTGGTGCTAACATGGTCTGGGCGGTATTAATGGCCTTTACTGACATTGCAAACAACGCTTGAAATGAAAATGTATTGTGAAAACGGTAAAAATATGTTTTAGTTGATTGAGTGATTTAACTGATGCTATGTGACTTCTTATGCCTGCGAATGTCATTGACTGACTGATGTGCTGAGCCACACTCTACTGGGCTGCTCTGGTTTCCTGCTGCTCATGAACTACAGGGAAGGGGAGGAGCCTCACCTCCATCACAGCAGATAAACTACTTTCATTACATGCATCACTGTCACTAAAGGAGGCAGAGGAAGGAAGAACTAAGCATAAAACACACTGAGCAGAGAGAGAAATCATCAGTAACGAGGCTTTGTACTTCGACTGACCCACTCTCAGTGGTGGACAGTAACGGAGTAAATTTACTTGAGTACTGTACTTAAGTACATATCCAGAGGATTTGTACTTTACTTGAGTATTAGATTTCTTTGGTACTTATTACTCTTACTTGAATACATTTCCAAGACAAATATTTTTACTTTTACTCAAGTTAATTTCTAGTAAGGCTGAAAAGTACTGGTTACTTTCAGGTCTGCTCTTTTTTTTTCTAAAATCCTATTGAACACAAGCTGTGTTTGTCAAAGAAGGAAACCCTAACCCCTAAAAGCAGCACATCAGTGCAGCTGCTTTCAAATAGTTCATTCTCACAAACAAGAGTTAAAAGCTCCTTAAAGGGACAACGAGGAGTTTCTATTTGGTTATAAAAAAAAGTCTCACGTTAATGTGGATGAATCTACGCTACCCACACTTCTTGATGGGCCCATTTTAGATAAATATATGGTTTTGTCTCTATCGTTATTTTGTTATTATTAGTGGTGGTGGAAATGCTGGTCGAGCCGACCAGTGTTTCTTTACTTTCGGTTTCGTGGCGAGTCATGAGAATAACGCCGCCGAATCGCCGTTTATGGTGGGAACTACAACGGTATGTGATCGTCTTCCAACCTCTGACTTTAATTCTTGATGAATGAAAACATGAGTCTGTCTTGCGCCGGTCAAAGAAATGTACAGTGCGCGCAGAGGCTCATAAATGTAGTGTGAAAACGCTTCGCTTTTCCAAAACTCCTCGTTGTCCCTTTAAATTCATTTAGAAAAACTTATAGTAATTCATTGATGTGAAAAATAAGAAATTTACTCTTACTCTTACTTTTACTTAGAGTAAATTTAAAAGCATGTACTTTTGGATATTTAAGTACCTTTAAAAGCAAGTACTTTTTTACTCCTACTCGAGTAACATGTCGACTGAGCTACTTTTACTTGTAACGGAGTACATTTTGACCAGTAGTATTTGTACTCTTACTCAAGTACTGAGGTCGAGTACTCTGTCCATCTCTGCCCACTCTACACATCAAACAGAGGGAGTTGGACATAAACTCTGACCAATATGTGTTTATTTCAACTCTACGACATTTAGGCACTGCCCGGGATCATTATCAGCTTTGCTTTGATTGAACGCAAACGAACATTAGTTGGATGGGTTGGAGCACATGACTGAACATGAGTGGGTATTTCAGGAACATGTGCATTTATATGAGCAAGATTGTGATGGGGACACGGGTCTGCTTGCCTAAGACTTGCAAAATGTCCCCCTTTACAGGAGTCTTCTAATCTTGCTGTGCTTGTGAAGCCATATGATACAACAGCAAACACACACACCAGCACACAGTCTTCTCTTAACCTTTCTTCACATCTAAACAGTCACAAGGAGACACATTGACACAGCCCATGCTGTGGCCGGCCTTGGCCCCTTACTGCTTGTCCTGTGTTCATTCAGTGGACTACACTGTGTGCTCTGTGTGGCGCTCTATGAAAAGCCTTGTGTGTGTGTGTGTGTGTGTGTGTGTATATATATATATATATGTGTATGTGTGTGTAGCATAGAGAGGAGATGGATACATGGACTAGGCTATGGTATTAAGAGAAGCTTAATAACTGTGCATTTGTTAATAAGACACCTAGTCTTTGCTTCCAAACCATAAAGGAAGGTAAAATGTTAGCGTAGCGCCGGGAAGTGGAAAATACTGCTGACCCAGAGTCAATAAGTCTGTGGAGGGTTTGAAATTCTTCCTCTGAGGGCTATGAAATAACTTTATATTGGTTTGGGAATAGTAGCACATGCACATTGAGAATAAATGTTCTCTAATGTCAATGTTAAAGTTCAGCGAATACGAGTTGGTGATAAGTCAATATTCTCCGCTAGTATTACGTGAGTTTTAGTTTAACAGTATTCTTGACATGCTGTTCTTGGCAAGGGAGAGAAATTTCCCACATAGGACAAAAACTTCATCCAAAATCTAGAATTTAAATTAATAAATAAGCGCTAATACTAACCTGCGTACAGAAGGCTCCTACTGTCGTCAGGTTTGACAAGTGTTATCTTTCTCTTTTCTGCTCTCTCACTGTGTCCCTGAGCTCAGGTGAGTGTTTGAGGCGTTACAGAGCTACTGCCTACATTTTTATGCCTCCACCCCAGCTACAACCAAATCTTATCATGGTCACTAGAATGGGATGAAGGGACAAGAACTTATCTCTTTGGTTTTTCTTAGTCATTTGACACTGTGATGCATCTTGGGAACACTGAAGGTGCTGTGGTGAGAGAAGATCTCTACCTGACCAGTTGTACTCACAGCAAGTTAAGAGAGCTGTTAAAAAGAAATTGGCTGAAAGCAAATGTTACACATCAGGAACAGAGACTGGAAATTGTCCATGACATTTTCATCATGGAAAAGTTGACATATCTGACGTTTCAAAAGAACTGGGGAAAATGGGCCATTGTGTGTGTGTGGTGCTCTGTTTTGTTCTTGATGTGCTGTTCTGTCAATATTCTTGTGAGAACTCAATAAAAATGTGTGTAGAAAAAAAAGTACATTTTGATGCTATGAAATGACGGGTTGGGAGGGCGGGCCTCATCACTGCAGCTATATTTACTAAAGTCTAAATCTTTATATTTTTACATCCACCTTCTTATATTCTCTTGTCAGATACGTCAAAAGAAAGAAAAAATAAAACATCTTATGTCCCCTGAACATAATTAAATGTACTGTCTTAACACTTAACCTTTGGACATTGACGTGACAGCTACTAATAATAACAATGTTGGACTAATCTGTAAATGTCAGTATAGGACATTTGTGAATAAATGTGGAAAAACTTTAGTTGTGTTAATCTGACTTTGAACTGAAGTTGACAGATGAAAACACAGCGATATAAACTCGCATTGGTCCTTTTAATATGTAGGTGCAGATAGGTTTTGTCATTTATCTTAATAAGAATAATTCAGTTTCATCTTTAAAACATATGGTCTAACAATCATCTGGATTTCAGCTGGATCATCAATCAGCTGGGGTTTCTGTGATGTTCTCACTCTGACTCTTGGCTTGTTCTGTTAGTACAATATGTCCCGCACATGTTTTAATAACTACTGTGACACACGGTGTAATTGTACACACACTGAAATGACTGGATCAATGGTCCGAAGCATGACTCCTGACCTCAGACATCAGACTGATGGGCACTGATTCTGTCATGATTTGTCATTTATGGCAATGACACAGCTTGTTCTTAAAAAAACAAAAAAGCCACCTCAGCGAATTTACTTGTTGCAAATCTAAAACAGACTCTCAGGCAACACACCACAGAAGTGTGATATAGCCACACAATATTTCACAGGTCTGCTAAGTAGTAAGTGTTGCTTGTGCTCTATGGGCTCGGAGAAAATCACTGTGTAATATTCATCCCATCATGTCTCCCTCCTTTCTATCAACCTCATCCACCCATCAGCCAGCCAGACTTAGCTGAGTTTTTTTTGACATCAACGTAGCATTAGAAACAATAAAAAAATCCTGCTCCAACATATCAAAGAAAAACACAACAATATTCTACAGTTCTGTCACAATATAAATAACACAGCACAGAAGAAAGACCAAACACCATTAGTTCAAAGCTGTGTGGGAAACAAGCGGCTTTGGAAAACTGTCATTTATACAGAGTAAAACCTCGGCTTTTTTTCCCAAGCAGAGGAAAAAGCTCATTACCATGGTGGACAGACACATAAACATCTTACTGTACAAACACATGCATGTGTGTGTGCGGTTGTTGGCAATATTAACAAACCTTTAAGAAAGACAGGAAGGGAAAGAGTGAGAGGGGAAGAAAACGCTGTGGTGTATTCTCTGTCTAGATTTTTGTGGGAAAACAGAGTGTGAATGTTCACTTTGATTTATCTCATGTATGAAAAACTAAATTCAGATTTTTGTCACAAACTCAGAAACTGCTCTGGATGTAAGTCACCTCTACAAGTCATGTGTTTAACTGTGTCTGTTTGGTACTTTGTGTGTTGGTGGACTGATTACCACCAACCTCAGTCAACAGATGGTGAAGTCCAGGGAAGAACCCACTAAATATTGGTACAAATATTTTTATGTTCCTTTATCTTCAAAAACAAATTGTGACAGTGTTTTTCACCAATTTCTCAGAAATAATGTTTGAATAAGAAGTACTTTAGTTATTTGTTTTCATTTGGTGTAAATCCAGACCATAAACCAGGCAAAGGAAAGTGTCTGATCTCAGCAGAGGCAGAGACTGCGTGCTGCATTTATCTACACAGTAATGTGTTTACTATGGATGTCATGTCTTTTTTTTTTGTTTCTTTCTGTGCTGTCTTCCTTATAAACCTCAATGTATTACAACTTCACTTCTTTAAGGCTGTTCTTTCTCATTTACAACAGAGCATTAGCGTCGCATTGAGATAAAAAAAATATATCTGAGTCTATTTTACCCACAATGACCCGCTACAATGACTCCTTTCACACATTTTATTGATGGTCTGTAATATTCCTATGAATTTTTTTTTCTCCCAATTTTTTATACTTTTTAATTTTTTTTGTATGTAATAGTATGTATTACATAATTACTTTTTTCTACCGTATATATATTACAACTTTATGTAGATTTTATTTAAATATTTATTTGAATTTTATCAGATTTTTTCCCCTCACTGCCCTCACATGTCAGCATATCAGAAAACATTTAAATCACCAACTTAAAGTTCTAAACTATACAGTACTGATATGGGTGTACCCATTTCCTTGGTGTGAGTGCTTCTCTGTGTTATTACCTTCATTTTTCTAACAGTGTGTGTGTGTGTGTGTGTGTGTGTGTGTGTGTGTGTGTAGGCGGGACTCACTGTCTGCTGCCGTGCTGCCATTGGGCAGCGAGCCCAGATCAACAACCATGCCGTCCAGACAGACGTTGAGCTCTCCTCCCGCTACAACCAAGCCTTTGTTCTCCGTCTGCAGCACCAGACTGAGCTGGACGTTCTCCACTAGAGGGGGAGGAGCAGATAGAGACACAGAGACACAGGCTGCTTTACTCTATTGCTTTACTTTATAGTGGTTTCAGAAGCAGATGTGACACTTGTGTGTCAAGAAGTGAGAACTGTCCTATTGATGACTTAGTAAATTGTTCCAATGCACCAAGAGCACACTGAACGATTAGCAACATGTGACTCATTCTACGGTCAGACCTTTCCTACAGTGGCTATAATTTGTAGTTTTAGAATAACGAAAGATCGAATAGCAATGAAAAAATGTGATGGGGGTCGGGAATCATCATCCAAATCCAGAGCTCCCTGCAGCTTCCAGCTCCAGATCATTTATTACCTGTCTGCATATTTTACTGTTTTGGTTCATTCTCTGTTCTACTGTTTTCACAAAAAACAAAAGTGCACACTTCTTGTTCAGCATTTGACAGACAAAGTAAGCAGATACTGGGCTGACATTCGGCAGGGTTTCTCCCACACTGCTGCACTTGTAAATAAGCAGTAATAAGTTAACTGACTATAACAACTTAAAGGGGCGACAGCCCATTGTTGTATTCACTGCTTGTTTCCGTTTCACCCATCGGGCCAAAAACAATAGTTGCTGCAGAATGAAATATTATAAATGTGCTTTATATGGGTTTAGCTTTACTGTCAGTTCTGTTGTCGAGCCACTGGTATTAGTGTCCTTACACTTAAATATTCAGCATAAGAAAGTCCTAAACATCCAGATTTCTGCACACGCACTATGACATCATAATACTCAAAATGCTCCAACACCGAACTGCACAGTTTCATCAAGTTGTCAGTGCCGGTTATTTAGAACAGAAAGATTTCTCTACAAATCTTTGATTAAGTCGTTATTCTGACAGAAATATCAGAAACACTAGATGAGTCATTTAAAAAGGACTGTTGCTCAGGACGACAGAGTGTTTCATCAGTACAAAGATTAAACGTTAGCAGGGTGGTAAAGCAGTCTGTGGTGAACTGGACACCGTTTGATCATTGTAGTGGCACATCGTTCTAATATTCTCATATGCTCAGATTTGAGGTCGACTTTCGGGGAGACCAGAGATGACTGTATCTTTGAAGCCACCGCATTCAAAATTAAATGCAAACTAGTTACATGTGTCTGCTTTTAAATGGTGCAGTTGTTTTCTCTGCAACACATACAGAACATGTCTGTTTCAGTCTTAAATGTTAACAACTGACCATTGTTACAGACATCCCCAGTCTTCCCAATGATCTAGTACAACAACAAAAAAATTCAAGTTTTTTTATTTCTGCTCCACTATTGGCCAGAAAATACAGAGTTACTCTATTTCTGATTTTTTATTTGAAGTGGACCAATGCCACAGTCTCTGTTGTGTGGAAATAATGGAGGCTTCACTCCTGTTTCTGTACAGTATATAAGATACACTGACACCGTTAACATGGTGCGTTGTGTGCCAGCTGTCAATGTTGCATTTAGGAGAAACCCGCACAAAATGTGCTGTAACCCTGAGTGTTTGTCTGCACTGAACTGCTCCAGCGTACTGGTGATGAACTTCCTGAATTTGCAAAAAGCGCCCAGGGTTCTGTGAGGACAGACGTCGTCTTCAGAGGCTTGAAGAAAACACGGACATAAGCCAGATCCTGCTCTGACACTTGGCTTTATATTCATGCTTTTTGTTAATCATCCAGGATTGTGGTTCTTTAGAAAGAACAACAGGGATCCACTCTGTCTTCTTTTCTTTTGCACCCTCATCTTATTCATTACTTTGCTTCTCTGCCAATTTTGGACATGAATTATGGAAACTTTTCTATTCATGTGCTATAAATTCACCCTTATCACTTGTTTTCATTCCATTTGTTCAGAAATTGTGTATAAGCTAGGTTGTATCTTATTAAGATAATGGTGTGTGTGTGTGTGTGTGTGTGTCCTTACTCTTGCCATCGTGTGTGCGCAGTGTGTCCAACAGGTCTATGGTGGCGCTGCCCAGTAGCTCCTTCCTCAGGGTGTGGCAGCTCCACAGCTTCAGATCCAGATGACTCTGAGGCGTTACATTACTGTGACACACAAACACACACATAATCAACTTATGGTCTGGGCACAACATCACCACAGTATCTCAGACTGGTCTGTGGTGTTGGTGCAGTCATGACTACAGGTTAGTCTGATGTTAGATGTCAGTCAGGTTGGTGTAGGAACCATGATTTCAACTTCTAGGTTCAACAAAATTGTTTACGAAAGTTTACAAATTGTAAAGTGTAAAAGTGAGTGTGTGGGTGCTGGTGCTCTCACAGGGTGAGGTCTTCATTCCACTGCAGCTCGAGATGTCCACTGCGTTTGCCTGTTTTTTTGGTTTCACTGCTCAGACCATCGGCAGTCACCTCCACAAAGGAGCTGAGTCGAGAGTGGCGGTTTGGCAGCTTGGGAGACTGAGGCTTCGCTGAAACCACTGCGCACACACACACACAAAAAAACACACGAAGGCAATCAGCTATGAAGGAATACATCAGAGGCAGTAAATATGTTCTTTGTGGACACTAGTTCAGGACAAAATCATGAAGTTGGGAGCAGAGTTAATCATCTCACATACAGTGGTCTAGACTGTGGGAAGGTGTTTAACAGCCAAATTCTTGTTTTTGCTGAAGTTGCAAATAAATGTGAGTGCAGATAAAAACCCCAACATTCAACATGGCTGACAAAACAACAGCTATGCTGCGCATGTCATGAGGATGAGGAGAAACAACATCTAGGGAACTACAGTATATCATTAATAGATTATTTAATAGATCATGTGTCTAAAGTGGACATTGCGTGTTACTGGTTTATTCATTTATTTACAAATCATGTTGGACTTGACAAATGTGTTAAAATGTACAGAACAAAAGGCATGTTGCATGTGTCAAATTATGGAAGAGAATATTTTGTGTAAATGAAGTCTTTTGTGTTGCCGTTATTTCGCTATTTTCGTCTTGTCCTGAATTTCTCTTTAATGATTGTAACATGTTATAATTGTCTTTTTCAATATGCTGCCAAAATCCAGATTAGAAGATGAGATAGATGAACAGAAACAAGTGTCAAATCCTCACATCAAGGCAATATGTAAAACAAAGATAAGATCCATCACTGCTTGAAAAACAACACATTTGATTTATCCATTATTTGAGTGTAGCTGAATAATTTATTAATTTATTTGACCAGTTAATGAGTCAGTAATTTTATATATTAATACATGTGTTTATTATTCATATTTATGTCTAATGAAGTAAAACAAACAACAACAAAAACCACCATGACTGTGGCTGCAGCCCTACAATAATAAAGAAATGTATTTGGAGGGATGGGGGTCATGTGATCTCTTCTCTTAGTCCTTGTTTGTAGACTGGCTGCTGCATTTTGTACTATTTATAGTCGATGAATTGTTTTCTGTTAGGAGACTGTTACAATGACCTAATCTTGAAGAAATGAAAGCATGTGTAATGGTTTCTGTATCTCTGATAGAGGCAGGATTCTTCTGTCTCACTGACATGACTCAATGAGTCAATAGGACCATTTAACATACAGACATATTAGCAACTTCTCACAGGGATTCAAGCGTTTCTTATTACAGTTTTGACAGTTCATGGACCCAAAAGTGTTTTCAGTCAAAATTTGTGAAAGTGATTTTTGTCTGTGGCAGCATCACTGTCACCACAGTGAGGAGACAACAGATCGACATATTTGGAGGTTTTATGCAACAGCAGGAAATCATTAAATACTTTAAAAGTTGAAAATCAAACTGCAAATCTAAAATGTCACTGCCTTTTTCACAACAGACAAAGCTTCTTTTTTTTAGCTGCTCCTGGATCTGTTTCACTACAGTTCACTGTTAGTTTCTGCTTTTTTTTCTCGCTGTGTGTTCATTTCCTTTGTGAATTGCAAGTTTTCACAGTGCATACACTGTTTTGAATGAACCTCCTGTTGCCACTTATCCCATGTGAAGACATTACATCCTCATAAGGTGCCTGTAATGAATACTGTATGTTGTATGGATTTGGGGCACAAATTGGCAGGGCAAGCAAAGAGAGAAATATAAACAGTGCCCTCTAGTGGACATAAAAACCACATCCGTGGTCCCATTTTCACAGACAACACGGGACGGGGTGGAGGAAAATAACTGTATGGTCACAATGAGGCTGCAATGTTGTAAGAAAAAACATAGCAGCTGAAAACACAGTGTAAGGACAGTGCTTTTCCAGGATTTTCATAACCGTCACTGGTTCTGCTTGGTTTGTTTATGCTGCGATTCTGCTTCCCCATCAGCTGGACTAGAACTACCTGCATAAAACAACTTGTGCAACTACTAGGTCATAGTTCCCTTGTGTGCAATAAAATGTGACGAAACCTCCGGCTTGTTCATGAAACTTTTTATAAAACATGTTTCTGCATTAAAGGGATAGTTCACCCAAAATTGAAATTTCACTCATTATCTACTCACCCTCATGTCAACTAAGAGCTGTGAGAAAACATTTTTTTTGTATTGAAGCCCCAACATTAGAAATTGTTCCGAAAACAATTAAATAAGTCTATATTTTAAGCTTGTTTGTAGCGGAAGCTCCCAGTGTCTCAGTTCACTGCTCTTCCTGTGTCACTGCACTGACCGGCGGAACAATTTCTCATGTCGGGGCTTCAATACAAGAGGGACATTACAGACGAGCAGTATGGAGGTATTTGGATGTTTTTTGGTGTGTTTTTTTGGATGAAGAAAGTTGGTATCCATTGACAACCATTATATGGACAAATACTGCTGCGCGGACCCCCCCCCCCGTAACTCAGAGAAGGCACGGAGGACTCTGAAAATTCTCACAGCTCTTAGTCGACATGAGGGTGAGTAGATAATGAGTGAAATTTGAATTTTGGGTGAACTATCCCTTTAAAGCATCTCAGCGGTAACCGTGCTCAGTCGGGCTGAGAAACTTGTTACAACGCGCGTCAGTGATGTGAGAGGTGATTGGTCGGATTGCAAACACACAGCCTGGCAGCGCTTCTCAGGATGGAGGTTTGGCTGAGAAACAGGCTTCAGGCTGTATTTGTTCCACAGCTGAGATATTAGAGGATCTGTGCTGACAAAATCTCTTAAGTCAGAAACATTTGGCAAAACGCAATGTGACTCATTTGTGAAGAGGAGAAGGATGTGACACTGAGAAGAGGAAAAACACCAGGAAGTGAAGAATGAAGAGTAGGTTTGGACAGAGTGAGAGGAGGTCAGAGGGGTGGAGAGAGTGGCTGCAGTGGGATCAGATCAGAAGATGAGTCAGAGATGAAACAATCAGCGGTGAAGGAGTAAAATAGTCAGTCCAGAGTAGGGTTGCAAAAGGGTGGAAAATTTCCAGTAAATTTCCGGAATATTTCCAGAAACTTTCCATGGGAAGTTAAACTGGGGAATTTTAGAAATATTCCAAATTGGAAACTTTCCTTGGGAATTATGGGAATTACTGGGAATTATTGGGAATTTATGGAAATTAACTGGAAATTGGGGGTAATTTAAACAAACTGTATCATATCCAAACATAAATGCAAATATTTTGTTTTGTCATAAGCAGACATCATGCAAAATAATACAATTAAAAAACATTTCAACTGATTCATTTGTGAGTAGAACTTTATCAACTTTTAATTCTTGTATGAACAATCAATTCTTTTACTGAACAACAAAAACATGATGAATGTTGAGTAAAATATTACCAAATAAAAAAAAGCAAGCAGTGTGCTGTGTGCATGTGATTGAGGAATAGCATAGATATTCAAGTGTACTTGCATTAAATCTGGTTGTTTTAGCCAATATTATTCTACAATATATTTCCCCCAACTATATTTAAGTTCCCTGTTAAGGGCCAACCGTAAATTTTGTAAATTTCGGATTTATTCCCGTTTACTCCCATATATTCCCATAAATTCCCTTTGAAAATTCCTGGAATTTTGCAACCCTAGTCCAGAGCTTAGGGTGATTTTAGCTTAAAATGGCAACGTGACAAATGTGAGCAAAGTGAAGTGCCTAAAGACTTTTTGAATCTAATGTAGCTGAATTCACTAAAATATATCATGGGTGTCATTTCATTAAAATGTTTACCCATATCTCTTATTATAATACTGAACAAAGTATCTGCAAAGAGAGTAGAGTATCAGCAACATGCTCTGTGGAGATGTGTTGTTGTTGTGGGCAGAAAATAGAGGGTGGAGTCAGACAACAACTTGTCATGACCTTACTGCTTTGTCTCTCTTAAACACTAAGCATTATTTTGTTTACTCTTATTAATATCCACCTATGAGTCTACGACTGACAAGATAACATATTGTCTCCTTAAAGGGATAGTTCAACATTTTGGCAAATTGGCCCATGCTATGCTATGGAGGCTAAGGGAGTTTCTTGGTTTCCCTCATCAAACTCATCAAATACACAACCCAACAACTCAAAAACGCTCTGGTGGACAAGTTGTGACCTGCACATTCACCACGCTATGAGATAATAACGGAACATTACGAGACAGAGTTGTTTTAGAGGTAAATTCATGCAAAACCGCTGATGCGCGTTGCCTTCAGGGACAGATTTTCAGCAAGCAGACTCTGTATTTACCCTGTATTTACCTCGAAAACGGCTCCATTTTGTAACGTTCCATTATTATCTCATAGCATGGTGAATGTGCAGCTCACATCTTGTCCACAAAAGCGTTTTAGAGTTTTGGGATTTTGTATTTGATGAGTTTGATGAGGGAAACCAAGAAATCCCATTAGCCTCCATAGTGTAGCTCTGAGCAGCTCACCGCTCCGCTCCGCCGGTCTAAAAATAGCTTGCACCGACAAATAAAGGTAACAAACCTACTGCTATGACTATAGGGATTATGGCAATGGGCCAATTTGCCAAAATGTTGAACTATCCCTTTAAGTCATTAAGGCTTTATGTTGCACCCGAGTTTTTCTGTACTCAAGTCTTTGTTCATCATCTAAGATCAGATCAGATTTTCACTGAGTCAGAGAAATAAAAGTGTGCATCTCATTCTCAAACATGGCTCAGTTATAAAACTGTAGTGCTCCCTCACTAAGCTGGAGAGTTAACCACATGACCTCCTGTTTAAAAGTAATACCAGAGCAGCAGAGAAAAAGAGAGACTCAGTTCAAAGAAGTTTACATGCTGCATTAATCTGCTGACAAAATGATGCAGCAAAAAAGTGCAATGGTCCAAATAAAGGGATTGAGAATCAACTCACAGGGTTTGTGTGTGGAGAGAAGACCTGACGAAGCAAATGTGTGCGTTTTGGGGGCAGTGGGATCAAGTTCTTAACAACACGGGCTAATTATCACATATTACACACATCTAGTTGAGATGGCAAACTTGTTAGCAAAGATTTGCTGTTCCACATTGAGCCAAACCAACATTAACATGTTTTGAGTTGTTGTGTTTTTATGTCCAACATTCACTCTGTCTGTAGTGTTTGGTTTCTAAAGTAGCTGCTAAAGAATAATACTACTATAGGACTAAAGGAGTGACCCAAGCTGAAGTGAACTGCAGATGATAAAACTATACGTGACATTTCATGCATCTGTCAGGCTGGTCAATGTATAAAATCAAAGGTGTCATTGAAAACTGTTGCGGACAGAAAACTGATAATTTCATATTTACATTCAGTCCAGTTATTGCTGGTCTCAGTCCAGTATCAGCCGGTCTTCTTAGGTTAGTATCAGCTGGTTTCAGTCTAGTTTCAGCTAGTTTTAGCTCTTCACCTGTACTGTCAGTGTGTCTGTGCATACTAATATCTCTCTGTTGTATTTTACTACACTGAACTCAGAATATATACTGTATATAATAAAGGACGTTTTCTTTAAAATGTCTTTTTTGTTTCTGTTGATGAGCGAGCTTCAGACAGTAAGGCGGTGTCCCTCTCTGTGTCATGTGAGCAATACGCTGCCAGCCGACGAGCGATTCTGCTCATTAATCACATGTAAAGCTGGTCTTTAGAATAACCTGATGCATTTATAATGTAGAGTTTCTTACATGTTCCTGCATCAGCGGGCGACATTTCTTATGTAACAATGAAGTTAAAAGGACATCGCCTTACGTAACGATCTGCTAGGAGGGGCTCTGCTCTTGCTCATCTGCCTCACTCTCCTTTCAGACACTCATTTATTTTTCTCAATAATCAAAGATGACGGAGCACCATCCCTAATCATTCTACTTTAACCCTTGCTGGCAACTCACTCCTATGGAAGACCGACAAGATTGACTCCAAAAGTGGCTAGATTTGTCGCTAGGGTCAGGTGGCAACATCACATACTGCAAATTAATACTAATGAGAATTATTTTGAAAAAATAATGGCCAAAGAGGATACGCCAACATCACCATCACCAAATCTGCATATCCCCTCGTACTGAACTGAACTGATAAAGACCCCCCTCCCCACCCCATATAGATCACCTGTTACTAAATCTGATCTGTGGTGACTGCATACTGTTTCAATACAGGCAAAACTTTAAGTGACATAACTGAAAGTATTCTGAAAATTGGCTGGCAGGGGAGAGAAGCTGCAATGTCAACACGGTTATGCTGCTCCAGACAGACTGAGGCTCATGTGAGCTGAGCTGCTGTGCGTCCAGCTGTTAGTGCCAGCTCTGCCTCAGATAAAGGACATCAGTGATCAAATGTTTGATTTCTTTTCATTGGAAACCTTCTTAACTTAATTTCCCCTCATTCAGGGAAAGACCCACACACACAGACAGAGCGAGAACACCCTGGAAAAATACTGCTCTAATCCTGTTAAATTATTGACACAATATAATTATAGCCTATCCGGGGTTTCTGCCATAACTATATAATACATGTGGCCTCCACATGCAGATGTTAAAATGGTAAAAACAAATACATGATGCAGTGGAAATGGTCTGATCTAATGGTGCTGGCATGAGCTTGATATATGACTTTCAATGCATGTTAATTTGGGAGCCATATGCATCATGTGTGAAAAATACATGAGATGTCAAAATGATACAGAGAAGCAATGAGCTGTGTGACCTGTGACCTGTGTGTGAGCTGACCCTAACCTATTAATGTGGCTGTCGACTTGGAAACTAAGCTGTACTGCCATGCAAATGTCACACAGGCTGACAGTCTTTAAACATTTAAAGACGGAGCCATTGCTGGATAATATGACATTACTGCAGTGAGTTAGAGGGTATTTTATCTGAGAAGTTGAGCTGTGAGCTACCTGAGCTGCATGACACCATACGTACGTGAGAGGTTGATAACCCCATGACCTCTCATGAGCATCCTGGGTCGAACATTTCTGCGTATGATTTTTTTTGCAAATACAAGTCCTTTCAAACATTTCAGGCTGGTGTAGGTGATAAGAAAAAGAAGAAATCTGGTTTGAGTAGATTAAACTTGGGTGGGGGGGGGGGGGGGGGGGGGGTCCTGTTTAAATACAGACAGAATAACAACTGGCTATAAATGTCTTTTAGTGAGTTAAAGCAGAAGTAAGCGGAATGTTTGTGTTAATATAAGTCTTAAATAGTTGTATCTTCCGACAGCAATCACTTACATAGAGTGTTTGGTCTGAAACACGGGTCTGTCAGTCACTCTGCTCTGCTGTAAGCCGAGGAGAAAACTTTCCTTGTATCCTACAACCTTTATCCAATGAGGAGAGAGAACGACATAAAGGGGCGGTCCTCTCTGTGTGTGCAGCCAAGGGATGCGCGTGAATGTGGTGACGTAGGGACGAGGGCGGGGACTGCTAACTCCATCGGCTGACAAGAAGTTAGCCAAAACCACCGGATCGCTTACTTCTGCTTTAAACAATGATAGGTGGTGTTTAAAACACAACGCAGTGGATGCCAAAGTGCTGTATACATAAATGAACAGCAAACAAACAGTCTCATGTGTCCTAATGAAAAAGCTGACTTACACACCCACTGTCGCTCCCTGATTGAGTCCCAGATTCAACTACCAGTGGTACACAACATGACAGATCAAGCATCATAGAGCTGTTGTCTTTGCTACCAGCTGTTGTACAGTTAAATTCTGCATATTAATACTACTTTGTTCTTCATTTTCAGTATTTTGTGTGACTAATCAACTGCAAAGTAGACAAGCTACCTCCTGTTTACCCAGGCTTGTGCATGCTCGGTGTACAGCATTTTAGCCTGGATGAAGAATTTCTTCTAATACTTGAGCTAAAACCATTGTCTTGATTGGGATCATTTTTGTTTTAAAAGAGCCTTAGTTCAAGCTAAGTGGGATATGTCAGCTTGACCCACTATGCATGATACAGAGAAGGTATTTTCATGTTATGGTGGATGGATGGACACATTTGCACAGGTGAAATCTCGCTGCCTCTTGTGTAGAAATGGCCAGGTGAAGAAAAGAGGGGCGCAGAATAGAAACTCAACACAATGCATTCACTCATCTGGAGACTATTCGTGGGATTCAATGTACACAAATGATTGCACATTAAGTTTTAGGGAAATTCTGTCTTGTTTTCCTCTCGGATGGCGATGCTGTGTCACTATTATTTATGACAGTATATTCAAATCTGTATGGGATGACTGGGGGGAAAAAGGAGATAATTACCTTTCAAGATCAACTGAGACTTTTCAGTGGTCTGGGAACCGGCGGGTCTGCTCACACTGGCAGCTGCCATGACATCACAGCTCTGAAACAACCACAACCACACCATATTACAACAAACTCTCGCTACATCACAACATTCAAAACAAACCGTACAAACACACGGTGTATGACAGGTCATATCTGGCAACCAGACAGAGAACATTACAACAGCAGCAGAGACTTGTCCCCCTTGTTATGTTACAGCCTCTCATCACATCACAGCCTATCAACATCACCTTGAGCAAAGTCAGAGGTGTCGTCTGCTGCACTCAATTCACAGAGAGCTGTATATGCAAAAGGACACTACACAGCTAATATATACCTATATAAAACTACTGTTCACACTGATCTTCAGTGCTTGGATCAAAAACAGATCTTAACCCTATAGCTGCTCGGTAAAGGGGATCCTCCTTCTCCTCCTCATGTTATCAGTCTATACCGTCTCTTGCTGCAGCACCAAGGTGACTGCTGTTGGCATCTCAGCCTGAGAGCGACCAAAACACGGTCATGCGTGGCCAGATGTGACCAGGTCATAATCATAACGAGTAGTTAAGTGCTGTATTAACCAAGTGGCCACCTGGGGTTCGTCTACAGGGCTGCAGGCAGACGTGTTAAAGCCATGACAATAGAAGCGCACAGCATCGTCCGTCCAGCTCTCGAGTCAAGCTGCTAAACCACCACGCAGCCTCAGCCAGGTCCGCAGCTCACTGGGAACTTCTTATGGACCAGAACCAGATGGGTCCGGCAGCCTGCTACACTCGCTGTATCGTCCACCTGAATTTAAATACCCTTGGCTGCTGCGCACAAAACACAAACACGGAAGATGATCAAGGTATTTGTGTGCATCACTGTCAAGCCGCGTCGAGACAACGCCGGTACTTCCGGTCAGTTTTTCCAAACTAAAACTCAGCAGACGTGTTTAAATGTGTTAATTGCCCGGTGCAGAGGAGAAACCACACGCTAAAACTGACACCTATTTTTACTTAACGAATATATCAACACATAAAACAACACCTCTCCCCCTCACGCGCCGTCCTTCCCCTGGTTTTGTTTAAAGGTAACGTCGACACACGTCCGGTCTGCTGCGGCTAACTGCAGCTAGCTTGACGTAAGGGAGCTAACAGTTAGCAACCAAACATCGCAGGGGGATCTCGTCAAAGGACATGCTGATAAAACCTCTTCTAATCAGCCGACACCACGCTGAGCTACATTGACACTTGCGTTGTTCATGTCAGAACAAGTCATGCCCATTGACACTCTGGAAAATGAGGTTTAATTGTAATCTTCCTCATACCTTTTTCAGCTGTGCTCCGCCGCTGTCGCTAACGAACTTTCATTTCCGCCTCAGTGACAAAACCACGTGACCCAAGGTAGGTTTTTTTTTGTTTTTTGTTTTTTTTTTAGATCCACAAAGGATTGTGGGTCATAAATAATGATTAAAATAATCACTTCATAATGCCATTTTTTTATTTTCAAATAAAATAAATAAATAAACAGATAAATCAAGTAACACCCCGCCATATGCGGGCGATTCCACCAAAAGAGTGCCATTTCTGTCCCCAGCATATTAAATGTATAAAAACATGTAATAATATAATATAATGAAAAATACGCAGCAAGCAATATTTACAATATCAATATTAAAGCAAGGAATTTAACAGAATGAATAGGTGTCAAAACAGGAATGCCAAACACTAAGCAAACCTACATTACAATCCAGTATTTCTTGAACAATCAATATGTCAGTTCACCTGAGTTGTGTGAGTTTGGACTGTGGGAAGAAACCATGGCACTGGGGAAAATGCTCTCAGACACAGGGGAAATATGGAAAAATCCACCGAATGAAAGACCCTTTTGTGAGACACACTGCTAACCACCAAGACACAGTGCAGCCCACAGCAGAGAACATAGTTGTGGGCGTGTGACAGAATTTACTGAAATGTATGTGAGTAACTGCTGAATCACTGTTAATAGCCTAGCACATATTGCATCCTGTAACACCAGACTACGTTAGTCATGAAAGTTGTAGTGTCTCATTGTCTGAGCTTATTGTAAACTGTTACGTACTGGAATTTGTTATTTAGAAGGGGAACTAACTGCAACCTTGTCCTCTTTGCAGTTTATTTTATGAAGCTGATGGCAGAAGTAGTTACAGAGGTTTTATGATGTTTCTCACATGTGGAGAAAAAAAAAGAATAAAAGAATCAGTAATGTTGTTTAGTGTCCTGCACCCAGTGCCTAGCACATATGGTCTACAAGCTACAATATGCAAACAAGAGTGCTCTGGAGTTGTTGGAGGATAGTTTTACATGTTGGGAAGTAGCCTATGTTTTTTACTAAATGTTATGTGAGAAGACTGATATCAATTTTAACAGGTGCTGTTACACATGGACATTAAATGGACTTCACCCTGCCAGCTCCCCAGTATAAAACCTTGATAGTGTCATGATGATTGAGCTGAGTGGGTGTGCTGATGACATTTCTATTACTCCTCATGCATGCTTTACCCAGGTGCCATCCTTTACCTGAAGTGAAGAAGTGACAACATAACTCACAGGGACAATCCATCACAACCCTCCATGATACAATCAGCCTGACCGTTGTTTAATTGTTTTTCTTTTACTCTTCAAGTGTGCATGAACTGTAGTTTTGTCTACCTGCTTCCCATTTCCCCACAGCCCACTCTCTTCCTCTTCCCCTTCTCTCTCGCACTGTCCCCTGCTAAAACATTACATTCAATTCTTCTACATCTACATCTACATTAAATTAGTTAAAAGTAGTTTGTCTAAATACAGAAACTCAATTTGCACAATTAATGTTCCATAGTATTCAGATTCTGACTCATTCAAGATAATAATTAAATAGACATATATTACACAATGTGCCTTTCCGTTTCACCGTTGCCATAGGGACGTGATGGGAAACCAAGGTTACAGGTAAAATCAGATATTGCTGCTGAGAACTGCTGCTTCACGGTACTGTAACCTGGAAGAATTGAAAGGAGAAAGTGACATCACATCTGGGATCTATGATCTCTTCCAGGAAAAGTATTTAAGTGTGTTTGTTGCTTTGCACATTTTAAGTTCCAGTGCATTGAGCTCTCAGGGCCAACGCACTGTTATCTGTACCTTCATTGATTGGGGTGTGTTTGACAAAGTAATAGTTATCACCTCGTGGCACATTGCAGTTAATTGGCACCACAAACTACAGGCTCCACATCCATCAGTATAGCTTTCTTTAACACAGTTCCAACAAAAACAGTATTGAACCCATGAAGGAGGATTCACTAATAGGTGGTTGTATAAGGATGTGTTTGTTTATTTATTTATTCAAGTCGGTGTACCTAATAAACTGACAAATGAGCGCATATTTTCTGCATGATAATGCCCATGGCAGATTCAGACTGTACTGACAGCAGAGGGTTAATCCAACCAGCATTATACAAGCAATCTGGAGTCATTGTGTTCAGCTGGGCCAGACTATTACAGTGATCATCATGTTTTCCGGTAGGCTACAGACACTGAGATCTGATAAGTAACTTTAACACTTCAATAACAGTCTTCTGTATCTAAGTTATCTAATGATGAAAAGTCAAATTATTGTTTTGTTTAATTATGAAGGTCGATTTGTGTCGCTATTTGTAATAACATAAAACATAAAAATAATAGGGGAATCAAGAGACCGGACAATAAACCCATATAAACTTTCCTTGGCAGATTGACACGCTTAAAATGTTTCCACACTTGGACTCATTGGACCATGAGGTACAATCTTCCCCTGTATTTCCTGATGGGATCGTGTCCATGAAACTTACAGTAAACCTGGATAAACTCGGGCCTCTTAACCACATGTTGGCACAGCGATGCATAAGCAGCAACCTTATCTTCTAACAGTAATCATCACTGAAGCCTTTCCTGACTAACCAATTGGCTGACTGCTGCATCCTGCCTGTTCATGAGTCATTCATTCGACAGGAATGGGATGTACAAAGTCTACAGACTATTAAAAAACTGTTGTTTATTGCATTTTATCTTTTAGATATGTTATGATGCAGAAATATAGTTGCATAATATGCAAGGCAGTAGGTACATTAATAGAGTATTGCATATACAGTACGTACAGCACATGTTGTTGAGTAATTTCAAAGTTTCCCCAGATCAGACAAGCACAGACATGAGTTTAGGATGACATTTGTATTCTCTTGGTCTGTTGCTCATGATTGCAGTTCCTCATTTCCTTTGGGATCAATAAAGTAGCCTATCTACATTTCTATTCATTTCAGACATTTTTCCATGGTCATTGAGGATGCAGGCAAACTCTGCTGGGAAGACGGTGGCCTGATATCGGTTGTGGGGATGATGTGGAAGCTGATGTAGTAGTCGTGAAAGTAGGTGATCACAGCCAGCGGCGGGCCAAGCAAAAGGCACAGCCACACCAAACCGTTGCCATAGTTTCCCTGGAAATAGTCTCCGAGGAAAACTGCAACCAAGAGCTACAAAGAGAAGACACAGTGTTTGTTAAAGAAAAAGCAAGGCGATTTAAAGATCCATACAGGCAAAAGGTAAATATTAACATTAAAGGTCTACAGATTGAAAGATTGTTGTTTAAATTAAAGCTCCATGCAGTACAAAGGTAAATGTTTATATTAAAGCTTCATATAAAAAGGTAGATGTCCATGTGTAGTTGGATTAAGTAATATTACCCGAGAGGGTGTGCTTTAAGGTCATTTGAGCACGACAGTGATGCGGTCAGTATTCCCATGGAAACGGGAAGCGTGAGCGAAATTTGAGCACTGTCAGTAGACTCCTATGTGTAATGGAACCTAGTTTATCTCTACAGCAAATAATCCCTTAGTAACGACCTAGCAACAGAAAGGATTTTCTAGTCCCAGATGATGAACTCTGAGCTGATGTTAATGTTTTATCACGGTCCCGGACTTTCCTGAACTAAATCAATACCGGGTCACCGACACGGCTGATGGGGAAAGCCAAACATTTCGATTACTCCAGATTATTGAAAAGCCCAAAAGTTGCAAAGAGAGAGAGAGAGAGAAACATAGAGGTATCTTCCATTTTATCCAATGAAATATTCAGCGCCAGGCCATATTTTATTTTCACCACGGTTACAACTAACGTTAGTGTCTCTCTGACTGTAGGCTACACATACGGAAGGGAACAGCCTCTCGGCTAAAACGGGGCAGTTTACAGCATATTCACTAGAAAATGGTTATTCTAAAATTTGAGTTTGGCATCTGAAAGGAGAAACTGTACAGGAGGTTGATTTAGTTTGTGATTTATTTTCACGAGTAACATAACGTTTCTAAAATAATAAAAATAAGAATCCATGGATGGTTACCATGGAGATGGATAAAACAACATGACATGGCGGAGTAATATGTTTAGTGATGAGTTAGGCCTGCTGTCATGCTGATTTGAGCATGTTCTAAATGTCTTGTTGACCAATCAGATTGCTTGGTTGGAACTACTTGTTTAGTAATTATAGATAAGGTCTAAGTTAAAGTATCAAAGCCTCAGCTTACAGGGAACAGTATTCAGAAACTGAACCTTTAACCCAGCTGTCAGGACTTCTGTGACTTTGTGATGTAACAACAAAGCAGTCACCAAGCCCCGCCCACCTGGACCCATATCGCCACTTTATGGGATTTGGTTTTGTGGATACACTTGTTTATATCTATGTCCCGATTTCTCAGAGGAAAAATACGGTGTATCACAACATAGGTCTCATTTATATTACTGAAGCCATGAGTTTTATCAGTCATAACAAAAAGTAGTGGTAATAAGTCACCTGATCATAAGTCATCTTGATCATCTGACTAGTCGTTGTCCTGTGACTCATTACCACCACCTTTTTAAACAAACCAACATGTCAAACTGAGGTCAGACTGAAAGTGATAACATCCATGGTGGTAATAATCCCTCATTAAACAATAAAATCAGTCTATAAACTGAGGTGGATGTTGACTGCCTGTCATCTTTAACCTACCTCATAATGTTTACCCTCTGGCTTGTTTACATCCTGTTTGTTTTTCTTGCTCCATTTAATTATTTTAGTCATGTTCCCATGGTTTTATAACCAATAGGATAAATTAAACCAAAGTGTTGTCATGTCATTTCCCTTTAATTCATAATTTTGCTAATGGATTCATGTAAAAAAACAAAAAAAACAAGATAATGTTCTCACCTCCAACACCATGAAAAGAAAGATCCACAGACGACAGCTGTGCAAAGGCAGTGCAATCATATACTGTGTAGAAGAGAGGGAGAAAAAAAAACATCCCGGCAGATCAGTACTGTGCCGTTATCTTCTAATTAGGCTGACATGATCAAAATTATACAGTTGAATTGTAACAAATGTATCACCATTCATCACTGCACTGATTTGTCACTGATTTGTCACACAGTAAGAGCTGCTTATACTCGCATTCTGCATTAATTTAAAGAATATCCAATAATATCGAGCAGACAAATTATCCACTTATGTGACAGCAAAAAATGTAACTTAAAGCCTAGGTTTGACAATTGTTAATGATTACTCCAGTGAACCTGTGTTCATCTCACGAGTTCTTACTGTAGCTGCTGTAATTGTTCCTCTATGCATACTGGTTAGCTCTTCTTTCTATATTTCTAATGCAAGTGATGCCTGCAAAAGGTCAACTAAAGCTGAAACCTGCAGGAACCAAGCTTTTAGCTCAACAGCACAAAACATGAGCATTATAGGAAATGCATTAGTAACAGTCTTGGGCATGCATGTTTCATTATAGGCCTATGTCCATGTTATTTGTGAATGCCAAACTGAATTAATACAAATAATGAATGTAAACGTGAATATCATTCACTCTGGTGAGAGTGAACTAGTTCATTATCATCTGTATAAACTTAAGTGTGAATTGGCACAACACTGATTAATGCATGTTTATGTGATCATCGTGTGAACTCCATCAGACATGGAGTATTATTAACATTCATTTGGAGTCATTTTTGTGTTCACCTGATAAATGTGATAGATAATCATTGCTCTGGTTCTTAAGCAGCTGGATTGTCAGTAATGGTTTATGAGAGCGGCTCTCATTGTGAAACCAAAATAATGAAAAGGGTAGTTAAAATCTTGAACTATACAAAGCTTTAAAAGACGGTTAACCAAAGAAAACTGAACTGAAAAAGAAAACTTTGCTTCTTCCTCAGTGCATTTAGGCTAATACAGGTAGATCCAGGTATCGGTGCTGTACCTCACAAACAGCTGCAGACATCAGGAAGACCAGTAACTCTGCTCGTGATGAAGGTACATTCTCTACTGCCAGCTGTGTGTAAACATGTCTTCATACAAAATAAGCACATCGGGAGCAAAGACACGTCAGAGGAGAGAGTAACAACAACTTAATCATTTAGAATTCATGTCATCTGAGTGAAAACTGAACAAAATACCTCTGACACCATTTCTGGAAAGGAATATTCCAGTTCCTCCAGAAAGTGATGAGAGTTGTAGCATTCCTGTTAATAAAACATGAACCACAGTGAGCCAGTGATTCTGCTTACGCAGCAACACAATACACGGAAAGTGATTTGTGCGACTGACCACCAGTCTCCGTAAAAATGTCGATCCCCGAACCGTAGGAGTTCTGCGCAGAAGTTCAGGAAGGAGTGATTCAAGAAGAAGAAGAGCAGCCAGAGGAAATGTGTCGGAGCCTGATGAGAAAACGTGTTGGCATCATCAACACAGCACAATCTCTGTCAGTACCCTAATGATGCTCTGATAGAGATGAGGCAGAAGATCCACAGTCTGATCTGAGGTCTGTGTTTCAAACATTTAAAAATTACGATTATTTATATTTAAATGTCTGGTGTGTTCATCACCACCAAACTTCTGACTACCTCTGACTAAAAAGTTGTTTCAGAGTCATCAGGTATTTGTAAAATCAAGTACTGCAGTACTTTCACTGAAGTAAAAATACCCAACCTAATCTCAATTTATTTTATGCCATTTTTTGTTGTAAACGTTGTATGTTGGTGTTTTTCTTCTTCTACTTCCATTTCTTCTTTGCTTGGATGTAGGTATTATCTAATTTGTGAATTAATTCTTTGTAACAAGGGGTAGACAATATAAGTTTGCTTCTTTCTGCCCCCTTTCATTCAAGAGTTACAGTATTGTCATTGTTTTTAAAAAAAAATTTTTAATGAGTTTTATTTTATTTTTAGTTTTTATGCTCGATAAATGAATGACATAAATAAATAAACTAAACTAAACTAAATGTCAAGAAAGTGTAATGTTAAAATCACTCACCACCAGTCCCACCAGGTGCTCCACCCTCATAGTAATATCCATACTCTGTGAACAAGAACTAATTAGTGTACACGTGAGCTTTTCCTTATATTCTCATTGACTTTGTGCATTCTGAATGTGCATGTAGCCTACCATTTAAAATGATTGTTTTTTGTATATTATTGTATTGCATGTATATTCATTTTATTGTGAATTGTATTGCTTCAATTGTTGTAATCGGTGGAAAAGAGAGCTTGCTCTCACTTGGCCCTCCCTGAATAAATAAAGGTGAATGAATGAGTGGATGAATGAATGCTCACTTATTAAAGGTTCTGTGTTTCACTCACAGAGAAAGAGTTTTCTGATCTCTGGAAGATGGGCTCGATCCACTGAGGGGACAAACACAGAGGACACAGTCACGATGAACAGCACCGTCAGTTCCCACAGTTAACAAGACTGTTTACAGCCACGCTAACAGCACTGGGAGGCTGTGTTTACATGTCAGTATGCAACACTGATTGTGTTAACTTATTTATGTTTAGCAGGTATAATGTTTACCATGTTCACGCTCTGGGTTTAGCATCTTAGCGTACTAAAATTTCCTAATTAGCACATCAGGACAAAGCACAGCTGTAGATGCTGGGAGTGTCTTAAGTTTTCTGGTTGGTCATAAACCAAAGCAGTGGACAATTTGACAAACTGTCTGATAAATTGTTTTTAGACATTTCATTTTCACGTTTCCACACCTGAAGACAATGATATACAGTAAAATACTCTAATATACTACACTGTAACACTACACACACAATATACCACAATACTTAAAGCAGAAGTAAGCAGAATATTTGTGTTAATATAAGTGAAGAGTTCATTTGCAAAAGCAGATAAGTGCCATTTTGATAAAAATGAGCTGAGGCTTTGTAATTATTCTTTGCATAGTGTTGTTTTCAATAAAACTTTATTTTTTAGAGATATGTCTGTTTTTTTTACATCTCAAAGTCACTCAACTTTGGTTTGACTGATATCACCTTATGTAAATAAAAAATAAAAAATTAAGATTCTAGAATTTTTTAAGAGTTATCTGCTTTTGCAAATGAACTCTTCAAGTCTTAAATAGGCATATCTTCCGACGGCAATCACTTACATAGAGTGTTTGGTCCGAAACACGCATCTGTCAGTCACTCTGCTCTGCTGTAATCTGAAGAGAAAACTTTTATTTTATTTCCTTGTATCCTACAACCTTTATCCAATGAGGAGAGAGAACGGCATGAAGGGCTGTGTGTGCAGCCAAGGGATGCGCGTGAATGTGGTGACGTAGGGACGAGGACCAATAGATCCATGACGAGGGCGGGGGCTGCTAACTCCATCGGCTGACAAGAAGTTAGAAAAACGACCGGATCACTTACTTCTGCTTTAAATATGACAGTACACAATGACATATGGTACATTACAGGAAAAACGTAAGCAGCTGCTGTACCTGCTGCACAATGCCGACCATGATCTGGATGACAATCACCTAAAGATAGAAGATGCCACAATTAATTATCTTAATATTGCATTATAATAGGTTTTAAATATAGGCATTGTTAAGTATATATAACTGAACAATGAATCCATCAATAAAGATTCATTAACTGGTTTAACTAAACAGAATAAAACACAATTATTACATTTATTATTACAGCTCACCATTTCCATCAGCCTGTGCAGTAGCTTATTGATGTGAACCTTAGGAGAACATGGGAAATCCCTCTGGTAGCACAGAGTGGGGGCAAGCAGGAAATAATACAGATCTGAGAAGTCAAAGACAGAATCATAGAGGACCAGTCCAACACGTATGATCAAGGGTTAAGAAACCAACATAATCTTAAACATGAGAAGTCATTCACCTCGGTAGGTGAGATGCTCATTTTGGGCTTTTTGTGCGACTGATCCATTCTGGTCTTTATCTAAAAATATACAGATGTGAAATTAAATGTTGGATGTTTGATTTTTGACTTGGATTGAAGTTAGTACATGAGGATGATGTTGGAGAAATAAACACCTGCTTCAGTTAAGTGAGCCTGTCGGTACCAGTGATTAGCTTCCTGATAGGAGTAAAGCTTCATTCCCAGAACGGTGAAGAACCAGAGAGAGAAGAATGCTCCACCTGGTGGACACAAACACAAAAACATCCCAAGCAGAGCTGCAGCGTCATTTAGAGTCAGCAAGCTGGAAAAAACACTGGTTCAATATTGTCCTCCTATTGTATCATTGTCCTCCTTTATATTTTTATTTTCCTTTTTATTTTAAATAATTGTCCTCCTTAGGCCCCATATTAACACCAGTGGGGCATATGTGTTTTTCTAAAACTAAAAAAAAAGGAATTATCTAATAAGATCACTATTTCAAACTGATATTACCACGACTCCATCTGTTGTGTACTGGTCTAATATTGTTAATGGACTGAACTGGATCCACATATGGAACCTTCCATACAAATACCTAATTACAAATGAAGTGAGAGAAGTGTCTTACAAACTAATCCATAGATATTACCCTGCCAAACATGTTCAAATTTAAGATTTATGTGAGAATTGTTCTCTGTGTGAGTCTGAGCCTGAAACTGTGATGCACCTGTTTTGGAACTGTAACTCTACTGCCACCTACTGGAAAGAAGTAGCCTAATGCGTTACATCACATTGAAGATTGACTCAGATTTTTCTTTAGATTGGAACAATGTACTTTTTGGTGTCCACGATGTCAAAAGTAAGAAACAGAAAGAACTGTATGTCATAAACTTGATAATAATATTAGGGAAAATATCACACACACAAAGCTAAATTTAGTCACTCTAAACCCTGGTTTGTGGCATTCCAAAGGGAAACGGAACAGTACATGCAAAGTATCTGTGACTGGAATAATAAGAAAGCTATGAAAACATATGATTTGTGCTCTTTATTCTCTGTATTTATTTAATAGCCTACCCCCTGGCTGTTGTTCAATTGTTTGTTTGAAGGTGCATTAATAATAACTGCCTTTGTATTGATTATATTTCTGTCAATAAAGATTTATTGGAAAAAAAAAAAAAAAAAACACTGGTTCAATATACAGTCATCTATTGTGAGAGTAGAGTATGTTGTTTCCATATGCACAGTAGTCTGTTGTTGTTGTGGCATGTTGTAATGTTTTAAGGATTTGTCGCACTATGGTTGTATGCTTGATACATTTCTAAGGTTGAATAAAGTCTGTCTGGTTTATCTATCTGTGTTTAGTTACTGTATCACATGTGCACACTTAAAATGTGATATCACAATGACGTACATGTATGTAGTTGTTACCTGTTGATGTCATAGGCCCGTGTATAATGACTGCAGCAGGAAACAGCAGAAGCAATGCTAGATTTGCAAGATGTAAACGATGAGCGTTGGTGGGGGACAGCAGACCCTGACAGACATGGAGGACACACAAGTGTTGGTCGTTAAGTGACAGTCACTGTGAGTTGTGTCGAGATCAAAGAGACAAAAGAAGATGAAGTCATCTCACCTTCTCCTGAAACCTCTCCAGGAGCAAAGCCGTGATGGCAAACATGTTGGCACCTGGAGGACATACACATAATATGGTTACTCACAACAACAGGCTCAGTGTGTTGTTTTACCCACTAATATTTGAACATTCACTGCCTTTATTATGTTAAAGGGATAGTTCACCCAAAATTCAAATTTCACTCATTATCTACTCACCCTCATGTCAACTAAGAGCTGTGAGAATTTTCAGAGTCCTCCGTTCCTTCTCTGAGTTACGGGTGGGTCCGCGCAGCAGTATTTGTCCATGTAATGGTTGTCAATGGATACCAACTTTCTTCGTCCAAAAAGACACACCAAAAACCATCCAAATACCTCCATACTGCTCGTCTGTAATGTCCCTCTTGTATTGAAGCCCCAACATGAGAAATTGTTCCGAAAAAAATTAAATAAGTCTATATTTTAAGCTTGTTTTGTAGCGGAAGCTCCCAGTGTCTCAGTTCACTGCTCTTCCTGTGTCAGTGCAAATCTCGCGTGATTTGCACTGACCGACGGAACAATTTCTCATGTCGGGGCTTCAATACAAGACGGACATTACAGACGAGCACTATGGAGGTATTTGGTGTGCCTTTTTGGACGAAGAAAGTTGGTATCCATTGACAACCATTATATGGACAAATACTGCTGCGCGGACCCCCCTGTAACTCAGAGAAGGAACAAGGACTCTGAAAATTCTCACAGCTCTTAGTTGACATGAGGCTGAGTAGATAATGAGTGAAATTTGAATTTTGGGTGAACTATCCCTTTAATTTCTTTCATCTTATGGCTGCTGGCATTTTTGCTGCATTGAGCTTCTCACCCAGGATGAGGCTGACACACGGCCAGTTGCAGTTGTCCTCCATCACATGTTGAAAGACCTTTTTGACGTCAATCAAAAAGCCATGTCTGTCCAGAGAACAAAGATTAAAATGCACTGCATAATAAACCAACACTGTCATCCAAAGATCTATGCTATCACAACCACAACCCCATTAGAAGTTAATGTAACACCAATGTGGACAGTCATATCCAAGAGGATGTGAAAATAAATTCAGTCAAAGACAGAAATATGTCTCATCCATTATACTCACTGTATGAAATTCTCCAAGAACAAATGAGCATGGGTCAGGACCTGAAAACCAGACACAACCAGTAGGCCCTTAAAGGGATAGTTCACCCAAAATTCAAATTTCACTCATTATCTACTCACCCTCATGTCGACTAAGAGCTGTGAGAATTTTCAGAGTCCTCCGTTCCTTCTCTGAGTTACGGGGGGTCCACGCAGCAGTATTTGTCCATATACTGGTTGTCAATGGATACCAACTTTCTTCGTCCAAAAAGACACACCAAAAAACATCCAAATACCTCCATACTGCTCGTCTGTAATGTCCCTCTTGTATTGAAGCCCCGACATGAGAAATTGTTCCTGCAATTGCAAATCACGCGAGATTTGTACTGACACAGGAAGAGCAGTGAACCGAGACACTGGGAGCTTCCGCTACAAACAAGCTTAAAATATAGACATATTTTATTTTTTTCGGAACAATTTCTCATGTCGGGGCTTCAATACAAGAGGGACATTAAGACGAGCAGCATGGAGGTATTTGGGTGTTTTTTGGTGTGTCTTTTTGGACGAAGAAAGTTGGTATCCATTGACAACCATTATGGACAAATACTGCTGCGCGGACCCCCCCGTAACTCAGAAAAGGAACGGAGGACTCTGAAAATACTCACAGCTCTTAGTCGACATGAGGGTGAGTAGATAATGAGTGAAATTTGAATTTTGGGTGAGCTATCCCTTTAAACACCTGTACACATATCTAATATGAGCTCCACAGATCAAAAAAGAAGAACAGACCAAGAGAATGATGATCCAGTTGAGGATGCCTCTGTATCTGGTGAAGCTGCTGTTGGAGCTCAGCAAAGAGTCCTGGACACTGTGGCAACTGAACAGAGGGACATGGTTTTTATTCCTCTACTTGCTGTTGAGCTGTTGTCACAAATGTTTCCATCACTTCTCAAACCACAAAAATCTGTGATTTTGTTCATGGTGACTCTCAGTGTCATTGGTCACCTATCAATGACATCATAACCTCTACGATCAGCTCTAAACTCTGACATCTAAGCTCTGAAACTTGAAATGTGACTTTACATGTGAAACTGTTTTATTCAGTGTTTCTAACAGTTATAAAATTATCTGTTCTTTCACATCTACTTGCTGTTATTACACCACTTTGTGGTTGTTTTGTGTATCATTGTGGTCATTTTATGGCTCTGTCTTAGTGATTAAAGCAGAAGTAAGCGATCAAGTCACGACTTACAACTTTGTAGCGTTCCAGGCAACCCACTCGTATTTTTCCGACCTGTTTTACCTGTGAAAGTCACTATAACGGCCACTCGTAACTTCCGACCCGTGAACTCGTACCAGATCGAACTGGTATGACTTCACAGGTCGGAAAAACACGAGTTACGAGTTGCCTTGAACGCACCATAACGTCTTGTCAGCCGATGGAGTTAGCAGCCCCTGTCATGTCCCTACGTCACCACATTCAGGCGCATCCCTTGGCTGCACACACAGCCCTTCATGCCGTTCTCTCTCCTCATTGGATAAAACTTGTAGGATACGAGAAAAGTTTTCTCCTCAGCTCAGAGCAGAGCAGAGTGACTGAGAGACCCGTGTTTCGGTCCAAACACTCTATGTAAATGATTGCTGTCGGAAGATAGAACTATTTAAGACTTATATTAACACAAAAATATCGCCTACTTCTGCTTTAACTAGTCTGGTGCCAAGTCTATTTAAATATTTAAATGTTCTTTGACTTTAAAGCTCATTTATTCAGTCCAATTACAACTATTAGATGCTACTTTTACACAAATGCATCAATAATTCAAAATATCATATAATATAAAGTATACTCTCACATTGGCAATTTTATAATTCAGTAATGATTACTGGAATGAATAATGATAAAATGATTATTATTATAATTGAGCTTACCAGAGCAGAGCTGCACAGGGATGTTGTTGCTGACTGAGTGGATCAGAGGCAGAGATGGGAGCGCTGTCATAGAGGTCTGTAGTTTCCTCTTCAGGTGAGGAGGAGGAGCAGACAGAGGCCAACCTTCGCCTCATCGCAGCCATTTGAATCAGAGGCTTCATAGTTGGTTGAATACAGCTGGGGAAAAACAGAAATGGACTTATCATATCATCTGCTATAAAACACCAGTCTTGTCACTTCTCACAAGATTATATAGATAGAAAGTTGAGCTGGCAAATTAATTTAAGTGTGTGTTTGTGTGTGTGTGTGTGTGTGTGTGTGTGTGTGTGTGTGTGTGTGTGTGTGTTTTACTGTCCTTGTCTTGATTGAAGAAAACAAAACAAAACAAAACATGAAAAGCAAAAGGCAGACCTGACAGGAAAGTGAATTATTGCGAATTATCTTTTTAAGTTACTGTTTTTTTTTTTTTTGCACCATGAAAAAAAGAAGAAATTCCTTTAAAGGGATAGTTCAACATTTTGGCAAATTGGCCCATTGCCATAATCCCTATAGCTTTAGGAGTAGGTTCGTTACCTTTAATTGTCAGTGTAAGATATTTTTAGAACGGCGGAGAGCTACGGAGACTAATGGCATTTCTTGGTTTCCCTCATCAAACTCATCAAATACACAATCCAACAACTCCACAACGCTCTGGCAGACAAGTTGTGACCTGCACATTCACCACGCTATGAGATAATAACACAACGTTACCAGACAGAGTTGTTTTAGAGGTAAATACATGCAAAACCACTGATGCGCGTTCCTGTTGAGGGTGGTTTTCCAGCAAGCAGTCTCTGCATTTGCTTCGAAAACAACTCTGTCTGGTAACGTTGTGTTATTATCTCATAGCGTGGTGAATGTGCAGGTCACAACTTGTCCACCAGAGCGTTTTGGAGTTGTTGGATTGTGTTTTTGATAAGTTTGATGAGGGAAACCAAGAAATCCCATGAGCCTCCGTAGCGTAGCTCTTAGCAGCTCATGGCTCTGCTCTGCCGTTCTAAAAATAGCTTGCACCGACAATTAAAGGTAATGAACCCACTGCTATGACTATAGGGATTATGGGAATGGGCCAATTCAAAATGTTGAACTATCCCTTTAAATGATTTCACCTACCTTCAGGACAGTTTTTTAAAGACGAATAAAAGAAACCTCAGGAAACTGTAAGATTAAATTGTTTAAACATGACAACAACAAAAGAAAAACCTAAAACGTCTAACTTGTATTCAGACAAGAATCACTACATAAAGCCTATCCAATGTTTTTTTTTTTTAAACTTTATTTTTCTTTAGCTGTTTTGGGCAATAGACAAAACTAAATGTCCAGACTAAATGGTAAATGGTATTCAAATGTGTCTGGTGTGCGCAAAGTAGCATAGGAAATCAGATTTCCTGCAATTGTTCATATTGTTTGTGCTGTAACCAATGCCATCCTGAGACCTCGATCTCTGTGAATGCGGCACCTTCATGAACACAGACAGTGTGGGACATCTGCTGTCCTCTGACATGGAGAAGGAGTCTGAACACACTCTTGTAAAACAAAATAAAATAAAAATCAGAATTTAGTTCATAATGAAAACCTAATAATGTGGAAGCCACAGGGAAAACATTTTAGATACTCGGCACTATAGCCCACTATAACGACCTTCCTCCCCCAGATGTGGCGGTGTCCTGTGTGACATCACATTTATAAAAGCTGGAGTTTATATTTATACATTTTAAAGATGCTGTTCAGAGTATACACATGAGCCGAATTGAAAAGCTAATGAACCTGATTCAGAGCCCACATGGTGTGACCGTAATGTCCCGTGTTGCCTTCACTGCTCCGAAGTAGAACTTTAAATTGTCTGAAATGTGAATGAAGACTGGTGTGACTTCCTGTAGCAGCAGAGAAACCACCTACCTTGTCATCCTCCCCCAGGCAGCCCGACCCAGATCACAGCAGCATCTCACAGAGTCCACAGACCATCATCAACCTCCTGTCCGGGTCCGCGGGTCCGGGTGTGTCTGTGCCCCACAGAGCCACTGACCTCTGCCTCCACCTGGGTGTGTGTGTGTGTGTGTGTGATGTCCTCTGTGCCGCGACGCACTTGAAGCCCCCGTGCAAAAATATTCAAAATAAAAGCCTCCCTGAAGAAAATTCAACAAAGAGCCTCATTTTTTCAGACTATAACAGCTGATTTCAGCCGGTTGGTTTCACAATGGTGCTTTTAATTTGAAGCGATGGACCTTCCCTGTGGTTTGCTCTGGTTGTGTGTGATTGACTTGACACATATTCCACTGTGGATAGAAAGATGCTAAATCTTTGAGAGTCCCATACAGAGATGCAGTTCCCAATCCCACCACCCAGGAACCTGGATAATCTCTGGCTGGTGAGCCCTTTCTTATGTTTCTCTTTTGAACCACTGGCATAAATATTCTCGATTGATTGAGCTTTATTTTTTAAAAATCTTAAAATGGGAGTTTTTTTACTCAATAAAACAAAAAATATACTTTATATATACACTGTATATATATGCGGTTTATCCCCTCCTCCCCTTTTCCATAGCTTTATAATCAGTGCATATAAATCAAAAGTAAAACACCCTGAGAAATGACAATGCGTGATGACCACCTGATTGTTCAAAAACAGATTTATTAAAAGAGAACATTTACACTGATAGCGACAAAACTAAATTAGCATAATTCTGAGACAAACTCCCACTGAACGTGTTCTGCCTCCTCAGCACGTCACAATCACTGCTGCTGAATAATCCAAGAAATCCATTAACAGTATTGAGACGTGTGCCATGAGACCAACAGTGATCCCAAAGTCAGCCGCTCTGATCTTTACAAAGCTGTGTGAGGTAAGTCCCGGTCCGACAGTAAGACGCCCTCAGTTGATGGTGAGCACGTCGCTCTGGATCTCGTGGCTCAGCTGAGTCTGCAGGTCACTAAGCTTCTTCTTTAGGACGGCCAGCGCCGACATGACGATGGTCTCCGGTCGCAGGGAGCCACAGGACTCCACGTTATAATAGAACCTGGAAGGAGGAGAAACCAGCCGTGGATGAGTCATGTTCTAGATGTTTGCATTTCGTGCTATACTTCTGAGTTATTTTAAAGGGATTCGCCAACATTTTTTTTTTTTTACGTGTCTTGCCTCACTCCCAAGTCCATGACAAGCAGATAGACACCATCCTTTCGACTGTGCGTGCAGTAACAAGGGAGAACGTAATTAGCTTAGCTCAAAGGCTAGGTAGTGTTAGCCTGCCTCCACCAAAAGTCATTAGAGAAACTCTTCAGCAACTCTAAACAGAAACCGGCGGGCCGATCTTCGTCTCAGAGCTGACAAACCTCTCCGGTAAGGCATCTTGAGCGGTCAAATGCCACTAACGGGACCAGATCGCTCAAAACGGAGGGTTCAAGCAAAGACGCTTTATTTTGGTTCAAGCTAGCTACATCGAGGGTAGGTTAGCTTCCTATTTCAAAGTAAAAGCACACATTCTATCGTCATGGTTTTCTGTATGTAAAGGGCAACGGGTGTTTTATTTTGTGAAAGTAACCGGAAGTGCGTTGGTCACAACGGCTAGCTTGAGTAGCGCCGAATTTGTACGAACAAAATTGTAAACAGCTGGTATTTAGACAAATTAACGACACACTGCTGATCTAAACGGCTACTTTCTCACCTAAAAATGTTTGAAATGTTGATAAAGTGATATATTTACAGAGTTTAGAGCTAAAATGAAATCAGCTTCTGACTGCTGATTTCGGCTCGGGTAGGAGGCAGGCTAACACTACCTATACACTTCCAGCGTTTGAGCTAAGCTAATTACGGGGGATACGGCTCTATCTCCCTCGTTACTGCACGCACAGTCGAAAGGATGGTGTCTATCTGCTGGTCATGGACTCGGGAGTGAGGCAAGACACGAAGAAAGAAAATGTTGGCGTATCCCTTTAAGCAGGACTAAGTATATGATGTTTGGAAACAGTCAAATCAAAAAACAAGAGTTGCCATAAATGAACATGGACTTTTTTGGAAGCCACACACATGTAAGTTAATGTGAGGACAAAATTATACAGTGTTTACACCAGATATCACTACATATATTCAAATGGTCTCTCTTACCACCACACATTACTTATGGTGTGTTGATGTGTTGTGGGAAACGCATAAAAAAACAAACACAAACTCAATCAATGCTGCAGAAAGAAGTGGTGAGAATCATCACGGATCTACCAACCCACTATTCATTAATTAATTCATATGCTGTCAATTGTCATGATTTACAATATATAATATATAAAGCCCAAATATTAATTGTTGGATATCAGAGGGTCTGAACAGAATGGAAGAAATATATTTAAAGCAACAAGGGTGAGGACAGGAAAACTGTGAATGAGTTGAGATGATTGTGATCATTATAACTGCAGAAATGTATCAGTGTGAGTCTTTCTGAAAGTTTGTTTTAATTTGCATTTGTTTTTATACAAATATTAAGGGCTGAAATAATACAGAGCTGAACTTCAATCTGTGTAAAGAAAGTTGTGTCCTCACCGTTCTGGTTTCCCGTTGGGGTCGTATGGAGCCTCAACCTCATCCTCCTCGATCTCTGAGTATTCACTCTTCGGCCTTGAAACCAGAGTGACATCATATTTGTCAGGGGAAATGCACAAGAAGTTTGTTTGAGGGATTAAGTTGTTTTATTATTCATTTATCCCTTATGGTGAGTAATACTACAATAGATGACATACCACTCCTCAGGTCGTGGGTACACTGTGTGCCTCAGTGCGTTGTCTGGGTCGTACTCGAACGACACCCCCGCTGTTGGGTTCCACTTGGCGTGCTCCTTACCAAAACCTTTCTTGGCGTACGCCCTGAGTCGCAGTTCCTGACCTTTACGAAGCTTCACCAGCAAAATGTCTGTGTTGGCGAAGGAGGAAATGGAGAGAGTAAGGAGAAGGTAAGACTTTACAATGTGGGATTAATCCATGGAAACACAAATAATACAACACAGGAAAAGATTAAAGGGACAACGAGGAGTTTCTATTCGGTTATAAAAAAGTCTCACGTTAATGTGGATGAATCTCCGCTACCCACACTTGTTAATGGGCCCATTTTCGATAAATATATCGTTCTGTCTCTATCGTTATTTTGTTATTATTAGTGGTGGCGGAGATGCTGGTCGAGCCGACCAGCGTTTTTTACTTTCGGTTTCGCAACGAGTCATGAGAATAACGCAGCTGAATCGCCGTTTATGGTCGGAACTACGACGGTATGTGAACCTCTTTGAACCTTTGACTTTAATTCTTGATGAATGAAAACATGAGTCTGTCTTGCGCCGGTCAAAATAATTTTACGGTGCGCGGAGGCTCATAAATGTAGTGTGAAAACGCTTCGCTTTTCCAAAACTCCTCGTTGTCCCTTTAAGACCAATGTTTATATCTCCAGGTGACTTCATGCTCACCGTCTTGTTCAACGTAGTCATTGGGATCATTGTCTCGACTCCTGGAAGTCACCTGGAAAACCGCATTAAAAACACCGTCAGCTTCATCTTCTGCTTCTGCGCAAGAACTTCAATAAATGTGAGAAACCACTCACCGGGATGACTCTGGGGTTGTTGGACAAAAGGTCACGTGAGGTGACATGACGGGTCTGATCTTCAGTGCATCGAACGTCCAGGGTCAACTCCACAGAACACTCTGGACAGAAGTCATCACAGGTACAGTCCTGCAGCAGTAGCGGAGGAAAAGCCTCAGTCAACAGTTACAATTTAAGAAAACCTCTGTAGGAGCTGCGCTATAATATCACATCATTTATACAAAACCAGGCTTTGTATGCGCGATTAAAAAAATAATAGCAACACAACAATCACCTCCTGCTGGTTGATTTTCTCTCAGACTAGTTTGTGTCAAATTTGAAGAAGTCCGATCAAGGTGGAACTGAGATACTGCGTTCATGAGAATGAGGCGTTCAACCCAAAAACATTATTGTGGTGTGGAGGCATAACAACGTTTCATCCAGTACCGAACAGGTGATCAGGGTACAGCAACTCCCTACAATAAACTGATTTAGAGTTAGATTTAGGATATCTGCAGTGGAAACAATTTTGCACACTGTTTGACAGAAAGGTGCGTCTGAGGAGGAGAACAATGTGGACTGGCGAAGAATGTCCCGCACACTTTCTTCTTATTTGCAATATATATATATATCTTTTTAATTGTTAAAAGGCCTTTTTTTTTAACAATAAAAAATATTGCAAGTAAGAAGAAAGTGTTTCTTCGCCAGTCCATGATTTAGGATATCAAAAAATTCAAATTCTAGCCCTTGACAAGGATACATTATAACACAAAACAAAAGGGTTTTTAGAAGATTTATATATTTTAAAAAATAAAATAAAATCACACCATATATAGAGAAGGAAAATGGTTCAACAGAATTTACAGACATTACTGTATGAAATAAAAGTCAGTTATATCAAAGCAAACACCCTGAACATAAAAATCCTGTTAAGTCTGATAGTCACTCAGACCTCACTGTTTAACATAATCATATATAATGTATCATGTGTCACTTGTGTTTCAGCATCATCAGTCTTCCACTGCTAATGGTGATGCATTTAAGACTTACTGGGCTCCCTAATTAATGATGGACACCTAATACTCACCCTAGAATACTGCATTTTGTCCACAATGTCATCGCTGGTGAGAGGAATGAGACCTGACAACACAGGAAACAGGCGACAGTCACCTTCACATGCATCAGACCTCTGAGGTTATATTTAACTCCAGATCAAATTACTATCACCCAGTCACGAATACATACCGACTCTGTGGGCAATGAACTCATCATGAAGAACTGAGGAATTGGCATCGATCTGGATCCAATCGATTGCTGTAAATAAAGTCATGCAGGTTTATTCAGTTAGAGTTTTTGTGTTGGGAGAAAGGGATACAGATGATCATCAAGTGCAGTCATGCAGGAGGAAAACTTCTGGACAGCAGCTGGACTGGACAGAGAAAGTATTTAGACAAAGAGCAAAGATACAGGTAATAGAATTAATGATGTCTAAAATCCATTCAGCTGCATTTGGGGATAGATATTTTAAGGTGGACATTTTCATTTTCCATAGCAGAGGTGAAACGAGCTCTACTGACTCATGTTTGTTAAGCCACATCCATGAGCTAGCATACACAATATCAGCTGTTATTAACATTACTAAATCCACCCATGCTTGTCCTGCTATGACATGTCAAATTGTCCACAGTGAAAAAGGTCTATTGATGCTACTTCGATGAAGTATGGGAACAGAACAGTAAATGTTAGTGAGGTCTGTGCTGTTTGTGTCAAGTCAAGATGATCTAAATCAAGAAAACATCCTGTTCAACATCTAACTCACTGAACTGAAGCGAGGCCAATTTCCTCCAAATCTATTTAGACAATGACAAATTGTTGACGTGACTTTTTGACTCTTACCCATGCAAGTTAAAGGGACAACGAGGAGTTTCTATTTGGTTATAAAAAAGTCTCATATTAATGTGGATGAATCTACGTTACCCACACTTGTTAATGGGCCCATTTTCGATAAATATATCGTTTTGTCTCTATCGTTATTTTGTTATTATTAGTGGTGGTGGAAATGCTGGTCGAGCCGACCAGCGTTTCTTTACTTTCGGTTTCGCGGCAAGTTATGAGAATAACGCCGCCGAATCGCCGTTTATGGTCGGAACTACGGCGGTATGTGATCGTCTTCCAACCTCTGACTTTAATTCTTGATGAATGAAAACATGAGTCTGTCTTGCGCCGGTCAAAGAATTTCACGGTGCGCGGAGGCTCATAAATGTAGTGTGAAAACACTTCGCTTTTCCAAAACTCCTCGTTGTCCCTTTAATGAAACCAAAAAACGCTATACTTTACCTATAGTGGCAACTTCTGACATGAAGACACGGCGGATAGAATTTGCAACCCTGGAGAAGAGAAAGACAGATGCTTTTAGATGTGAACAGAACTGACACTGAAATGACCATTAATGTTTCACATCACACCACTGTACCACCACTGGTTTCAATCTGATAAGGTAAGGATCACTGATATCAACACCGTTATACTAAGCCAAATATTTTTGTTATTGTCTGTTAATTATTTATTAGGTATGCAGAGGTAAAATAAACCTTAACTTCCTGAGCTGGGCAGATACACCGACATCATCTCAAAACCAGTCCTGACTCAAACAAAAAATGTGTTTACATTTTTTCTGTCCTGCCAACGTTTGTAGCCTATTTTAAAGATGAATCCAACTTTAAAGTAGGATAAGGCTGAGGTAATATAACTCTTACACAATGTTAAAAATATGAAAAATAACCTCTGACTGTCTCAGGGGCTCATAACAATCACTGACTACACTCTGCATTTATTGCAGAGGGGTTTGCAGTGGGCTGCGCTACTAAGACGAAATGCAAAATACATCATATGTGATTTCACTATGAGTTTTATTTTTTCTTCATTTTTACTTAAAGATGATCAAATTGATGGTGTGGTTTTTGTTTTAGCACTTGTACCCAACAAACATGTCCCTTTACACTTACTCACTTTACAACACTTATGGCCAACAATGCACAACAAAGTTGTGACACATTTTACCCTAATCAAACAAACATAAAAGTATAGGCTACTTTATGCAGTTTAGGAGAAGAGTTTAGGCCAACAGGATTACTGTCCATTGCAAACTGAGTTTATTTAAATGCCGATAACTTTGATGTAAACACACACATTTCACGACAGCGAACAAATACTATGAACTTTTTGTGCAGACCGGTATCATCTATCTACTGTTATTTAGGGTGAACAGTCTCCTGACATCAGTGTGTTTTGGTCCTGAGGAGAATAATGGCTGCCCTCTTGCACACACACGCACCAACTCTCTTTGACTACAGAAATAAAGAGTACTTACGCCAAATCGGTGTTTTCAATGACGAACTTGACATTTTCGTCCGTCAGCTCTGTGATTTTCACCGTGGGCTGGTTAGCATACGGCATTATTGGCGTTAAAGACGACGGACAACGACGTTGTAAACTCGACACACACAACACTACCGCTGTCCGACTTGAAGGCCTCACGGAAGTATTTACCGCCTGCTGATTGGCCAGAAGACGGAAATACGATTAGTGATTGGTCAGAATGAAGCATGGAGGCGGGTCTCCATTTGATATCCGGGTCATGGGAGGCTCTTTCAAAATAAGAGCGCAAACTTAGATTTTTTTTAAATTTTTTTTTAAAAATAAGGTTCCTACATTAAGGTTTTTCCCCCCTTTCTCTCTGTGTTTATTGTATTATTACTTGCATGCCCTTTTCGGCCATGTTGCTGCATGAGATGATGTGTGATGAAGTCTGATTTAACTAACATGTCCGAAATGAATGAATAAATAAATAAAAAACTAGTAAGTACGGTATTTACTTTAAAGTAAATACCGTACTACTACCATTAGTATTGTTGTCTAATATAAGTAGGTTATGTTAAGTCTACATATAAGCAGGGGTGAAAGTAGTTTTAAATTCTTGCCGGTACTATTACCAAAAGTTATTTTTCTCTGCATTATTGTTATTATTACTGATTTTAATTGGGACATTTTGCAACGTTAAACGTGGTACACGTTTCGAAGGCTGGGTCAGGGGTAGACAATAAAGGAAATTTTGAAGATCGCTGGCCCCACCATTCTAACCACTGGCCCAGGACAATGTCAGGTAGCCTATTGATCCCCATAATAAATAAAAAAGAACATATCCTAGCCTGCAAACAGCCTGCGGTCTCGCCATCGAGGCTGGAGCTTTCTTATATATCGACACCAATACTAGTACATTTCCACGATTCTCGATACTTATACAATACCACGATTTAATTAGAAGAAAAAAACATGTGCTTCTAAATTGGCTACTTGATTTAATAAATAAATAACAGTTTCTCATCAAACTTGTATTTAAGCTCTAGCCTACTGTGGTTTAACAATTAAGTAAAAACAGAGTTAAAGTGGTAAATATGCCCCAACACAAACGGAAAGTCATGTAATCATTACTTTTATCTTCCAGTAGTTCAATGATACAACTGTTGCTGTCATTCATTCACTTTAGGCTGTTTCCACAGACTGGTGCAAAACTGACTTATCGTTTCATTTTTCAGCTCCGTTTTGTTTTTACACACGTTTGTTTTTTCTCTGCTTCAAACCATCATGGATGTAGCCTACTATGGTCTAAACGCGCACCACCGCTGTGGCGACACCGAGCAGCTGGAGCCGCGTTCACATAAACAGACCGCGAGCTCGACATAGCCGCACCGAGACCCAGCGCGTGCTCTGGCCCGCGTGTCACGTCCGCGTCGGTCCCGACAGGACTCGCCACGACGCGCTGAGGGCAAAGTTTCACGGTACCGGAAAAAAAGGTTCAGTCTTCAGTAGCAGTGAGCGAGCGGCGCGTTCCGCGGTACACAGCTGCACACTGCAGCTGCTGCAGGTGGTGCTGCTGACGTCCCAGGGCGCAGCGCTGCTGCGCACAGAAAGTAGATCATGTCTCTGTCTTTGATCGGGTCGGGATCTTGTAACACTATGTGTTATAATAATAACCGAGACAATTTCACAGAAATCATTTCAAACCACAGGGAATTCATGTGAAATTAGATTTATTATTTTTTTTACTTTTTATTTTATTTATTTATTTTTTTATCTCTCTCATGATCTTCCTGGTACTGCGTACCGCCTCTGAATCTTTTAGTGGTACGCAGTACCGGACCGTACCGGCTTACTTTCACCCCTGCATATAAGTGCATAGAGATGACCTGGACAAATGAGAATTTGCACGGACAAGTTCTCAGGTGTACACTACAAGGTTTTTTTTAAAAGAGGGGCAGTCTGTTGATTATCTTTTTATCTTGGATATCTTTTTCTGGATAGATTGATACCCATATTGTCATGAGAAATCAAACTTTGTTTCTTGTGATCTTGGTATAAAGACTGTGGATATAATTTAAACCAACACTAAGGAACTTTTCAACCTTCATATAATATTTTCATAACTTTTGTGATGGTACATCGACTTACAACAGGTTGAATGACACCTCTGTCATGGCCTGAGGGGGTCTGTATCGCCTTCACTGGCACTAAGAAACTTTGAGGAGCATGGTAGGACACCGGCTCTCACTTAAGTTTCACTTTCACTTTAGCGAGTCACGACGAGGAGGGAGCAGCAATGCGGCACCTTTCCGTCGGATTGTGTATGTGTGTTTACTGAGAAATTATCCGCTGGTAACAGAAACTTAGTTTGGACGTCTTCTGTTAATTTCCATGCACCGGGAGATCAAGATGTTTACGGCGCTACATGCTAGTGCTCATGGGAAATGGAGTCTTCCTTCAGGCAAAACACTACTGCTTTGGGCCACTGGCGCCGCCAAACTCAACCAAAACTGAAAGTTCTTTAGTACTGCTTTAATGTTGTATATTCCAAATTAATCTGATATTGTCTATTTGTATTTGACTATTATAGTATTTACATAATAGTGGCTTTAATCCTTGGACCACATATTTCTTTAATCAGATAATAAAAGACAAACCCAAAATGTTAAATATACAATAATAACTATTTTATTGAAGTCTTACTTAATCCATTTACAAACTGACTGATCTGTGTGTCCTTTTATACAAAGAGAGAAAACGATCCGCGCAGGATTGTGAAATGTCGAAAATGGCAGTGAACACAAAGAGAGACCTGTGGCCTGTGACAAACGATAGTTTTCTCTTGCTGAATTAACATTATTCAATTTTCAGATTCATTTCAAACAGATTTCATAAAGAAGCAAAAAAATAGATTGATCTTCAGCTCATGACACAAACAAGCCATTCTGTCAGGATCAGTGTGACTGAGAGAGGTTTGAACATCATCGCCTCTGGTTCACTCCTGTCAGATTCTTCAGCTGTAAAACAAAACACTTGCATGAGACACATTTGTATCAATAAACAGTCAAATGTCTTAACATATTTTCTAAACAATCTGAGTTTGGTAAATGTGGAGCCCCACGGTGTTATGCTGCTGTCAGGCATTACTGGACTGCATGTACAAATGTTAAAAATGAGTGTGTTCTTGTTAATGTCGTTTTGAAAAGAAGAATACATACAATACAAATCATGACGAAGATCACTAAGCCAAATACTTACTGTTACAGCTGCTCCCATTAGTCCCTGCACAACAGCTTCACCAGTCGACTGCACCTAGAGAAGAAAGTGGAACAAAAGCATCTTTTAGTTTGACATGTTCCTTTGCATCTGGTGAAGTATGGTGAATGTATGGTGAATCAACAAGTGATCTTTCCCCATCAAGCTAAAAAAATCAATTTGAGCCTCCTCTGTTTTCACTACAATCCTGAATGTTTGATTGTTATCAATAGAACAAAAAGTGCGCTCCATGTTGAGACGGGGTCAGATGTGGGCTGTGACTTATAGACATTATTACACTCTACCTGTTTGGCAGTGCCGGCCATGTTGACTACATCCTGAATGCGGTTGTCAAGGAAGTTCCAGGTGTCCTGAAAGTCTGGAGAGGAATCCTGAACCATCACCAGCTCTGTGGTGTTATAGATGCCTGTCAGCGCCGCTCTTTTGGTGTACCAGTTCATCTGTGTGAGAAAAGGGGGTGGGGTGGGGGTGCTCCATCATAAGTATGGTGTTATACATAAAACAAAACACACAAATACATTTAAAGAAAGGGGAAAATAAAGTAGAAAAATTATGGATAGAAATGACTTCAACAGGACACGTGACACAATCCTAAACCTGATTAAAAAGAAAAACTACAATTTGTTCAATGAAGGTTGTCATTTAAAGGGATACGCCAACATTTTTTTTCATGTCTTGCCTCACTCCCAAGTCCATGACCAGCAGATAGACACCATCCTTTTGACTGTGCATGCAGTAACAAGGGAGATAGAGCCCGTATCGCCGTAATTAGCTTAGCTCAAACGCTGGAAGTGTATAGGTAGTGTTAGCCTGCCTCCACCTAAAGTCATCAGAGAAACTCTTCAGCAACTCTAAACGGAAACCGGCGGGCCGATCTTCGTCTCAGAGCTGACAAAACTCTCCGGTAAGGCATCTTGAGCGGTCAAATGCCGGTAACGGGACCAGATCGGTCAAAAAAACGGAGGGTTCAAGCAAAAGCGGTTTATTTTGGTTCAAGCTAGCTACATCGAGGGTAGGTTAGCTTCCTATTTCAAAGTAAAAGCACAAATTCTATCGTCATGGTTTTCTGTATGTAAAGGGCAACGGGTGTTTTATTTTGTGAAAGTAACCGGAACGGCTAGCTTGAGTAGCGCCAAATTCATCCAAGCAAAATTGTAAACAGCTGGTATTTAGACAAATTAACAACACACTGCTGATCTAAACGGCTACTTTCTGGCCTAAAAATGTTTGAAATGTTGATAAAGTGATATATTTACAGAGTTTAGAGCTAAAATGAAATCAGCTTCTGACTGCTGATTTCGGCTCGGCTAGGAGGCAGGCTAACACTACCTATACACTTCCAGCGTTTGAGCTAAGCTAATTACGGGGGATACGGCTTTATCTCCCTTGTTACTGCACGCACAGTCGAAAGGATGGTGTCTATCTGCTGGTCATGGACTCAGGAGTGAGGCAAGACACAAAACATTTTTTTTGGCGTATCCCTTTAAAAGAAGAGGACCAAGACTGACAATAGTGTTTCAGCGGAGAATCTTTGGGGCCTGTGTCTGGAGAGAAGATATTAATATTTAGTGAGCAGTCTCTAAAGCATATGTCACACTGACAAACACTTCTAAAGTTACTAACAAGGAGCAGATTAGATTACATAAGGGATCATTTATGATCAGATTTTCAAAGCATAAAAGGAGCTAGGTTATGTATGAGGTGAAGAGCAATAATATCAAAATCAACAATTTCTTTACATAAAGATGCTTCAGAGTTCATCATCATACCTAAACTGTGCACACTTAAAGTAAAAACGTATTGCTACTGGGGTGACAGGACTTCACACACCTGCAGTATAAAAGTATCTACTCAAGTAACATACGACTGAAAAGAGACAGTTGTGATTCCATGGATGCAACTGACTATTTCAAGATACGATCTTAACAGCAGTGACAATCAACGGAGAGGGGATTGATTTTGAAGGACTGTTACTCAGGTAAAAATTCATCACTAATTTTTGTTCTGGCTTCATGCTGTGCCGTGATTATCTTTCAACTGGAGCTACGATAAGACGCACACGTACAAAAACACAAGATAAGAGCTCTGTTGTACGGTGTAAGCAGCTGTAGGTGGGGGGAGGGGAAGTAACCTGGACGGTGGCGGGCCGGATGTTATGTGGGTGGTGATGAAAGGGGGACAAGAAGGTGTGAGCAGAGGAGGAAGGGGATCGAGGTTGATAGGATCCACTCACATCTGTGGATCGGTCTCCAGCATAGTACCAGATGTCGTCCACCAGGCTGGACAGGTGCTTCAGGCTGTCTGGGATGTTGTGAGGGAGGAGCAGGATGCTCATCGCCTGACCGCACCGAGACAATAGTGAGGATCAAATATGGTTCTTGCTACGGTCCTGGTCCTTTTTTTTTGTTTTTTTGACTCATCATGCACACTATACCTGTGGCCATGTTTCAAGGTAGGGGATGTACATCCGCAGTCTGGTCTCTACAGCATCTCTTAGAAAGTCTGCAGTCTTCTTTGGTCTGAAACACAAAAGGCATTCAAAACTAAATGCTGAGATTTGCAAATTTTCTTTTTGGAGCTCAAACAGCAGCCTGTAAATGGTGATGGACATAAGAAAAAGGAGAACTGTCCTAAACATCAATAATAAAAATCTGCTTAAATCAATAAAAACTGTTATTTTTTTTATCTTGATTGCCTAAAGTAAGGCAATAAAAAAATCCTGGAATATACTCTATAACAGTAGAATTAGACTGCAAGTGTGTGTGTGTACATACTCAGCCTGGCCCAGCTGGACCTGCTTGTGTTGATCAGCCAGGATCTCTGTCAGCTGGGAGTTGCAATGGGCGATGAAATGTAGAACCAAGTCTCCAGCTCCGTTGAACATCCCAGAGGAAGCAGAGGACAGTCCCAGTGTCTGGTGTCACCGCACACACACACACATACATATCAGCTTGAGCCAAATACATTTTAAACAGTAGCATATTAGCTAGAAGCTGCAACATCCTAGTCACCCTAACCCCTAACCCTTGTCTCCAGGAAAAGAGACAACTCTGGTGTAGTGGCTATGCTCGGTACAGCACGCCAACACCCCAATCACAATTACTTGGAGAGCAACATTTGTAAAGACAGTAAATGCATTTTCCGCATTGTCACAAGCTCTTTTCTTGTGTGTACAATCCTAACTGTTTCCATCAAATGTGGAGTGTCTGGAAAGTCTGAATCAGAGCTGCATCAGTAAATTTAATTTCAAGTGGTAGGCTACATGTGTGGAGGGAGTCAACAGGAAGCCTGTTGGCCCCACCAGAGGAAGTGTGCTAATGTGTATGCGCTCTTAGCTGGCCAGGCAGGCACATCTGCCCACGAAAACTTTAAAAGTGAAAGACTGAAGAGTGAACCACCCTGGTACATGATATTCCGTTAAAAAAACAACAACAACAACAACTTTGTCCACAATTTAGAAATTTGTCTTCATCTTCACAAATTATTTAAGATTTACTGTCAGAATACAGTCATTTCATGCTGGATTGAAGATGTGGCTCATTCACAAATCGTGGATGCAGACATAGCAGATGTGGCACGTATTTACATCCTCGGTTAGTGAGAACCTCTGACATCATGTGTGATGTGATGCCATTATTATTATTATTTTTTTTTTAGATTTATATCTTTTATTTTCCAACATTCTCATTCATAATCATAACAAGACAAGTGACAAACATCATTCACACACACAAAGATAATCATAAAAAGAAAATCGTTGTGATGCCATTATAACCTCTTATGTCACCAGTTCTCAAAAGGTCTGTTTTTGAAAAGTGGTCTCAAGTCTGTGGCTCTCCATAAAACACATTTGAATAAAAAATGTGATGCCTATAATTGTCTCTCTTGCAGGTATTTCATGCAATGACCTTTCCCCCACAATTTGAATGGCAGCTCACCTCAGCACCTGCAGCGATGGCCTCCATCGACCAGCCGTGTTGCGGGACAAACTCCAGAGCAGCAGTCAAGATTCGAGCCTGAAGCTGCTCCTCTGTCTCGTACTCTTCGCCCTGCTCTCCGCTCTGGTCCTGGTAACTTTACAAAAGACACAACAACAGTGACGGACCGGCATAGACACAGCACAGGAACGTCGGCGTAGTTGCTTTTGATTCAGGATTTTGGAAACTGTGACAGTTATGGATTACTTAACTCATCACGATAATTTATATTTATTGGCACATAAAGATATCCTGGTTTGTATCTCCACTCACCTGGTGTTTGGCCTGGCAGCCTCCTCTGCCGCGGGGTCAGATGACGAGTCTCCCTGGGAAGAGGCTGCTGTGTGCTGTTCAGAAGCGTGACCCTGGTAGTGCTCATGGTAGGTTGTGGATGAGGAGGAGGGAGGTTTGTCGGATTTGGATTCGTCCTGCAGCCTCAGCGCTGCACAGTGAAAACCGCGTCTCAGGCTGCTGCTCTGGGGGGTTGATGCTGTTGGTGCAGCCACCACTGGAGGGGAGGATATGTCATTTAGTTACTAAGACCTGAGGCAGGAAACCAATTTACACCATTCAACCGAAACTTCATTATACCCAAGTTTGACAACACATGTAGCAGAAGTAAGCGATCCGGTGGTTTTGGCTAACTTCTTGTCAGCAGATGGAGTTAGCAGTCCCCGCCCTCGTCCCTACGTCACCACATTCACGCGCATCCCTTGGCTGCACACACAGAGAGGACCGCCCCTTTATGCCGTTCTCTCTCCTCATTGGATAAAGGTTGTAGGATACAAGGAAAGTTTTCTCCTGGGCTTACAGCAGAGCAGAGTGACTGACAGACCCGTGTTTCAGACCAAACACTCTATAGAAGTGATTGCTGTCGGAAGATAGAACTATTTAAGACTTATATTAACACAAACATTCTGCTTACTTCTGCTTTAATTTCAATAAATCGAGAATGATTTACAATAAAACATGTTAAATATGTTTAAACTATATTGATTTCTGCAATTCTGCACTGAACTACCAAAATTACATAACTTTTACTTTCCATTCAGAAGTAAAGACTTCACACACCTTCCCCGAGGTGTAGAAGCACAGATCTTCTTGGTGGTCAAATATGACTCCAGTGCAGGTAAAGGTTGTTCTGCCACATGTTTAGTTGAGTTTAAGTAGTAGAGAGTATGATTTTAAAGTACCTCATAAAGTGCAATTTTAATTTTAATAGATTAGTGTATTGCTCCATGTTTACAGAACCAAATGACTCTGAAACAACCTACTGACTGACTGACAAACATGGAGAAACAGTCTGTAGAATCAGCTACAAAGCCTGTGAACACGGACATAAAACAAAACTGAATCAACAAATGGAGCCATTGTTGTTTTAATATATTAGATCAGACCATGGTCTTTGGTGAAACTTGCAAAGGTTTACATGTGGATCGGATTTATTTTTTCTGTAAGCAGTTTTGTTTTGTTTGTTCTTCAAAATAGATTAGTTCGTAAATACCAAAAGTATTTAAAAGTTATGTGACAATGTGCAAAGGAAACAGTCTTTGGTCATATCAGTATAAGACATGACTTCACTCTGAATATCAGTCTATGGAGTCTGTGTCTATAATCTTTATGCATGGGAATTCAAATTGTAATGCTGTGTCGTATATAAATGAAAGAGCTGTGTTCCTCATTTCATGCACTCAAACAAGACAATTTAAGCTGTACACTCTGGCAGCAATTTATTAGGAACTCCGAGCTAAAACAAATGCAGCCCTGCAACACATCCATCCTAGTTCATAAAGGTTCACAAAATGTAGATTGAAACTTCATGGTTACTGTGGAGGCTGCAGTTTGTGGTGCTGATGAATAGTAGATGAGCAATATTTTGTCCACTGCATTAATGTACACCAACACCAACACAACCAGTATCATCCTACAATATAAACATCACCAGTGGAGAAAATCAATAAAAACTCAGCACTAGAAGAGGATGGTTTACTGCAAGACTGTCTGCTAACCTAAACCTTATTAGTTTGCCCATAAACGAACACTGACAGCTTGCGTAACAAGTACCAAGAGAGACGTAACGCCCCCCAGTCGCAGGAACGTGTTTACCATGCGACCCGTCTCTAAATATCGAGGTCAACAAACCGCAGCACCATGTCAACCAAGAGTTACCCCCCGTATACTTTATATCTAAAAGCTACAGACGACATAATGTTTCCCTGTGCTGTCCTTCAAGATCACCAATGACAGTTGACTTTGACACGACGTAACGTCAACACTGGGTCTGTTCAACCTCACGTCACTGCAAAGGGGAAACAAGCGACGGAGCAGGAATATGTCCCCCAGGCTGTTGGTGATAAACACAACGTCCTCAGTGAATCGGTGGTCGTTTCTTACCGCTGCCCAGCCCCCGAAGGACCCTTCCAGCCCGGAGACCTCTCAGCAGCGCCGCCATGTTTGTCCAGCTGCACCGAGACGCTTTTAATAGACACCGCTGCGTCACTTTAGCGCGACTCGACTCCGTTCAGAAACACAAACCAATCAAGCTAGCTAGGCTATGGCCAAAACAGAAAGCGCAAAGGGAAGTTGCTTTAAGCCTTTACAGTCTATGCTTTAAGCTAAAGTGTGTAAATAAAAGGAGAAGGAGAAGGTGAAAAGAAAAGGCCTCCTTTGTGTCTGGCTTTTTTGTGTGTGTTTTTATTTGTTATGTTCGATTAGATTAGATTAGATGTACTTTATTCATCCCACAACGGGGAAATTTAGTTGTTACATCAGCCAAAGTTAAGAAGTAGAAAAAAAAACCCAAAACACAAACACAAGTCAACAGACAGAAGATAGACACAATAATAAACAATAAAACAAATCAAACCAGGCAATGTGCAAAAACAAGTACTGAGGATATAAGGATATAAGGTGGCCTGATATAAAAGTATTGATAGGTAAAGTATAGGTGTAAAAGATATTGCAACGTAAGTGACAATTATATAAATAAAAAGTATAATATTAAATACTGCAGATGTGCATGAAATGAGAATATTGTAAAGTGACCATTTATATAAAAAATATTCCAAAGTAAGTGGCAATGATATATATATAGATATGAATATAAATATAATGAATGAATATAATATACTGAATATTTATATGAATATAAATATACTCATATTTCAGTGTAAGTGACTATAATATAGAAATAAATAATATTGCAGGCAGGGGTAAAGTGACAACAGTGTTCATCGTTTAGAATTACATGTGTGCCGATGAATTAATAAAAATACAAATCCCTAAAATATATATATAAAAAAGAAAACCGTGCGAATTGGCGATTGCGTGTTTTTTTTTTCCAAAACAGTCGAAAACGATTTTATTTTGAAATTTGAAACCGGAAACGCATCACACTACACATTACCCAACTTGACACGGTAACTGCCGCCAAGCTAGCAGGTAGGTCGCTGCGTCCATGCGATTGAAATTGTGTTTTATTTGATTGTCTTAGTCTCTAAAAGCTTTCAGCAACAACCAGACATGAACATGAGCACATTTTATTCACGGCTCGTCGTGTCCCGGTCTCTCGCAGTATTAAAAACGAGCTAATTAACTTGATATATAAACCGGTGTTTTCTGCGTCACGCTGCCTGCTTGATGCAACATGGAGCTAATCTTTGTATGTCGTCAACACCAAGTCAGTCCGTTAACTGCTCATTAGTCCACTCAACTGTTTTTTACCACTTCATGGCTCAAAGGCGAATACATTATCCTCATGTGTTACCTGCTACAGATAAATATTGGTGTTACATTGTTTTGACTCGAAACATTTTTTTAGAGGAAACCTTCGAGATCATTCTTCAAACCTTAAGAATAGTGTTTTGTTTGTGTGGTAAGCTGGTAACTAGTTTTCTTTTTTATTCTTATTTTATTGTCATTATCGACCAGCGGTTTGATATATTATATATGTCATTATGTCTCAGCTAGTTTTTCGTCATTGGACAGGACTGTGACTGCGACAGGCGCTTGTGCACCGTTTATAAAAGACTATTTATAGTTTGATGTCCACTCATTAAATAGTGATAATTCTTCTCTAACACAGTCCTTTGTTAGACACGTGTGGAGACTCAAGGGCATTGTAGTTAAACTCGGTGTCTGGTCAGTTGTCAGTTGTGATTGTCATCCAGCTCAAGAGAAAAAGACAAATAGTAACATCAAACTAAGTTGAAGGTGAAGCTGTTGACCTTTGACCTTTACTGTCACTGTGAGTTCAGTCTGGATGGATCCAGTAATGCCGTTGTTTACCTTTCTACCTCTTATGACACTGGTACTTGCTACCATATTACTCATAGTGACTGGCTCTCTGAGGCCTGGTGGTGTTATCAGAAGGTCTCAATGGAGATACAGTGACATTAGAAACGAGTATTACATCAACTTCTGCTCTCCCCAGGAATCATGGCCGACCTTGGCATCAAAGCCGGAGACAAGGTGATGTTTGTTTGGACACTGCCGTCAGCCCCAGCTGCTCTGAAGGCGTTTGCAGAGGAACTGGGTGCCAGGGTTGGTGCAGATGGCAAAGTTGCTGTGGAGAACATGGAGAGACTTTTGTTGTGTGAGTGACTTTTGGCCTGACAGTAAATAACCCTCTGTAATACTAAGTGTTTTATCACCACAAACGTAAACCATGTAAATTAGAAGGCATGACTCAAAAGTCAGGAGTAACATATTCATTCTTCTCTTCCCCTCAGCCTCCCATTCAGCATCCAGCTTCGACTGGGTGATGTCTTGCCCTCTGGCTGACAGCTCCTTCGTCCACAGCTCAGAGACTCTGGCTGAGATGGCCCGAGTGCTCAAGCCTGGTGGGAAGCTCATTTTGGATGAACCAGTTACTGGTGAGAAACACCTTTCAGTCTAAAAATGCCATGTTGGGTCACAGTGTATGGATTTGTAAAATTAAGACTACAATGTTCTGGTTATTTATGCGCATTGCTTTAATATTTATTTACATTATGTTTGAAGTTGAAGCCTCTGAGTTAGACGAGACGTTTGACTCTCAAGACCTCCAAGTTAATTGGAAATGCTACACGAACGTTTTTGTTCTCAATGAGTGTATTGGAGCTCATTTCTTTCTGTGTTGCAGGATCTGAGACTCAGAGTGTGAGGACTGCTGAGAAGCTGATGTCAGCGCTGAAGTTGTCAGGTTTCATGTCGGTGACAGAGGTGAGTCAGAGTGGATCCAACTCAGAGCTGCAGGATAAAATACACTCCCACAAAAATGGCTTAATAGTTCTGTGCTCGCTGCAGGAAACTGGCACACTTATCAAACCTTAGTGTCCAGTACAGGAAATAGTCCTTTAAAGCAGAAACACAATTCTGTACTTAAGGCCGTAAAAGGAGTATAAATCTAATATAGATTTTATATTAATATTGATTAAAAAAATGTCTTCACCAATTAAATGCCATGTCAAATGTCCTCTTTTTGACCTGTTGACCCTCTTGCCTCCTCTCTATCTAGATGAATAAATCAGAGCTCACTCCTGAAGCCTTGGGCTCCCTCAGAACAGCCACTGGTTACCAAGGAAACACCCTGTCCAGGGTCCGCATGTGTGCCTCCAAACCTAACTATGAGGTGGGAGCATCCAGTCAGATTAAACTGTCATTTGGAAAAAAGACAGCCAAGCCAGGTGGGTTCATGCATGTGGTTTTCTCTTTTTTCTGTTCATACAAGTGTATTTTTCATTCACGTGTTCAGTTCAAGGAGATCACTGCACCTGTTAGAAGATTAAAGCACTTGTTTGTCATGTCATATACTTCTGAAAGCACTGGACAGATTATGAAAAAAAAAAAAGTAATGTGTAGCATAATGGCCCCGTCTAGACCTGGTATAAACATTTGACTCGGGTGATGACGAGCTAATATTTGCTAACATCTGTGGCTGCAGCAGAGAAACCTGCTCTGGATCCCAACACCGTCAAAATGTGGACGCTCTCAGCCAACGACATTGATGATGATGATGTGGTGAGTTATTGACTTGTATCTTTAAAATGATGAAATGCCATTTTGTACTTATACGCATATCTTCAGGGGAAATAAGTACTTACTCATGTTCACCAAATGTTTCTTGTCCTTCCCGTGGTCTGTCTCCAGGATCTGGTGGACTCTGATGCACTGTTGGATGAAGATGACTTGAAGAAGCCGGATCCGGCCTCACTCAAGGCGCCCGTCTGTGGAGACGGAGCGGGAAAGAAGAAGAAAGCCTGCAAGAGCTGGTGAGGCCACATGTTTTTAATCCACTGACAACAGCATGCCATGGGTACATTTGGTAGCAACTGTAAAAGAAGCTCACTACATTGATCTGTGCTTTGAAAAGCATCTCAGTGTTGCTTTGTTCCTCATGCTGTCTGTTGTGTGTGTGTAGCACATGTGGTCTGGCTGAGGAGTTGGATGCAGAGAGTAAGGGAAAACAAAAGCCAAACCTTGCAAAATCTGCCTGTGGAAGTGTGAGTACATTTTTATGTTGATTTATTTCCTCTCCCACGATGCAATCCAGTGTAATGATGACGATGATGATTTAAACGATTTTCATCATCTGTTCATGGCAGTGTTACCTTGGTGACGCGTTCCGATGTGCCAGCTGTCCGTACACGGGGATGCCAGCGTTCAAACCAGGAGAGAAGATCATTCTGGACAACAAGACACTAACGGACGCGTGAAACCACAGATTTCACACATTTATCACTTGTGCTTCAAAACATTTACATTCCTTACTTTCCCATCAATTCTGAGTTGCCTCTGAAAACATCAGGGCCTCTGACACAATGTCTGGTGTAAGAGCTGCTGTTTCAGTGGATGTCACTGCTGATGCGATGGGGAGTCTGTCTGTCTGTCTGTCTCGCAGTGAGATGTCCACTGTTTGAAGAGTTCAGTTTCAAACGACAGCACACGTCTCGTCAGTGACTCAGCAGTGTCATACTGTCATAGAGTTTCTTAATTTGAGTTTGGCATTGCAGCTCTGACGGTGCATTTCAGATTTGTGCACCGTCATTGCAGTTTTACTCCTGCTGCCTTTAATTATGAAGATGATGATGGTGGGATTCAGGTGGGAAGCATCTGAAAGCACTGAGATGTATATGTAATGATTATTTAGTTCAATTTATATCCAATCACTGAAGTAGAAACAATATACAATCCAAGACTTACATCATCCAGAGGTCCACAGAAGAAGGATCCAAACTGATACAAGTTCACTTAGTGCTGTTGCTGTGCTGTTTTATTTTGATAAAATAAACTAATGCCAGACTTATGGTTTTCGTAAGCGTCTCATTTACTTCAATGAATGTCAGTAGCAATATAGACAGCTGATAAATTAAAGCTGAATAAATGAGTAGAGAAACATTACGGCAAGTACAAAAGATCCGAGCAGACCCTGAGCAAAAATGTTGGACAGACGTGAGTGAGCAGGGTCAGTGGTGTGAGGTGAGGAGATGTAGTCATGCTGCTGTTAGACAGAGGGGTCACTGCTCATCAGTACAAAGCTGTATCCTAAACCAAACACTTCCTTCCTCTTCAGGGATCATGACAACTCATCTACTGCACAAGTCTGGTGAAGGTGTGCTTTATATGCTGAGACCTCCACCTGTCACCTCACCTTTACATTCCTCAACGTCTAAGATACATTTTGGACTGACGTGTTAGACAACAGTCTCCAGCTTTGGCAGAATGATGTTCATCCTCCAGTGTAGTTGACAGACACAACGAATCAACAACAAGGAGGTCATTTCACTCACTTTGGAACCTGCAGAACCAAAAAAGACTTTCCATTGCAGCCTTTTAAACAAGAGGACCACCTCTCTTCATGGGAACTTCACTGCACTTTATATACCAGACACAGGAAACCAATATACAACTTTATTTAACATTTCAATAACAACACATCTGGCTTTGCCAGACCAGTGACCGGGGTAACTTGTCAGTCACCTCTTGTACACAACCTTCTCCAAATGTTTGCAGTAAAGACTAAAATGTATAAGTTAAGCACCTTTCTCATCCTCAGGTCTCTACCTGACTGAATGTCCTTCAGCCAGACAGTGATATCCACCTTTGAGGAGATGGATCCAGCTCTTTAATTGTTGTGGCATTGTAAATACTTCACTAGCTGTTTATAGGAAGCCCTTCATATGAATTACTTGCATGAAATGCATTTATGCTCACAATATAATCATAAATAATTCATCCTCCCACTCTGATGACACTAAGCCGGTTACATTACAATTTGTCAGATATTAATATCATAAAGGCAAAGTCACTCAGCACTGGCTGAAGCCCAGGTGTTGAATATGCAGCTAACAGTGACATAAGGTAAAAAGCAGTGTTCAGAGTTTGTCCTTCAGCCAGCGGTTGCTCCACATCACTGAGACTCGATGTTGAAGTCCATCTTAATGTCTCCTAAACTGGGTTCAAAGGTGAAGTTGTAAGACACTGCAGCTCTGCCATCGCCCGAGCTTTCCCACGGCGACCTGAAGAAATACACCCCCTGCTTCCTGTGTCGACTCCACTCACAGTCACCCTGTGGAAGGAGGCGGGACAAAGCAGTCATCAGGTCTGACAGACAATATTGACATTGACAGTCCCGGCATATGCTGCTCATGTACTCACTGTGCTGTTAAGGTGCACTTCACCCCCTTATGGCCACAAACAGTATTACAAAAGCACAGTTTTTTTGTCTTTGAAAACGACCCCAGAGAGGCAAGTGAAAAAATGATTTTGGATGCGATCATTTTCCAAAGTTTAGTGATCAGACTGAAGCTGAAATGACGAGAACGAACTGCTGCTGCTCAGACTGCTCAAATCAATTAGCTGAAACAAAGTGAATAAGAAAAGCTCATGGTGCAGAGATATTTAATTTGTTCAGAAGACAAAGGCTTTGATACCTGCTCGCTGATTGGTCCGATCAGACCCGCACTGACAGTTATGTCACTGGTTAGGTGGTATTCCATCCACAACGCGACACCATGGCAACGACCAATCCTAAAACAAACATTTGAAGAGAGTGTGAGGGGAAATTATTTTAACTCAAAAAGAATCGGTTTTATAACTTAAAGAAAGAGACGGTACCGTGTTAAGGGCAGAGAGCCCTGACTGCTGATTGGCTGTTGAGGGACACACTGAGTGAAGTCAAAGGTCATGATGGCTCTGGACTGGGTCAGGGCGCGGCACGGGTACTCCCACAGAGGGTGGGGCTCGGCCTCACGGGACTCACGGAAATCCAGAGATTTCTGGAGGAACAGATGAGATGAGTCAGGTTTAAAAACTCAGTTACCCGTCAGGATGAACAGCTCTGCCTCACTCATTGTAATGTTTGCTTTTCACCTGTTACCCTCCCCTTCTCATGCCTGTTTCACAACCACAACCACACCATTACTGTAGCTACTGTGGTGTCCACCAACATTCAGAGATACACAGCAATAAAGGACACCTCAGATGATGTAAAAACTGCCAACAACTGCAGGAAATGCGTGTGAATGCTGAAAGAAGCTGAATGCCATTGCTGAAGAAATGCTGAATGAGCTGAAGAAAATGTTAAAAAGGTAGAAGAAACTGTTGAAATACAGTTGAAGAGTTTGAGGAAAGAAAGAAAGAGACAGAGAGAGAGAGGGGTAGAAAGAAAGAAAGAACAAATGAAAGAGACAGAGAGAGGGGAGTTGTAAAAAAGAAAGAAAGGGGGTGGATAGATAGAAAGAGAGAGAGAGACAGATAGAGGGGTAAAAAGAAAGCGAGAAAGAAAGAAGTAAAAAAGACAGAGATAAAGGGGTTGATAGAAAAAAGAAAGATAGAAAGAAAGAAAGAAAGAAAGAAAGAAAGAAAGAAAGAGAGAGACAGAGAGAGGGGGATGGATAGATAGAAAGAGGTACACAGCGATAGAGAGGGGTAGAAAGAAAGAAAGCAAGAAGAAAAAAGATGCAAAGAGGGTATAAATAAAGAAATAATGAAAGAAAAGAAAAAAGAAAGAAAGAAAAAGAAAGAAGTAATAAGACAGAGAGACGGGGTAGAGAGAAAGAAATACAGAAAGAGAGAAAGAAAAAAGTAAAAAGACAGAGAAAGGGGTAGAAAAAAAGAAAGGAAGAGAGACAGAGAGAGGGGGAGAGATAGATAGAAAGAGATACATAGATAGCAATAGAGAGGGGTAGAAAGAAAGAACGCAAAAAGTCAAAAGATGCAGAGTGTAGAAAGAAAGAAATAAAGGGAGAAAGAAAGAAAACAGAGAGATGGGGTAGACAGAAAGAAATACAGAAAGAAAGACAGAAAGACATAGAGAAGGGGATAGATAGATAAATAGATAGATAGATAGATAGATAGATTTGACACATGTTAAAGGGATAGTTCAACATTTTTGAAAATTGGCCCATCGCCATGATCCCCCTAGTAATAGCAGTAGGTTCGTTACCTTTAATTGTTGGTCCAAGCTGCTTTTAGATCGGGGGAGAAGAATACCGAGCGGCGCAGCTACACTACGGAGGCTAATGGAATTTCTTGGTTTTGCTCATCAAACTCAGCAAATACACAACCAAAAAACTCAAAAACGCTGTGGTGGACAAGTTGTGACCTGCACATTTACCACGCTATGAGATAATAGCGGAAAGTTAAGAGAAGTGAAGCAAATACTCGGAACTACTTTCTTCAGTGAACCACTGGTCGGAGGGACACAGTGTGCGCACCTCAGCCAGTGCCGTAGTATACGGACGTATCTGCAGTAAACAGGCGCTTTTGAAATCACTCCGCCGAGCAGCCGTCTAGAGTGTAAAGTCCGACTTTGCCTCTAAAACAACTCCATCTCGCAACTTTCCGCTATTATCTCATAGCGTGGTGAATGTGCAAGTCACAACTTGTCCACCACAGCGTTTTTGAGTTTTTTGGTTGTGTATTTGCTGAGTTTGATGAGCAAAACCAAGAAATTCCATTAGCCTCCGTAGTGTAGCTGCGCCGCTCGGTATTCTTCTCCCCCGATCTAAAAGCAGCTTGGACCAACAATTAAAGGTAACGAACCTACTGCTATTACTAGGGGGATCATGGCGATGGGCCAATTTTCAAAAATGTTGAACTATCCCTTTAAAAGCTGCGTCCTGTGTCAACATTACCTGGACCATTTCATCCATGGGAGTGACGTCAAAGCCCTCACATGTCCCACATGGTGCTCTGATCCTCCACAGATCCTGACCAACAGGGTAGAGGCAGCAGTCATTCAGCAGTATTTATCTTTACCATAACACCTCCTTACTTTATTTGTTCTGTTACTGTTATAACATGTGAACCTATTCCCATATAATAAATGTGCATTCTGGATCGTAAAAACTGGACCAAATTCTAAAAAATGTGAAGGATGCACTACAGCATGCTGTATCCATACCTGGGCAAAGTACTGTGAAAATAACCAGAAAACATATAAGTGTGTGAGAGTATTCTCATCTGTTTTACCTGGAACTCCACAGCAACCATGTGCAGCGTAGCAGAGCAGGGCAGGATGGCGGCGCCGGGCTGCAGCAGTCCGGCCAGGGCGGTCCGACAGTACCAGAAGAACAGGGAGTGCCAGGGTAAGAGGCTGGTGCTGAAGTACGGTTCACCCATCAGGACTGAGATCTGTTTACGAGACAGCGTACACTCACATGTCTGCTGTTCTGTCGAGTCAAGTTCATATTTTAACCCACTTTGGAGAAAACCTGACAAATGTGAAATGTAAAATGCGTCTCTATCGTCTGCCTTCAGTCACCAGCTAAGTTCTCAGTGGGTTTGATACACGTAGATATAGTTTCAAAAACAATGCAAAATTAATACAATGTTAAGTTTATCTCTGTGGTATTCTACAGGTTTTAATGTATTTTATTTCTCTATATGGTTCATTGGCAGATGAAGTAACTGTCTCAGGTGTTACATGCTGCACAATGCCTCAGTTATCAAAGAGGTCGAAACCCCCCCCAAAAAAACATGTGAGAGTGAAGATCAAACATGATAGAGAAATTGAAACAAACCCATAAATGATGCATATGAATTAAATCTATTTAGAAAATAAAATAATTTAGACCAATTACCAAGTAAATCAAAACAAGTAGTTAAAGGGACAACGAGGAGTTTTGGAAAAGCGAAGCATTTTCACACTACATTTATGAGCCTCCGCGCACCGTGAAATTCTTTGACCGGCACAAGACAGACTCATGTTTTCATTCATCAAGAATTAAAGTCAGAGGTTCGAAGACGATCACATACCGTCGTAGTTATAACCAAATAGAAACTCCTCGTTGTCCCTTTAAAGGTTATTAATAATAAAACATTAGTTAGTCCAATAAAAATAAAACACAAAACCACAGCAAGTCATACAAATAAAAGAAATAATAAATTAAGACGAGGGAACTAGATAACTGGAAGGCACAGCTAAGCAGGGAAGTTTGCAGTTTAGACTTAGATACTGCAGGAGGCACAGTGAGAAGTTTTAAACAACAGCTTAACAGCTGTGTATTTAGTTTGACCAGCTTTGAAGCCTATGTGCAGGCCATGGACTTCCCCACTTCACAAAGACACTCTGGTGGAAGTGCCACCACTGTAGGCTTGTTCTGACGGTACCTGTTCTCCTCCTAAGTCATTACTGGTCAGCTGGTCAGGCCTCATCTCCAGCAGCTCAACGCCTCCTTTCATCAAGTTGACTTCCAACACCTGCAGAGACAGACAGAGATGTGTAGCATCAGCTCTTCTTCCCGTGCCTCTGGAGGCCGTGCTCTCATGTGGAGAAACAGTAAAGACCATCTGGTGCTCTAAATGGTCGTCATTTACCTGCTCAATAACCTGTCTGGACATTCTGGAGTTTTCCAAACCAAAGACCTGAACGAATAAAAAACAACAACCCATGAACATGAGTCTGACTGTGGTGATTGGTAAATGCATGAGCTCACATGATCACAGCAGAGTACCTTCTTAGCTCCGAGCATGCGGGCAAACACAGGGAGCAGACTTCCATCGCTGACGCCCAGACACACGCTGTCCTCTCTCAGAACCTGAAGGCAACACAGCCGGTGATGAGAGAACAATACCCACTCCTTCATTACCAAACAGTCTGGACGGACGCTGGACTTGACTTACACTTCGCAGCGCGCTGATGTAACTTTGTGTTCGCCGTCTGTCGTTGAGCTCACCGAAGCGAGGCCGAGTCCAAAGCAGGTGAGCCTGGCAGGTGCAGCACGGCCGAGAGGGAGGGGCTGCGGTCTGCGAGTCCTGCTGGCTGCAACATGGACACACAGACAGTCAGTCCATTAGCCGAGGGGACAGACAGCGTCTCTCTCCTCTGTTCTCACATTCATGACTATAGATAGCTCTGCAGTGTGATCAGCTGACACAGCGTCTGGAGCAGCACTTAGACTTCATGACAATGAAATCTGATAGTGACTACAGTAACTGAAGCAGCACAGACTCAGTCTTTTGCATTAGTCCATAATCATCCATAATATTTAGATTTAGAGTTAGACTCAACTAGTGTGTCCGACAGCAGGTTTCCATTCAGGACTCAAAGTGAAAATCTTGCAAATTGAAATAATTTGTACTTGAGCAAAAAATGTCACTTGTATCGAGTCGTATGATGTATTGATGTTTAGGTTAAGGCACCTCAATGCTCCTCTGTGTACCCAACAATTAAATGTGATTGGATACATTTTCCACTGCAGCCTAAAAGGCCACGAGCAGAGCTTTGCAGTGGTGGTTATGAATTATTCACTACTGATGATGTACATGACTTGGCAGCAGCCATTGCAGACTACCTATCAAACCATTATGTATCACAACACACATTAGCCAACAAATGTCCATGACTTTTCCATGACTTGGCGGCAAGTTTCCATGAGTATACATGATCTCTACACTGTCAATGCTTGGGCGATAGGACGAATGTATCGCCAATCGACCACCGGCTGAGTCCGTCACGGTTGATTTAATTTTTGGCGATTGTCTGGGCGATTTTTTTTGCATTTTATTTCGCCAAATTAATGGTCTGGCTCCACAGAATTCAACTCTAATTTACATGGAGCACAATTCAAAGCATGCGTAAATTGGATCTGGCAGCTATGTAATACGTATGTTATTCACACTGATTTCCGACGAGTCTGAATTATTTTTAGAAGAGCGTTATGGCTGTAATGTTCAGTGTGCCCTTATTTTGAAATCCTTGTACCGGGGGTTACTGTTACCAAGGATACTGAAATAAAAGTTGCGAAGCTCCGGACAGAGTTGCGGTGATTGTATCCACGTTATGATACGTTATGAAAACACATGTGTCTATCACAACAACGGATTATCAAGCTGATTATCCATACGAAAGGTAGGCTGCCGGTTCTCACGGCCCGGACTTCTGCCAATAGTTTTTTTTTTTTTTTTTTTTTGAGGGTGTGTGAGTGTGTGTGTGTGTGTGTGTGTGTGTGTGTATGTGTGTGTATGTGCGCCGAGCGGACCCGTCTTATAGAGACACGCGTCTATGGGACAGGCTTTTATTTAATTTAGAACAAATCTTATGCTCAGCAAAGATGGAAAATATATAGTCTAATATAATAAAATGTTTCTGTTGTTTGGATACTTTGGATCCAGAGCAGCATTCATTTACAAGTCAGCACCAATTAAATTACTTTTAAATAGCCTACGGTAAACGTAAACATTTAATAACTCGGGTCAGGTCGGAGTCGGACCACAGGCTTCTTTTTTTTTTTCTTCCTCACAGGAGACATAAGGTGTGCGCTGCGCTCACCTCGCTTCTCTCTGACGCGTCTGGTGCTATGGTTGTGACTGATCTGCTGCCTTGAATCCGCCCTTTATACGTACGCGTTCACAGATTCACAGCAATTCTGTTGAAATGATTTATCTATCACCTGCGCTCTGCACACGTGTCATAACGGCCGAATATATCGTCAACCGCCGATTTAAAGGGGTACGGTGGCCGATTGGAATTTTTTTACCTATCGCCCAAGCCTAGTGCATGACATATAGGAATAAAACTATGGAGAAAAAAATCATCATCTTGACAGCTGTACTTTCAGATATTGCCCACATGCTTGAGCTTTACACTGCTGACTTGTATCAACAGAACAGACATGTCCTGTGATTTCCAGCCTTCTATCTGTTATATTTAGCCTAAACTTTATAGTGAGGGGGTGGGGGTGGGGGGACAATGCCTGACAGCTGAGCATATTATTGTCAGATATTGTCCCCAGATATTTTTTATTTTGAGAAAAAAATTCCATGACTTTTCCAAAATTTTGGGGGTGTTCTTAATTTTCCATGACTTTTCCAGTTTTCTTTCAATACATACAAAACCTGTCAACTTGATGTATAGAGGTGATCAGTTATGGATATCATCAGGTAGTCCGTGATTCATTTGTAATTTAAAAAACTGAATTAATATTTTTGGTGTCTGAGTCACTGACTGAGTCATCCAGTACTTGTACACATATACATGTTGTCTGTGAGCTGTGTTACCTGTGGGACTGCAGGCTGTACCACAGACTGTAGTCGTCATGGCAGACGGTCAGGCTGAGCTCCTCTCCCTCCGTCACCCTGCTCTCCACAGGCAGGAAGTAAACACTCTGCATCCAGTGGTCCCTCCACTACAAAACAGCACAGCATTAACAAGGGAGGACCGCGGCCTGAATCCCAGCATCATGGCTTTTTTTTTTGTGTCCTGTAACTCACTGGAGCCGTCTTTGGCTGTGGGTATGTCCAGCTGGGAGCCATGGTGCACACAATGCTTCCACTGGGATCCATGTCCAGGTCCCACCACGACAGGATCACCTGGGCTCGACCGCCGGACTGAGCCACGAACTGGGAGGAGTGGGACTGGAAGGCACTGCTGACCGGCTTACTGAAATCCACGCTGGAAGGTAGAGACGGGGTGTAGAGGGTGTGTGAGAAAGCAGGGGTGGAAAAACATGTTGAGAGGAACATCTTCACCTCTGAACTCTTCTACAGGACAAATATCATCTCTATGCACAAGAAACTTAACTGGTTATTGGTCAAAGACAGACTATTGTACTCACTGTTTATTGTTATTAGAAATATAATAATGTATTATTATATTATGTGTGTGAGAGAACTCGTTTAGTATTACTAAACTTACTTACTAACAAAAAAATGGATAAAGCACAGTAACAAAGTGGAAACGCTCACTCTGATTTTGTTTTGTTAGGTGAGGCATATTGCTCACTTGTTTTTTGTATTTTCTTTGTTTTTAATTTTTTTTAAATATAATGTCTCTGTTTTTGTATTATTGAATGTATATTTGATACTGTTGGACCCCAGGAAGAATAGCTGTGGCTTTACCGCAGCTAATGGGGATCCGTATAATAAACGAATAAACAAAAACACACCTGAACATGGTGCAGAGAGGACCCAGCGGGGTGAAGCTGTCTGGAGACACCTGGCTCAGCTGGATGTCGCAGACTGAATGAGCTCCGGCACAGCGGCCCACGTCAGGCGGCGGGACCAGACGGGAGCCGCCGTCCAGCGCCAGTGGCTGCAGCTGAGCCCAGCTCCACAGCAGCTCTGACTCCACCAGCTGCGCGTAGACAGTGGCCCGATGAGGAACGGCCTCACAGCCCTCCTGCAGGGGGAGGAGGACCAGCAGTTACAACATGGTACAGGGTTCCTACACATTGGAAATTTCCAGATTCCATACTTTTTCCAGACCCTAATTTCTAGACTTCTCAGTAAAAAAAAATCAAATTATTTGTGATATTTGAGTAAATAGATGTGCATAATATAAAAAAAGCATGCAATTAATCATTTGTTTTCATTTCATTCTGAATGTGTATGCCATTATGTAACCAAGTCATTTCCTGGAGATTGTAGCTAGGTATAAAAATAGCACATACAAAATAATTAACCCAAATAACTTCAGATAAGACCAAACCCAGATAAGTATTAAGATAAATATATTTCCATACAATAGTTTCCATTTTCCATACTTTTACAGACCTGGAAATGTATAAAATCAAATTCCAAACTTTTTCATACTTTCCATACATGCGTAGGAACCCTGATGGTAGATGAGTTTCACCGTGTCTGCCTACTCCTCCTCCTCCTCCCATACTAGTCTCTGATTACATCTCATTTTATCCGGAGGAACAGAAGGTGAACAATTTGTCAATTTTGTCACAATTGCTGTGTGCTGTTCCCTCCAGGCATTACAGAAATATCATCTTGGCAAGGCTCAAACTGTTTTATGAGGTAATCTTAAAATCTTATTACCGGTAGTTCAATTTGAGTCAATTTGAAGAAGCTGTGGCAATATGATATTGTTTTCACTAGGCCACAATCCTGATTTGATGTCACCATCCATCACACACACACACACACCTGGACCAGGTTTTGATGAGCATGTTCATAGCTGGGCAGAGCTCCTTCACCTATCAGCTCCGTATCAAACAGCTCTGTGATCAGGATGTTGGCCTTCATTTCCATATCTCCATCTGGAATGAATCACCAGGACAAACAATGTTTACAAGCCCCCATCAGACAAATATCAACTGCAGAGATACAACAAGGTGTGTGTGTGTGTGTGTGTGTGTGTGTGTGTGTGTGTGTGTGTGTGTGTGTGTGTGTGTGTGTGTGTGTGTGTGTGTGTGTGTGTGTGTGTGTGTGTGTGTGTGTGTGTGTTGTTTCTCTCTGACCTGGCCCCACAGTGACATCAGTAGAGTGTTTGTTAATGATCTTGACCTTGTCAGCGAAGCCGTTCTTCTCCACGATGCGCTGCGCTGCTTCAGCCATGGGCTTAAAGACCTGCAGACACAGAGAGGAGAGGACACCTGAGGACGGGAGTGTTTCAGACTGATTGAGTGGGTAAGTCCATTAGTGGGAGGGACAAACCTTCACCTGTCTCAGTTTGACCGTTTTAGGGAACTGCTGGAAACTCACTAGTTTCCGATGTACGTTACCATGTGATGCTCTTTATGTGATGTGTGATTGCTCCCTGTGCAAACTTTACTGGTTTTACTATTTTGTATTTATATCTTTTTTTTAATTACTTTTTTCTCTCCTGTTTTTATGTTTTGTACCTTAAACCAGACTTCAAGTGCTGCTCTGTAAATTAAGTTTTGTTTTCTTACTAAATTGTTAAATTAGTTGATTAATCAACTGGCCGTAAGTAGTTGAATAGAAGGTTCATTTATAATACTTCTGATGCTAAACATTCAGTTTCCAGCATGTGTTATTTTGTTTCTTTTATATCTACACACAGTATTATAACAAATTGACATACTATCATCACCATTATTATTTATTATGGTGATGGTTATGGTTATTAAAATATTATATATAATAAATATATTAAATATTGTCTGGCTATGTTGCTCCCTTCATTCTTACTGTCTTATGTCATATATGTTGTCTGTCAATCACTGAAATTGCACAATAAAAAAAAGAAAAGTTAAATGAATCAATAAACATAAAAAAAAACCTGTATAATATCTGTTGGTGCTCCTTTGTCCAACCATGCCACTTTCGAGGTTAATGATATTCAGATGCATAGCATACTCTCTTTTACTTGTACTGGTAAAATTAGTGTTTTTGAATTCAAATTCGTTTTTGGAATTAGGACTCTGAGCCACACATGCAATTATCATACAGTTGTGTTTAGAAAGTTTACAAAAATACACTATAACAGAAGATATCACAGCATCTGCTAGTTTAATGTGAGATCAGTTCAGTACAAGATCACACCAGTCTTATTACTAAATAATATCTAAGAATTTCTTAACATGTATGTATGTACCTCCACAGCATAACAGAAGTCAGCTCCAGCAGTAAGGGCCATCATGGACAGGAGGCCTGTTCCTGTCCCAATGTCCAGGATGATGACCTTTTCCCCACGAGCCTTCACTCTGGCCACGGCCGCCCGGATCCCCTGGTAGTACTTCTCATTCTGAAAGTGAGAGTGGATGTCAGCTGAGGAACGCTCTGTGGTGGACTTGCAGCCCTGTGTTGTTGTGCCCTATACAGTTATGGCCACTTAAAACAAAGAGAAATACTTGTAACCATAGGTTTTCATGCAGCAATTCCCAACACTCACCCTGTCATGATCGTGCAGCATGTCAGCATAACACGACCTGAAAGATAAACACACTGATCAGACCAAACAGAAGCAGGATGTGTTGGTGCCTCCTGGCTCCTCCTCTGTTCTTTGGTGAAGTTGATCCTCACAGATCAAAGTCTAAATGTAATATAGCACACAAGATGCTGCAGACACAGAAAAGAATGACATAGGCACTAGGCAGGTCATGACCATGATGATGCTGCTGATTGTAAACACAGCAATAGTAGCTGTGAGTGATGTAAAAAATAATAATAAATATAAAAAATATCCCAATATGACTGCAAATAACTATGGCTTATAATACTATGAAACTATGAAACAGAATATAGATAAATAGAAGATAGTAAACTGTGAAAAAAAAGGAAATTGTAACTGGTTTTGAGGACATTGTGATTGCAGTTACATTTGAAATGATGTGATGTGATTTTTGTTGTGTCTTGTACAAAACAAACACATTCCTTCCTTTACATGAGGAGAATATGATTTATTGTCTGGGACAACACAACACTGATAGTACTACTGACAATGAACAACAATGTTGTGACACATTTTACCCTCATCAACATATTGCTCCTGGGGATTGGATATTGTACCTGATCATATTGAGACTTTGATTATATTGTGCAGCTCGAAAAATGTGCCCCAACATTTGATTGTTATTATCACATAGCTTATATAACATATAATAATACAATAATAATATATAACTGTGAAATGTATGTATGTATGTTTAATTAATATCGAAGATAATACTCTGATTATGTAGTTGACACTATATTATAATAACAACAGCAATAGTGTAATTATTAGTGATAAAAAGTTGTTAAAATATATAGTAGTGAAATTTAATTGTGGTGTGGTAAAGTATCAATTTAGGATATTGAGTATCGATTATATGGGATTTATCAATATGTTACTACAATTCTCTGGCTAGTTCTTTAGCTACACTAACACACTCCTTTCAGTGCATCACAGCTCTAGAAACTTCTTCAACGGTCTGAGCCAGATTATTTCTTAAGTGTTAACGAGGCTCGTACTGAACTTCACTCTCCCCGACACAAACTAATGTTCACCGACAGGCGACAACCCTCCACTATGCGCTGCCTCTCCTCTCCTCTCCTCTCCTCTCCATGCTGCTGCTGCTGCTGCTGCTGCTACTGGCTATCTCCTGGTGGTAACTAGTCGCTGCTACAGTACCTGGCTATCTCCTGGTGGTAACTAGTCGCTGCTACAGTACCTGGCTATCTCCTGGTGGTAGTCGCTGCTGCTACAGTACCTGGCTATCTCCTGGTGGTAACTAGTCGCTGCTACAGTACCTGGCTATCTCCTGGTGGTAGTCGTACTCCTCGCTCTCCTCCACCCAGTCCAGAGCGCCCGTGGCCGGGTTGGCTCTCCCGCAGAAAGTCTTCATCACCGCCGCCGCTGCTCTAACACTCAGCCGAGCTCAAAATGAAAAATACTAAATGTTTTTTTCTCCCCAAAAAATGTTCTTCACCAGTCTAAAGATAAACTGATTCACTGAAGAAGCATTGCCGCTACGGGAGCGTCCATCTTTCTCAGAAACGTCACACACGCCTCTGGTCACGTGACACACTTCCGTCCTTTTTTGTTTGTTTATCAAAATAACTTTATTTAACAATTGTATTGTGCACAAAATACAAGAACAGCTCCAAATTTTAGCATTATTCTAATGTTCTAATCAAAAGATCAAAACAGATGAATTTGAATAACATAGATATATGATAAATATTGCTAAAATTCAATGTTTGGCCTATTACTCATTTATAACAATTCCAACTTCCTCACAGCAATAGTATATTAATTAATATGGAGAGATTTTCCACAATTCACCAGAAGTGAAATTGACTTCATTGTTATTTAAGATAGGCATTCACCCTAATAGAAATGTGCCTTATTAAGAAATGTATAATTTCATAATCTATAAATTTTATAGCCTATATACAGTATATATATAAACAAACTTTAATTATGGTGATAATAAAAAGACTAACAATAATAAATTACGAGGGCATGTATACAGAATTTATTTACAGAAGTGAGATGAACCAGAACAAGTGAAAACCTGTAGGAAACACTTTTCAAAAGAAAACAGTCAAACAATTACATAAATACAATAAATACTGACGTCCAATATCAACAAGACACAATGCATTCAAAATAAATATGACAAATAAGAAAAAAAAGAAAAAAATACAAAGACAGATGAATGAAAAGTGAGGGAGATTTGTAGCAGCCTCAGTTCCTCAGGTAGGACATCTCACAGTCCTCGCTGAAAATATACCAAACTATAATATAATATATATATATTATTATTATACATCATTGTATACCATATGTTATCTTGATATATACCTGAACACATTTAGAAAAAGTTTGAGGCTCAACATGACACAGGCATTGCATCATATAGCCTACATAAACTGAGGAGCCAATTCAAAATCTCAAGTTATCAGAGGCTTTGAACACTCAGTAATTATTTGCAGATCTCATGGGCCACAGGGGTAAATGCTTCATCCTCTGACTATCTGAGTAAACGTTTCCTGATTAAAGAACTCTTACAGTGTCTCACATGGTGACTGTAACCAAACACTGAAGAACCATGAACTGTTTTGGCCTTAATTATCTCTTGTGGAATTCAGCCTCAGGACTTTAACCAAGAATTAAATCAAAATCAAAAGTTGAGTGTTTCCTCTCTGGGTCTGTTATGACCAGTAGCTTGAGATGGCTAATGTTAGAAACTTGAGATAACAGTAGATATTGCTGTAAACAGTGCCAGTTTGGTATAACTATAACTCTTCACTTAGTCATAAGTCATATTTTATCATTTACATAAATACATATTTCAGTCAACAGGTGAAGACATACATGTGAGTCATTATCCCGAGATAACCAGATACCATCAAGAGAAAATGGTATTAAATGTGTTGCAGTAACATTCCTTAGCAACAATCCTTAGTGCCCAACATCCCCAGTTGTGAATGCCAGCTCATCTCTGACTATCAAAGTTATTATAAAGGGGGAAAACAAGTTTTATTATCGGGATAATTATCTCATTATCTCCTGATAATGTGTGGAAATATTTGATAATTTGAAGATCCTTATTATCTTGAGCTAATGGGTCAAGCATTATTTGCAAGTATGGCCTTTCTCTGCTGAGTCATGAGTGAGAGGGAGAACATGTTAAAACAGTTATCTTTGCTTTTTAAAATTGTTTGGTGCAGCTTTACATCTGTAGCACAAACAGCGGAGCACTTAACAACTTGATGTAGATGTTGAAGATATCACTGTGACCTGTGTGTGAGGGTTGGCTGGTCCTCTATCTCTGGGTTTTATTCATTTATAAAGCTCTTGTTGGTCTTTGGCCACCTTACATCACTACACTGCATAAGGTCTTTATCTGTTCTTAATGTTTGCTTTTATTGTTGTGTTATTTCTTGTCACTTTTTTTAGATTGATTTTCCTGACACTCAACATTTATGTTTCTTCCCTAATCTAATCCTTTGCTCAGTTATATCATAAATGAGTCTCTACCTCAATATGTTCCCAAATAAAGTCAAATAAAAGGTTGAAAGAATTAATGAATTATGAGCAAATAATTTAGGGCATTGACACATTCCTTGTTACCAAACCAGTGGCTCATAGATTCAGACAAATGAGTAAAATCAGGCATGAAGCAGCTGAGATCCTTGGTCTTTAGTAGTGATTTTTTTTATGAATCACCAACATTGTGTGTGTAGGTTATCTTCAGAAAGGATCTGGACTCTCAACCTGTTTTAGACTGTGTCATGGAGGCGCTGGGCGTCTCCCATTATAGACGAAGAAACAAGGAGCTTGGTCTTTGCTCCTTGGATAAATGATGAGAGGCAGAAACACGGAGGAGCTGAGGAGAGCTGGCTTTACCATCCATCTGAGAATCACATTCACCCTGATTTTCATGTCAGAGTTTTAGTTCTTATTGTCATGCACACTTGGCGGTGGGCAGACAGAAGGCCATGGTGGACGGAGGCACCAGGATGTCAGTGAAGATGGGTCGATATCCTGCCGGTAGAGGAGGAGCGCTCTGCTCCAGCAGATCCAGCACGGCCCCTCGGATGTCCCTGGAGACGTCACCACGGACATCCAGCAGGACAGATACATGCTCCTCACTGACGGAAGAGAAGAACATCAAGATGCAATCCATTTTTTTAGCAACATAGTATTTTTTTTTACCCATTTTGACATGAAATATGGTTGGATGGTATAACACCAACGTAACAGACTGAAGGTCAGATTACCTGATATCAGGGTATTTGGCTGCAAGTCCTGACACCTCCAGAGTGAGCATCCCTGGGTCTTTGAGTCGGATGAAGTCAGCCAGGACCGGTAGTAAGGCTAAAGGGTTCACTTCAGGTACTGAACCATCTCCGTCCTACACAGACACAGTTACAAATCTGATGAGACAAAGCTCATTCCAACACCAGTACTGTGATTGAATTGAGATACCATTGGTTAAAGCCTAGTTACAATAACCCATTTAAACACTGACCAAAATATAAATGTAAAAAAGTAGTCTTTATGACGTAGAATCAGATACGGTAATCAGTATGGGCTGCTAATTGTGTATGAATTAGGCTACTGCAGGTAATAATGTGCAGAAATGACAGTCAAGTAACATATAATTACAAATGATAGTGGTGTAATAACAGGGAGTTACAGTAAAATATTGGGTAATCACTGGGTTAAATTGAAGCAGAATAAAGAGGATTGGTCAGTAGTTATATGGACAGTTTCAACATGAGCAAAGTAATAGGGAGAACGTGGTTAAAAAAAAGGCCGGCTGTCATTATGTTTCCATAATCTGTATAAATGGAGCTTGCACAGTAACAAATGCACAGTAATGGCCTATGTTAATGTTTTCCAGCCACTAAATGAAGACAAGGCTACCATTCCCACTGGACTGTAAAAATATACCGGCAACTAGAGGTAGAGAACAAGTTGCTGTATCAGATTACACAGTATTTGACAGTAAAAACCAATCATTGTACTACAACTTGTCATTATACACATTTTATGATATTTTACTTGACTGTCATGTGAATGAAGCCTGTGAATGAATGGGTCATCAGTTATGAAATCCTATTCACAATAAACATTTCTGGATCATCACAGCTTGAGTTGATTTGGGGTGATGGTGATGATGGTTCTCACCAGGCCGTGGAAGATCTCTCTGAACAGCTGGTCGTCCTGAACCATCTGCTGAGCCAGCTGCCTCCTCTCCTCAGCGCTGCGACACACCAGCCTCTTCTGCATCAGAGCCCTGACGTACTCCACCACCATCAGCCACTGGGCCTCCTCCTGCAGACGCTGCAGGCGCAAAGACATGAGCCTCAGCAGGGGTGTGGACCGGCGGAAAGCGGTACAACAGCAAGGCAGACCTGCACTACTGTGTTAATACTGCAGTTACCATAAGTTAAAGGGATAGTTCACACAAAATTCAAATTTCACTCATTATCTACTCACCCTCATGTCAACTAAGAGCTGTGAGAATTTTCAGAGTCCTCCGTGCCTTCTCTGAGTTGGGGGGGGGGGGGGGGGGGGGGGGGGGGGGGTCCGTGCAGCAGTATTTGTCCATATAATGGTTATTAATGGATACCAACTTTCTTCGTCCAAAAAGACACATCAAAAAACATCCAAATGCCTCCACACAACTCATCTGTAATGTCCCTCTTGTATTGAAGCCCCGACATGAGAAATTGTTCTGAAAAAAATTAAATAAGTCTATATTTTAAGCTTGTTTGTAGCGGAAGCTCCCAGCACTGCTCTTTCTGTGCAAATCACGCAAGATTTGCACTGACCGGCGGAACAATTTCTCCTGTCGGGGCTTCAATACAAGAGGGACATTACAGATGAGCAGTATGGAGGTATTTGGATGTTTTTTGGTGTGTCTTTTTGGACGAAGAAAGTTGGTATCCATTGACAACCATTATATGGACAAATACTGCTGCGCGGACCCCCCCGTAACTCAGAGAAGGAACGGAGGACTCTCACAGCTCTTAGTCGACATGAGGGTGAGTAGATAATGAGTGCAATTTGAATTTTGGGTGAACTATCCCTTTAAGCAGTTAGTATCCTACTCCTGGTTTCATCTTCACAACAACCACCATGCTGTCTTAGACTGCTGTGAGCCTCACTGAACACGCATGAAGTCCCTACACTTATTTGTCCAAACACACGTTCAGAAATTCAGACATTAACATTTAAATATTTGAAAAAAGCCGAAGACTCGGAGTGCTGCCTGGAACTAAGGCACTCATCTTGAATAAAAATATTAAAATTCCTTTATTGCATTAAGGGCCAAACATAGTAGAAGCGTCTTTTTTTACTATTTGGCCCTTAATGCAATAAAGGCATTTTAATATTTTTATTCAAGATGAGTGCCTTGGTATTTTCTCATTTTTTCTAAGTTAAAATATTTGTTTAGTTTTTCAATATATCAACCACTTTTAGATGGAATAATTGATGCATTGTTTTAGTTTCAGGAGAAGTTTGCTTCTAATGGCTAACTGTCTCTCTGGTCTTATTAGGGCAAACCAAATGGACTGAGAAGAGGGGGCAGGTTAGGAAGGAGTTGGATTATGTAAAAAAGAATGTATATACTTTATGATATATATATTAGGGATGTCACAATAACTTGTTTTCACAATTAACACAGCTCTGGAAAAAACTTTCACTTTCACAAATGTTTCTTAAAAGCATCTCTACATGTATGACAGTCATTCTTTTCTTTTCTTTTTTAAATACCAACACAAACACAACTCATTCTCCTTAATGAGACACTGATGAGGTTGTCACCTGAATCACATCTGGTTTTATAGGAAGATTATAAAAACCACTGCTGGGATTAAACACTGACATTATCCCACAAAAACTGATTTATAAACTCTTCCTGAGTTAAAATATTCTTGCTGCGTTGTTTAGAGATAGATATGAACATGTTTTTTTTGCATTATTATTATTCAAGGTCTGAAAAGACTTGATATTTTTTGTTATTTAGACTAGTTTAGTCATTAGCCAATAAAAGCTCTAAATGACAATATTTTTATTTCAATTTTGGGAGAAATGTTGTCGGTAGTTGAAAGAATAATAAAAAAAATAATAATAATAATTTTACTCAAACACATACCTATAAATAGTAAAACCAGAGAAACTGATCATTTTGGGAGTGATCTCTTAATTTTTTCCAGAGCTGTATATATATACAGTACATATAAACTTTCACTGAGAAACCTGAGATTAGTCTGAATGAAGGGGGCTGATGACCACCAGAGGGTGCTGCTGGTTTCCATTGGTAGTGGTTTGTGGATACTTGCATTCATATTCTGTGCTACAGCAAACATTAGTGTATCTGTTAGACAAGAATGAGACAGATATAGGACATATGTTGCACCCAAATTTACACACACTCATTACACTGATTAAGATTTAGAGCCAGTGCAGCTCAGTTTAGAGCAGCGGCCTCTTCCTCTCTTGTTTAATGCAGTTTAACTGGGCCTTCATCTCTTTTTGGTTGCAGAATCCATCACTTCCTCTCACCCCCAACAACGCACCTTACAGTTAAAGGGATAGCTCAACATTTTGGCAAATTGGCCCATTGCCATAATCGCTATAGTCATAGCAGTAGGTTCATTACCTTTAATTGTCGGTGCAAGCTGTTTTTAGAACGGCGGAGCGGAGCCACGAGCTGCTCAGAGCTACACTACGGAGGCTAATGGGATTTCTTGGTTTCCCTCATCAAACTCATCAAATACACAATCCAACAACTCCAAAACGCTGTCGTGGACAAGTTGTGAGCTGCACAATCACCACACTATGAGATAATAACACAACGTTACCAGACAGAGTTGTTTTAGAGGTAAATTAATGCAAAACCGCTGATGCACGTTGCGTTCAGGGACAGTTTTTCAGCAAGCAGACTCTGTATTTACCCTGTATTTACCTTGAAAACGGCTCCGTTTCGTACCGTTCCGTTATTATCTCATAGCGTGGTAATTGTGCAGGTCACAACTTGTCCACGAAAGCGTTTTGGGATTTTGTATTTGATGAGTTTGATGAGGGAAACCAAGAAAGTCCTTTAGCCTCCATAGTGTAGCTCTGATCAGCTCACGGCTCCGCTCCGCCGTTCTAAAAATAGCTTACACCGACAATTAAAGGTAACGAACCTACTGCTATGACTATAGCGATTATGGCAATGGGCCAATTTGCCAAAATGTTGAACTATCCCTTTAAACTACGGTGCAGTGATGATGAAAACAGAGCAGAGATGTGACCTGTCTGCAGGGAGGCCGGACGCGGCCGTACAGCTCCAGGTGACGCTCCAGGATGTGGCAGAGTCTGGGTGTGGGGTCTCCCTGGACCAGCCAGGGCCGGGTCAGCAGACCTGGGAGGAAAGGCTGAAGTTCCAGCAGCAGCTGATCCATCACCAGGCGACACGCCCGTCTCACCGCCCGGTCCAGAGCTGCCAGCGGGTTGGGAGGAGTCCTGGAGAACTGTCCCGCCGACCGGGACGACTGCTGCTGCTGCAGGCTCTCTGTGGACTTCCTGCATCACACACAGCAAGACACAAATACTGATTTAACCTCCAAACTCTGCCTGATTCCTACTCTTCTCTCTCTTTGTGCTTTGTGATGTATGTATGATTTATCAATCTTTTATAAATTATTATTTCACTCATATATGACATCTTGCTGAGAGCTGGATATGAAGACCATTATTATAACAAAGAGAAAGTGGAGATTAACGTATTAAAAGAAATTATTTTTCAACAAAGTAAAGATAGATGGGCATTAGGTATTTGGGGTAAACCAAAGCTGTGTACTTACTGTGTAATAAAGCAGGTATTTGGCCCAGAAAATTATGTTTTATATAATTTGTCTAAAAAGAAAAGATCCCTGTGTGCTCTATGAGAGCTGGTATACTTGGTCTTCATATCGAGACAGGCAGAAATGTCGGCACAGCAGAAGATGATAGAATTTGTAATTTATGTGACATCCAAGAGGTGGAGAATGAAATTCATTTTGTGTTCTACTGTCCTTTTTATGACTCTATATGACAAAAATGGTTTAGTAAGGTAGATCCAAATAATGAATTTGTGTGGTTAGACGATGCTGAGAAGCTAAAGCTTCTTTTTCAGTGTTTAGTCTTTTTTTGTATTTGTCATTAAATGTGTCTTGTAATCTCATATGGGATGGTCTTGTATTATTTAAAACATAGTGGGTGTAAACAAGTTAAACACTTGATTTCCATCTTTAAAATGTTAAAACACAGTGTTGCAAAGCCTTGAAAACATTTTACCAACACCCTGCTGTAATCTCACTTGAGGATGATGCAGTTGCTGATGGAGGCCAACAAATAGTGGAGGTAGAACTTGTTTTTGTTGTTGCTCAGATCCCTGCGATGCTCTTTCCCAAATTCCACCAGAGCCTCTCGAAACCTGGAGGAAAAGATGCAGCAGATGACTGAAAGGTAAACTGATCAAAGTAGGTGAGAATTAAACTGGAGGCAGGAACTGATTAATAAATAATGGATCCACACACACACACACACACCTGTTCAAGAGGTTCTCCATCTCATACAGTCCCATCTGTATAGTCTGATCTCGTAGGGACTCTCCGATCATCAGAGCCACTCGGGTGTTCTCCTCCAGCATCTGTCCCACACAGAAAACAAGTCGACACAAAATGTGAAGCATGAGACACTTTAGCCACCGTGCTGCTGAAAAGTGTTTACAGAACCTGGAAGTCGGTTCACAAGGAGAAGCAGAGAAACAGCTTTCAAATTCAATTTAAAGAAGCACTAAGCGCATAATGGAATTACATGTGAAGTGGACGGGGATGAAAACTATTACTGTGATTACATGAGATTAGATTAGATGCAGCTCACATCTGTTTCACTTTTTCTGGGTCAAGTTGATGAGATTTCGGTGTTAGTGCCACATTTCTGCCTGCAGACACCTGCCTGTGTGTGTGCATGTTGTTGTACAGCACATTGTGTACCTGTGTGATGATAGTAGGCAGGCTGGTTTGGTAGAAGCCTTCATGGTCTGTGTCCGGCTCCTGGTCCCTCTGCCAGTCCTGCAGCTCCACCTGCAGAGCTTTGTGCATCCACTCGGACACACTTTTCTGTAACAGACACAAACCCATTTCCAAACTAACTGGTACATACTAAGATCAAACACAGGGACTCTGTTTTTCAGGTCACAGTTTGATGAGATCTTGACCAAAGCTCTGTGGTTCACTCACCCGTACACTTTGCACATATTTGTGCTGCAGCTGCTCCAGTCCCTCGGTGGAGATGAGAGGTCCCAGCTCTTCTTTCTCCATCTCAGTCACCATCTCAGGATGACCCATCATATCTGGGCTGCAAAACAAGACTGTCACACTCAGAGAGTTTGTGATGGCATACAATTTCCAACTGGTTTACTGACATTACAAAGAACTTCTTACTTGGGCAGAACGAGGTGGTGACATTAGATTATATTATAGATAATATTTATTTCAAACCAACAAAATGATATCTCACGTACAACATAACAAGAAAATCCACAGGACACCATATATTGAACAGGAACAAACAACAACAACAGACATTAACAACAACAAACATGGTTTGAAAAGGGAATGGAAGAAGCAAAGCTTATATATTTCCAGCCCCAGACAACACACATACAACATTAAGACAACCAAAACACAAGGTCACTCTCTGAAACCCCTCCTCCCCACAGTCATCTCATCATTTATCTCCTCCTCCCTGTTATACATTTCAATCACTCATTTTCTAAACTTCCTTTTAAATTGATTAACATTTTACTGAGTTTACATAGGAAATATGTAACGTAAGTGACGTTTAATTATCATATCATTTCATTTTGATGGTTTTTAGAAGTTTTGAAGACCTATAAATATTCTGTATTTCTCAAAGACAAAGACAAACAAACAAAAAAAACATATAATCTGTGATGAATGATACTTAAGGATACAAAACGATGTGTATTCAAGTTCATCAGTTCCTTATCCTAACAGGCCACAGTGAAGGAGGAAGTTGATAATCTGATTTTGAACGATCATCTCAAACCATAATTAACAACAACAACAACAACAACAACAACATACAGACTCTGTACAGGTTGTTGACCTCACCTGTTGTAGATGTGCAGCACCCAGTTGAGCACAGCAAAGATTTCCCCACTCTCCAGGTCCCAGCTGCTGACCTAGGCCACAAAGATCATCACCAGTTTCAAAATACATATTCAATATATAATCTGCCTACTGCATGTTTAATGAGGAAAAATGAGCCCTGTCCACATGTGTTAGTAGGTGACAAATTAAAGGGATAGTTCAGTTTTTTTTCTATGAGGTACAAATGGCCACTAATTATAATATCTGCAGTAGAAAGGTCTCTGCTACCCCCCCACTGAGAATAGGAGTACGATATAAAGTAAAAATTTACAATGCATGGTCAGAGACAGGTTTATCTGGACTAACCGACTCAGTATTCCTCCGCGTAGGTAGGCTTTGCGACACGCTGGATCAATTCTCCTATCAGCTGTTTGGTGTCATAACTGCAGTTGCCATGCTGAGGGTAGTTCAACTTTTCTAAATATTTAGAAGATGTTCATGTGTGTGTTGTTTTCCAGGATGCACAAACAGAAATGTATTACGGTCTCCTTACAGCTTTTACCGTATTCCTCCTCGTGATATTTCATTATACTCTCCTCACGCTGAGTCAGACCCAAACAGCTGATTGAAATTGATCCAGCGTGTTGCGAAGCCTACCTGCACGGAGGGATACTGAGTGAGTTGGTTAGTTTTTCCAACTGATGCATTTATTCTATTTTAAATCATTCATTCTTATTCTATTTTATCCTATTACACCCATCTATTTTACTTAATTTTATAATTTTTTCCCCTCTTCTTCTCATTTTATCTATTTTCTTTTCTCTCTTCTTCTCATTTGATCTATTTCACTTCATTTTTTCTGGTGTTTTCCCCACAGCAAATGATTGAGCGTAAGATAAGGTTTTCTCGATGTCTCTAAAATCAATTTCTAAAATTATTGTGTGAATGCGTACTGTATGTGTATGTGAATGTGAATGTATGTGTGTCTCCAAATATGTGTTCCCTATGTTCCTTGTTTTTATCATGTGAAGCACTTTGAGCTGCCTTGGGCATGAAAAGTGCTATACAAATAAAGCCTGATTGATTGATTGATTGATTGATTGATTGATTGATTGATTGATTGATTGATTGATTGATTGATTGATTGATTGATTGATTTAGTGGCCATTTGTACCTCATTTGTACCCCACTTCAAAAAAAACTGAACTACCCTTTAAAGGGATAGTTCACCCAAAATTCAAATTTCACTCATTATCTACTCACCCTCATGTCGACTAAGAGCTGTGAGAATTAAAAAAAAATTAAATAAGTCTATATTTTAAGCTTGTTTGTAGCGGAAGCTCCCAGTGTCTCGGTCAGAGTCCTGCACGGGTCCAATTTTGGAAACCCGCGCCCGCCCGACCCGTTGGTTTTTAAGCCTGTGTCCCGACCCGTCACCCGTGATTATTTCTGATTACAACCCGGATCCGACCCACCCGTCAATATTAAGACCCGCTGCCCGACCCGCTGCCCGTTAGATCGCCGTCTTCACCGGCGATAACGGAGGTACAGCCGTACTCTTTAGAAAAAAGAAAAGAGAGAGGGGGGGGGGGGGGGGGGGGGGGAGCCGTACTCTTTCGCGGCTATTTCCGGAACGGAGAATGATAGCGACGTAATTCTTTTTTTAATGAAAGCAGGACACTTCAGCCTTTAAATTGATCCCATCAGTGTGTTTGTAGCTTACCCAGAAGCTGAGCAGACAAGCCATGACAGGCTAAACTCCAGGGAAAGCTGTGAGCGGTCACACGAGCGGCCAAAGATCGTTTATTTACATCAAGATGCTGCTCTGTTGTTGCCGTGAGTGATAAAAAAAAATGATTTGCTGCGCTGGTTCATGCAGCTGCGCGTGAGTTTTCCTCTGTAGGCCTACACATACACCCGCGTACCCACCCGCGTTCATTTGAGTTCCGCCCGTGCCCGACCTGTGAATTTTCACAAGACAGCTTATCCACCCGTTGAACACCGTTTTTGCGGGGTACCCGTCGGATACCCGCGGGGATCCGACCCGATGCAGGACTCTGGTCTCGGTTCACTGCTCTTCCTGTGTCAGTGCAAATCTCTCGTGATTTGCACTGACCGGCGGAACAATTTCTCATGTTGGGGCTTCAATACAAGAGGGACATTACAGACGAGCAGTATGGAGGTATTTGGATGTTTTTTGGTGTGTCTTTTTGGACGAAGAAAGTTGGTATCCATTGACAACCATTATATGGACAAATACTGCTGCACGGACCCCCCCGTAACTCAGAGAAGGCACGGAGGACTCTGAAAATTCTCACAGCTCTTAGTCGACATGAGGGTGAGTAGATAATGAGTGAAATTTGAATTTTGGGTGAACTACCCTTTAAGGAGAGACATCAAAGCTAAAGACTGAATTCTCTCACATGTCTCACCTGTGTGAGGTGAGCTTGCAGACAGCGATGGCTGGCCCTCAGGTAGGCTCCTGTTAGCCGGTAGTGAGGCGGGACACAGTGCTCCAGCAGGTGGCGCACCGTGGCCAGGTCTGTCATGGTGGCGTGTTGGAGAGCAGAGAGGTGGCCTGCCAGACCCGGACCACGTGTGTGCAGGTAGGAAACACTACGAAACCGAGCAGACACCGCCTCCTCTAGTACCTTAGGGGCCGGAGTAGCACAGTCAGACATTTACAAGCAGAGAGTGAGTGAAGACCACTATCCAGTTTTATTAAGTTCAAATCTTCTGCTATCAGAACTACGCGAGGTGCGACAAAAAAAGATTGCATAATCCCGTTAAGGAACACCACATTCAGCCAGGCTGTATTCTCATTCAAAGCATCACATCAGTGGAACACAGTGCCACAATCGATCAGAGAATCTCCATCATATCACTCATTCCAAGCAAATGTTAAGAACTGGCTTGTAGACAGTCAAAGATATGAGCACTGACATTGATATTGTTGTCCAATGTGTATTGTTGTCCAAATGTGTATTATTAAAGTGGACACACATCACCTTGTTGTATTACAAATGTGTATTTATTTACAGACAGTTAGTATGTGTTTGTGTTCTACCCCATGTGGTACAATATTTTATTCCATTGTTGTTCTTTTTAAAGTAGGGGTGTCAAACGTGTGGCCCGCAGGCCAAAACCGGCCCAGCAAATTTCCAATCCGGCCCTCAGGATGAATTTGCCAAATGTGAAAATTTGAAATTGCAGATATTTCAAACAAGAAATTTCAGGGTTGTTCATAATATGTTTTGTAAAAGGATAGCTCATTCACCGTAAACATATTAATAATGTACTAAAACAAAGGGTAAAATTCAAAGTTATTTTTATTTATAGGTTATCATGCTATTATTTTACTAGTCGCTAATGTTTGTGGCCCCTGAACTAAAATGAGTTTGACACCCCTGTTTTAAAGGTTGCCTTGTACAAACTGGCAGAGGGACAATTGATGAAATCTAGCCTTTTAAGCTAATTCAAGTGCATTTACATGTGTGTTTTTTTTTATACAATGTTTATTAAATGTGCATTGTCCCTTTCAAATAAACTAAACTGAAACTGAAACAGATGTGGTGGATGGTCTGGTGCCAACCTGGAAGAAGCATGCTCTCCAGCAGCGAGGTCGTCCGGGAGGCAGGGGCCTGCTGTTGCTCCCCGTCCCACCTCTCTCCTCCAGCAGAGCCTGATCCAGGACTTCCTCCCGCTCCACGATCCTCACCGCTGACACAAACGGTGTGGGGTTTTGTCGCGCCAGAGCCAGAGCGCTGCTCACCACGGCCCACAGCTCCTTACCTGCAGCGACAGGGTGGACGTTGAGGATGTGAGACCACGACTCATTCAGGGGCTGATACACTTTTTCATTACTGCTGCAGACACCAACATCACTCTGTCACTGCTCTCACACTCTCTAATACAGTACACCCTCCAGGTGAACTGGTACAGTGCCAGTGTGCAGCAGGACCAATCAGAAGAGCTTGCGTGGTCCAAGGTGACCAAGTGATCAGGCAGATGGGGTGGCAACATGGAAAACTGCATCTATGAATTACTATGAGCTACTTTGTTGGAGCAGTAGCAATGGAGATGCAGTTTTTTTTCAGAGATCCAGATCCAGATCCTTTAATGGTGAGTAAGAAGGTTTGTAATCCACACCCAAAGCCACAATAACAGCTGAATTTCAGCTCAGACACCACAAGTGATAAAAGAATGGATAAAAGCTGATGAGGGTCACGAGAGAGGCCAAATAAAACCTTAATTAAAACTCCTTGATAAAGATCAATTAAAGACAGAACAGATTTCAGGTAAAATAACTCAAGGCTGCGATATACTTGCTGCTTGACCAAACGTACGCGTACACGTTGTGTCGTGTCTGTGCCGGTCTGTGCATATACTTGTTGCAGCACTACACAGCCAAAACGCACAATACCGGCGGTCTCCACCTGGGGCAGACAACAGAAATATAACCGGGAAAATGTGAAAAGCCCCGCCGATCTGTCCCCAACTATATTGACAGGCGCCTGTCACTATGTAATAGCATGGAAACATTAAGTTTCGCACCTGGTCTGTCAGCCTCTCTTCAGAAGTTTCCACCATTGCTCCGACACAGTGACTGTCTGTTCTGGTCTGATCTCGCCACCGTGTTCATTCACAAGCGCCTCTAGTGGTAATGTTAATATTGCATAAAATGCTTTATAGTGTGTTATGATTATTGTTATAAAGCATTATGATCATTTATGAGTGTTTATAATTGTAGTTATACAGTGCTATAACTGCATTATAACTCATTATAAGTATGGTTATAATGCGCTATAGGGATAGGCATCAAATAAGATGTTGCCTATGCGACTCTAGATAAACAGCTGTAACCTGAGACCAAGGCAAGGCAAGGAGAGGCAATTTTATTTGTATAGCCCGTTTTTACAAACAGTTTGTCTCAAAGGGCTTTACATGGCATCGTAGCAACATCCTCTGTCCTTAGACCCTCACATCGACTGAGGAAAAACTCCATGGAAACCCTTTCCAAGGGTCCAAGAGAGGAGGAGGCAGACGAACACCAGGAAGTGACTCTATAATTTATGTTATGTTTATAGTATGTTTTTTCTGTGGTACATCATTCAATGTGAGTGTATTGCATCGGGAAAAAAAATGCAGGTCACTAAACAACATATAGGAAGTAGTCCTGACATATACCGTATGGTGTGTTTGATGTGTGTGATGTATGGTTTCACATACCCAGTGCCTCCACCAGCCGGCCAACACCAGAGAAATACTTGGCCACCAGCTCCTGGTCTTCAGTGCTGAGCGCACTTCCTGTTGTCCCCGCGGCCCCGTGGAGCTGCCACAGGATGTCGTCCTGCCAGCGCTCCAGATCCATCAGCCGGGCGTGGGCCTCCAGGAGCCGCCGGGACTCCACCAGACGTTCAGTCTCCAACACCATGCTACGCACTGCAAAGGGCAAGGACAGGGAGGAGGGAGGAGGGAGGGAGGGAGGGAGGGAGAATTTTAAGTCCATGAACTGTCAACAATTTATGCAACCTCTTGCTATGACTGAAGCTGTTCAAGAGGGAAGCTTAACATTTTAGTTTCCAGAAAGAAATGTTCTGTATTACACAATAAGTAGTTGTGGAAGTCCAAACTTCCTGTTATTTATCCAAACCTGTTATTGTCTCTGGTTCTGTGGAAGTAGAGCCAATAACAATAACAATCATAATGACTATGGAGGATGAGAAAAGCCATACATGCAAATAACTCAAAAATAACAAAATATGTCCTCTCATCTTTTTTTTTTATCCAAGATACCAAAAATAATTATCACATTATTTGAAGATTTAAAGCTTGTTTCCTCATCATTTTGACTGTTAATCAGAAATCAGATGACCCAGCCACCGGTGTTTAACTTCTAATTCTGTAAAGTGAATCCACACTGTGACCATTTTCAGATCTAGGATTGTTGCTGAGGAGCTTTACTGCAAACAAATTGCTCTCTCCTGGTTATATATTTTTATTTATATATTTCATATCTCACCTGCTGATATCTTGTCACAACAATATTTGCTATCTTGAGATACCAAGATAAAAAATGTTTTTGAGTTTGGCCTTTCTCAGCTTCCATATGTAACTTACCAAACTTGAATTAATAGTTTTATGAGAAAATGTCATCAGCTTGAACATTAGAAACTTCACATTTACTGCAGGGCACATACAGTATATTGTATGGCCAGTTTCTCTGTGAGCCCTCTCTCATAGTGCAAGTGGATTATAGGCATCTTTATTTATATAGCGCATTTCATACCAAGGCAACTCACTGTGCTTTACATAAACACAAAACTTTTTTTTTTTTTTTTTAAAGAACAGCATAAAAACAATAAACAAGTAAAAAGAAAAGAAAATAGATAAAGTTTATAGTTCTTAAAAAGAGCTCAGCTATAAGCACATGAAAAGAGAAATGTTTTTAACCTGGATTTAAAGGTGCTTACAGTTGGGGCTGATCTCAGATCTGCTGGTAGTTTGTTCCACTTGTGTGCAGCAGAACAGCTAAATGCTGCTTCATGTCTGGTTTGAACTCTGAGCTCCACTATCTGACCTGAGTCAGTAGATCTCAGAGCTCAGAGCTCAGATCTCAGAGCTCTACATACCCAGGTTTATACTCTACTAACATGTCACTCATGTATTCTGGACCTAAACCATTCAGTGCGTGTAAACCAGTAGCAGAACTTTAAAATCTATTCTGTAGCTGACTGGGAGCCAATGTAAGGTCTTAAGAACTGGGGTGATGTGATCTGATCTCTTTGTTCTGGTTAAAACTGGAGCTGCAGCGTTCTGAATGAGCTGCAGCTGTTTGATACTTTTTTGGGGGAGACCAGTCAGAAGACCGTTACAGTAGTCTAGTCTACTGGAGATAAAAGCATGAATCAGATTCTCCTGATCAGTTTGGGACATTAAACCAGATCTGAGTCTATCAGCATGCCAAGGTTTCGGACTTGGTCTTTAGTTTCTAAAGACAGTGACTCAAGGTTTTACTGACAGCAACCCTCTTCTCTCTATTGCCAAAAACAGATCTCAGTTTTTTCTTCATTTAACTGAAGGACATTTTGGTTCATCCAATTTTTTGACTTGCTCTAAACAGTGACATAATGACTCTATTGGACTGCAGTCATCTGGAGACAGTGCGAGATATATCTGTGTGTCATCTGCATAACTATGATAGTTGACATTAGAATTCTGTAGAATTTGACCCAAAGGCAGCATATACAGGTTAAACAGAAGGGGTCCAAGGACTGACCCCTGAGGAACTCCACATGTCATAGAAAAAAAAATGTAGTTGAGGTAATGGATGGTGAACTACTGTATGACTAAGTTGCAACAGGACATCACTATTAGAAACAGGAATCATTGATTCATTATGAATGAGTGTGTTCACTGAGCAGCGTCTCTCACCAGAGTAGAGTCGTGGCAGGTTGCTGACAGCAGCCAGGAGCTGACAGTGGTTGACTGACACTTCTCTCAGCCTCTCCAGAGACTTCACCCCCTCTGCGTTCTGATTGGATTCCCGTCCTGCTTTCCTCAAAGCGTGTGACACCTCTCTGAGCTCGACCCTGGCCTCCTGGAGCTGCTCCAGCCCCCAGCCCACCCCCTCCAGGTAGGACTGGACCATGGACTGGAGGGAAAGGATTGTTAAAGGGATAGTTCACCCAAAATTCAAATTTCACTCATTATCTACTCACCCTCATGTCGACTAAGAGCTGTGAGAATTTTCAGAGTCCTCCGTGCCTTCTCTGAGTTACGGGGGGTCTCGGCGTAGCAGTGCATGTCCATATAACGGTTGCAAATGGATACCAACTGTCTTCGTAACAAAAAGACACACCAAAAAACATCCAAATACCTCCATGCTGCTCATATGTAATGTCCGTCTTGTATTGAAGCCCCGAAATGCGAAATAAGTCTATATTTCAAGCTTGTTTTGTAGTGGAAGCTTCTCGAAGCTCCTCTTCCCACTTCGTCAAATTTGGACGAACTGGGAAGAGTACAGACCCTGGTTCGTCCAAATTTGACGAACCGGGAAGAGGAGCTTCAAGAAGCTTCCGCTACAAAACAAGCTTGAAATAAAGACTTATTAAATTTTTTTTGGGACAATTTCGCATTTCGGGGCTTCAATACAAGACAGACATTACATACGAGCAGCATGGAGGTATTTGGATGTTTTTTGGTGTGTATTTTTGTTATGAAGACAGTTGGTATGCATTTGCAACCGTTATATGGACATGCACTGCTACGCCGAGACCCCCTGTAACTCAGAGAAGCCACAGAGGACTCTGAAACTTCTCCCAGCCCTTAGTCCACATGAGGGGGAGTAGATAATGAGTGCAATTTCAATTTTGGGTGAACTATCCCTTTAATGACTAGTGGCAGAGATTCATCATTTGGTGTGTTGTCCATGTTGTCACCTTGAGTCTGGTGTGTATGGAAACAGTCCTCTGAGTCTCCCTCTTCTTGTACTGGCTCAGTCGCTCCAGATGTTCAGGCCGACAGAAAACACCCGACGCCCACTTCAAGGCAGCGCCGCGGGCCAAACATTCGGCCCTCTCCACCTCTGGCCAGACCTCAGCCACCGGCACCCTGTCTGTCAGCAGCAGCACACAAGAAGCAGAGTCAGGGAAATGTCTGGGATCAGTCCTGCAGCATTATGTTCCCAGAAGGGTTTTAAAAATGTAATCCCCTCAACAACTCCAGTTTTATGTTACTGATACAACAAAGACAGCACACATCTCATTTCACATTTCAGGCTGACCTCCTATGGATAATGTATAATTTTGTATAGATTTTTTGAATTCTTCTGCTGTATCAGTTTAAAGCTCCATACATATACGTAGCTGTCCACATGCAGTGTGATTCAACTGCTGATGGCTCACTTCACTCAAAGATCATGAAAGTCAGTCATGTCTTGTTATGTTTTCACCTCAGGTTCCTCTGCAAATCTCATGCACAAATATAGGTTTTCGATCCGGTTAAGATTTCAATTTTACTGCAAAGCTGGAAAAGGAATAGCCTATAGCAGGGCGTTTTTCAGGCCAAGGACCCCCAAACTGACGGACAGATGAAGCAGGGACCCCTACGATATAAAAAAATGTGTCAATAGAAAAAGACGGCCACCGCACACTGATAAGACTCTGCTGATATACTTTATTAATGAACAACGCGTTTCGCTTTCAGCGTCGTCAGGTTCGCCTCTGGCGTTGCTGGGTGTGTTCAAGATTTGCTTTTCTTCATAAAAAAATGTGTATTACATTAAACTGGGCCCAGTACCAGCTTGTTGTGCATTCAATACTAAGCTTTTCATACAGCTCCGGAAAAAATAAAGAGACAAATGTAAAGATAAATCAGCTTCTCTACATGTATGGCAGCCATCAATTTCAGTGTCTATTGAACTCCAACACAAGCACCTCACTCACTCTACTGAGCTGATCACCTGAACCAAATCATATTTAATGAGGAAGAAAGATTATAAATAAATGAAAAGAAACACTGCTGCGATTAGAAATTGGGATTATTCCACCAATTTTGATTTCTAAACTCTTCCTAAGTTTAAAAAGTAGTGTTGTGTTGTTTTAAAATGAATATGAACTTGTTTTCTTTGCATTATACAAGGTCTGAAAACACCAGAATTTTTTTGTTATTTTGACCTGTTGCCATTTTCTGCAAATAAATGCTCTAAATGACAATATTTGTATTTCCAATTTGGGATAAATTTTGTCAGTAGGTTATAGAATGAAACAAAAGTGTTCATTTTACTCAAACACATAGCTATGAATAGTAAAACCAGAGGAACTGATTATTTTGAAGTGGTCTCTTAATTTTTTCCACACAGGTTCATACAGTAGGCTATATTCATGTTTTTTCTAAACGTAGGCTACAAGCTGAGTAGGGTGGCTGTCCCTCTGCCATTTCTAAACAGACTTTGTTTACTGATACCAATGCCAGTATCAATAATGTCTGTCAACTGCATGGTAATCATGCAGACAAGCTATTCAAATTGACATTTTCATTCGAAACATAAATGTGGAAGCTAAAAGATATAAAACATTGTCAAATCAACCAAAAAGTCCACGACCGTCCTCCAGCACCTCCGTGGACCCCCTAAGGGTCACGGACCCCCTGTTGAAGACCTCAGGCCTACAGCATCACCATAACTGCAGCGAACCAGTGAAAGTCTCAAACAGATTCAAACAGTCACAAACTTCAGAAACTACTCTTGCATCCACATTGATAAACCTGGCTGGCTCCAGGTGAAAGAGCAGAGAGCATCATGGTTAGAGGAGGAAACATGAGAAACTCAGCCACATGAGTCTGTAGAGACCAGAACCAGAGACCAGCCGATGGGTCAGAACCGTCAACGCAGTCAGCATCTTTTATGTGTTGATATTATTTGTTAGTTTGTAGCTGGCTGACAGAGTTAGTGGTTGTGTTAATGCTAACTCTGTGTCTCCGTAGCGACAATGTTACAGGTTTATTTAGCCCCACACCCTGCACACACAAGTTGTCAGGATTGTTTTTTTTAGGTTTGTGAATCTGTGTTGATGAGACGGTCGTTGATTCACAGCAGCTCAAGGTGGAAACGCTCAGTTATAGTCCTGACTGATTTCACTAATTATTGTTTTGTATTGTATCATATAAAAACATCATATGGATGTTAACAAACACAAACACTTGATCTTTAATCAGCCTTTAAAGGGATACGCCAAAAAAATTTTTTGGTGTCTTGCCTCACTCCCGAGTCCATGACAAACAGATAGACACCATCCTTTCGACTGTGTGTGCAGTAACAAGGGAGATACGGGCAGAGCTGGCACACCGCTAATTAGCTTAGCTCAAACGCTGGAAGTGTATAGGTAGTGTTAGCCTGCCTCCACCTAAAGTCATCAGAGAAACTCTTCAGCAACTCTAAACGGACCGATCTTTGTCTCAGAGCTGACAAAACTCTCCGGTAAGGCATCTTGAGCGGTCAAATGCCGGTAACGGGACCAGATCGGTCAAAACGGAGGGTTCAAGCAAAGACGGTTTATTTTGGTTCAAGCTAGCTACATCGAGGGTAGGTTAGCTTCCTATTTCAAAGTAAAAGCACAAATTCTATCGTCATGGTTTTCTGTATGTAAAGGGCAACGGGTGTTTTATTTTGTGAAAGTAACCGGAAGTGCGTTGGTCACAACAGCTAGCTTGAGTAGCGCCAAATTCGTCCGAACAACATTGTAAATAGCTGGTATTTAGACAAATTAACGACACACTGCTGATCTAAACGGCTACTTTCTCGCCTAAAAATGTTTGAAATGTGGATAAAGTGATATATTTACAGAGTTTAGAGCTAAAATGAAATCAGCTTTTGACTGCTGATTTCGGCTGGGGTAGGAGGCAGGCTAACACTACCTATACACTTCCAGCGTTTGAACTAAGCTAATTACGGGCGATACGGCTCTATCTCCCTTGTTACTGCACGCACAGTCGAAAGGATGGTGTCTATCTGCTTGTCATGGACTCGGGAGTGAAGCAAGACGCGAAAAAAAAAATGTTGGCATATCCCTTTAACTTTTAGTAAACCTAAAATATGCAAGAAAAATGGCAGACACAAGATTCCTGAGAGAAAAGCTGGAAGAGGCCTGATGATCAGCCAAACCAGGTTTAACTTCCTTACCGTCATGATCTCTGTCTCTATAGCAGCTCTCTGCTCCTTGCTGACAAGATTTCTGAATTATGGATGGCATTATTGTCTCTTTTGAAAGCAGCTCAGGACAATTAGTGCACCCTGATTTTGTTATCTCTCTCAGCTTCTCCACGATTTCACCACTCACTGCTGAGCTACCAACCATAGAGAGAGAAAATTTGAAGGATGATGAGCAGCAGTAATCCTGAGTCAAACACACTGTATCTCTGCATCCTAATGGAGAGGATTCTTTTATAGCGGCCTGCTGGACAGTCAGGCAGGATATCATCTCTCATCTGTTTGTCAGTGGGACAGGACAGGCAACAGAGCAGCCATCACACTCACATGACCACACTCCCATTTGAATTACACATCTTAATTGGTCTTAACTGAATAATGCACCAGTCAGTGACTCAGCTGAGAGTAATGCGCAGTGCTGGGTCATCAGCATGAAGCCGTCCCTCTGTGACTGTGGGTCAAATATTTAGGGAATGAGTTTGGATTAGAGTATCGAAGAGTCACAGAAGAGGCATTTAGCACCAAATGGTCAATTTCGGCGAGGGTTAGGTCCTTGTAAGTATAGCAATTCATGACTCTGTGTGTGTCTGTATGTGTGTGTGTGTGTGTGTGCAGGAAATCTCAATTACGCAAACAGGACAGTCTCTGTCTCAGGAGGTTATGGGACACTCCGCTTTCTCTTACCGAGACTAAATATGTAACATCGTCATCAGCAACTCTGCAAAACAATAAACCACAGAGCTGATCACATTCAGTGAAGGTGATGAGTGTTGTGTAAGCAGAGGACAGTCACCCACTGATGACCACACCATCACTCTGCACTGATGGAGGACACTCTCTGGTCATGATAGTGCAGAATCACACACATGTTTTCAGATTACGTCATGCAAATATCCAGTGTCTTTTAAGAGGCACTATAGCAGTGTTTTTCAACCTTGGGGTCGGGACCCCGCGTGGGGTCGCCTGGAATTCAAATGGGGTCGCCTGAAATGTCTAGTAGCTAATTGATATAAAAAAAACATTATGATAAAAATGTTATTTTAACTAATTATTTTTCTTCTTAAAATTATGATTAAAAACACCACAGAAAATCTTAAACAACTGTATTCGGCATGCAGCATATCTGAGCTTGCGCATCTTGATTGAGGGGTCACCAGAAATTTATGATGTCAAAATGGGGTCATGAGCCAAAACAGGTTGGGGAACCACTGCACTATAGTCATGGGCAACACAACAGATGCTTCATGTTGCATCATGGGAAGTGTAGGATTCATAGTTTTTGGAACTTTACCCATACTGAATTCTAAAAATCAGGATATCTCAGCATCTGCTGTCTCTGATTTGATCTTTTTTTTTGCTCAAGGGAGAAGTCATTTCAATTTGTGACAATTAAGTAAGTGTTGTGGAGCTTTTGACCACATCACATGATTTTCATCAGCAGCACTTTGTGGTGACACTGTTTAAAGTTGCATTGGGGGCCACCAGGGGCCACTAAAGCTTTATATTCAGAGCTGAGCTGATGAACCTACAGCTTTTAAAAATTCACTCACAATATTGTTTTGAAACGACACTCTTTGTTTATCTGGCGCTGTGATGAGGAAGAGACGTCACTGACTTCCAGATGTTCACTTTGTAATTAGAGCCAATGCTGCTCTAATACAAATCAATACATCAGGCTCGACCCGACTCTGAATGATGGATATCGAAGAGTTCATTCATTTCTCCGGTCGAGAAGCAGCGCAGTCATGCAGATTTGTTTTGTTTTATCTCCAGCTCAACTCAAAGACTTTGGAAGAAGAAATGCGTTACAGCAGTACTGTCAACAGGCAGAAGTGTGTGTGTGTGTGTGTGTGTGTCCCTTTACCTCCTGGTTTGTCACCACCATTCTTCTGATCTCCCGCTGACATTGAAGTTCAGTTTTCAGCCGACCATCCAGCGGATCCAGAGTCTCCTTTTCCCTGAGGGCCGGCACTGAGGGTGCCCGGGGCGCAAGGCTGGCTGAGGAGGAGGAGGGTGAGGAAGATCAGATGAGATGGAGGACAAGAAAAAGAAGGAGGAGAAGAAAGGGTGGAGGAGAGAGGGCACAAATCCATTCTACTGACGGCTTTCCTCTCTTCCTTCACACACACTCTCTCACCCAGACACATCCTCTGCTGAGAGGCCAGCAGGAAAGGGAGGGAGCTGGGGGGAGGAGGAGGAGGAGGGGGAGGAAGAGAATAGTGCTGGAAGGTGGGGAGGTGGGAGGAGGAGGGAGAAAGGGGGCAGGGACAGGGAGGGTACATGGAATATGATGCTTTCAAGGGCTTGCTGAGAGGATGGTAAATAACAATTACCTCAGCTTTCTGATTCCAATTGTGGCTTCAAACAATCCCAGATCAAGGTTTCACTTCCCAGCGCTCAGCCACAGCGTCTTCATCTGAGGAAACAACGGTTACGGATGCAGTATTTACAGCGACGGGCCAGGCTTCGTGTCAACAGATCAATCTTCTTGTCAAATGAGCAGGCATGAAGACCATGTGATCTGCTTGAAAGATAGAAAGTGGACTTTGAGTTGGGATTGTTTTGTCAAACTGCTATCTCCAAATAGTTCAGATAAAAACGTTAAGCTCATCTACATGGGGCTTTGTGTCAAGTTATTTGGTTGGTGAGCGTTAGATGAAGATCAATCCCACTTAACTTCAGTACATTTTTTAGGGGTTTCTGTAGCTACTTAAGTATTATTTAATTAGCAGATTTCTGACTTTATCTCCACTGAAAAATATTGTACTTCTGACTTAACTACATCTCTGCATGTGATAGGCCCTTGTTTAAATCCAGACCAAGGCTGTGGTTGGTTAAATGGTTTTTCTGCCAAACTGTTGTGTTTGTCCTGTGTGAATCCATTTGTTAAAGGGATATTTCAACATTTTGGCAAATTGGCCCATTGCCATAATCCCTATAGTCATAGCAGTAGGTTCATTACCTTTAATTGTCGGTGCAAGATATTTTTAGAACGGCGGAGCAGAGCCGCCAGCTGCTCAGAGCTACGCCACGGAGGCTAATGGGATTTCTTGGTTTACCTCATCAAACTCATCAAATACACAATCCAACAACTCCACAACGCTCTGGTGGACAAGTTGTGACCTGCACATTCACCACGCTATGAGATAATAACACAACGTTACCAGACAGAGTTGTTTTAGAGGGAAATTCATGCACAACCGCTGATGCACGTTGCCTTCAGGGGCAGTTTTTCAGCAGCCAGTCTCCGTGAGATAAGAAAATGTACATTTGAATACTTAAGTATTTAAAAATGAAGAGCTGCAATACTTTAACTGAAGTAAGAAATATCTGCAAAGACTGGAAAGGGAAAACAACGGGTTCAGCTCCATCCACGTCCAAGCTCACTAATCAACATGTTTCATTATCTGTTTAATTTGCAAAGAATCTGAAGTGTAAAAACAAAATGTTTCACACGTCACCAGTTGTGCTGATTGCATCAAAATCACTCATGCACTCATTCACATGGACTAAATTAAAATTGCTTTAATGTGAAGCAATTATGATTTTTGTTTTGTCCCACGGGACATTAAAAGCAGCAGGGGAGAGATAGAGAGGGTCGAGAGAGAGAGAGAGAGGGAGGGGACTGGGAAAAGAGTCCAGATGGTGGCGGAAGGGGGGGGGGGGGGGGGGGGGGGGGGGGGGTCGAGGCTAAGTGGAGCCGATGTTCCACAAAACCTTTTGGGAGTCAGAGAGTCTCCTCGACTCGTAAAGAGACACGCAGTTACAGGAAAAAACCATGCATAATGTATAAGTCATTAGGCTGAAGCCACTGTACAGATGGGAACACACAGGAGCCAAGAGCTAATGCAGCCAGTCACCATCACTCTGTCTTCATGAGGCACTTTACAGGTGTCTGACATGACCTCAGCCACATCCCAGTACTTGAGTAAGAGTACAAAGACTACTGGTCAAAATTTACTCCGTTACAAGTAAAAGTAGCTCAGTCGACATGTTACAGTAAGAGTAAAAAAGTACTAGCTTTTAAAGGTACTTAAGTATGCAAAAGTACATGCTTTTAAATTTACTTTAAGTAAAAGTAAGAGTAGAGTAAATTTCTTATTTTTCACATCAATGAATTACTATAATTTTTTCTAAATGAATTTAAGGAGCTTTTAACTCTTGTTTCTGAGAATTAAAGGGATAGTAGCATTTTTTTTAAAGTGGGGTTGTATGATCTACAAATAGCCCCTAAGTACTTTAATTGCAGTAGAAGACTCTCTGCACTCCTCCCGTTAGCAACGCCAGCCCATAGCCCTGCTCAGAGATTTACAACATACAGTGTTGTGAACAGACCCAAAGAAACAGTCTATTTTCGTGCCCTAAAAGAGGTTTTACCTGAAAAAAAAAATACACAGTTCCATTGTTGTTCCTAACCAACTCACGTATCCCTCCGCCCAGGGTTAGCGCCCGCCGATCAGCAGTTGGTTAGGTCCAAATAAAAACTGTGTTTTTCCTGCACTTTAAGGGGCTGGAAAAAATTATATTATAGTGAACAATGGAACTGTGTATTTTTTTTTCACGTAAAACCTCTTTTAGGCCGCGAAAATATGGGCTGGCGTTGCTAACGGGAAGAGTGCAGAGAGTCTTCTACTGCTATTAAAGTACTTAGGGGCTATTTGTAGATCATACAACCCCACTTTAAAAAAATGCTACTATCCCTTTAACTCTTTGAAAGCAGCTGCACTGATGTGCTGCTTTTAGGGGTTAGGGTTTCCTTCTTTGACAAACACAGCTTGTGTCCAATAGGATTTTAGAAAAAAAAAAATAGCAGACCTGAAAGTAACGAGTACTTTTCAGCCTTCCTAGAAATTAACCCTAGTGAAAGTAAAAATATTTGTCTTGGAAATGTATTCAAGTAAGAGTAATAAGTACCAAAGAAAACTGAGTATGTCCACCATGAATCCCCCCTGCACTGAAGTCAGTCAGTCAGATCTAAGTAGCATTTAATACAAGCATCTGAAAAGTGACTACATGTGAAACACTTAACACCATCATCCAGCCACCACCTTTCCTTAGGTGTCAAACCATTGTTGACGCTGGACGTGACAGTAACAGCAGAAACAGAACCGTGTCATTGACCGTGTCATCCTCCATCTCCTATGAAGCTTTTGAACTTTTGTTTATTTGTGGAGCAGTGGAGTCCTCTGACCCCCACCACCCTGTTTACGCCTGTGAGCTTCCCGTAGCTCTTCAGAACACAGCGAGGAGCGATGCCAAGTGGCCGTGTAGCTGGATCCAGCTCAAACACGCTATCTGGAGGAAACACAGCACCATCATCGTCTTTCAGGGGATGCAATTCACATTCTCTCATGCAAGTTTAAAACTTGTGCGTGGGTCCTCTGTGAGTTATCTTTGAAGAACTGAATCTGAACAATGGACAAAACTGACTTTGTTTGGCTTGTGTTTTACTTTTTTTTTTTTTCCAGAGCCCACTACTTCCTACATCTTAAAACAGTTAGAATGTCTGGAAAGCACTTTTTATCCAAACATGCCATACAAATGTTTTTATCCCAGTATGTCAAAATAACAAAGTTTGTTATCCTGGGATAACAAGATAATTATACTATTAACAAAACTTGTTTTCTCATCATAGTTATGACTATGCTAAAGGGACAGTTCAAAATGTTGGCAAATTGGCCCATTGCTATAATCCGTATAGTTTTAGGAGTAGGTTCATTAACTTTGTTGGTGCAAGCTACAGTATTTTTAGGTAAATTCATGCAAAACCGCTGATGCACGTTCCCATCGGGGGCAGTTTTTCAGCAAGCAGTCTCTGCATTTACCTCGAAAACAACTCTATCTCGTAAAGTTCCATTATTATGTCATAGCGTGGTGAATTATGTTATTAATGGTTTTGGAGTTGTTGGATTGTGTATTTGATGAGTTTGATGAGGGAAACCAAGAAATCCCATTAGCCTCCGTAGCGTAGCTCTGAGCAGCTCACGGCTCTGCTCCGCCGTTCTAAAAACAGCTTGCACCGACAATTAAAGGTAATGAACCTACTGCTATGACTATAGGGATTATGGCAATGGGCCAATTTGCCAAAATGTTGAACTATCCCTTTATCAGATCAAACCACCAGGTAGAAACTGCTGTAAAATGAAAATGTAAGGATGACTGATCTTCAGAGGATACTCCAGTCGAGGCCAAAAATCATGAAAAGAGATCAAGTTATGGATTGTTGCTGAAGTTCAGTTGAAAATGTTTTCTCTTGATGACTGTCTCAGGAAAACAAGCTTTATCACCTCGACATACTGGGACAAAAAGATAATTGTGACACATTCAACACAAACTGAACAACATTAGCATGTTGGCGCTACTGAGGGGAGCTGCTGACTTCTGTCTCTGAGGTGTTGCCAAGGGGGCAGTTGTCGGTCTGAGAAGTGAAGCTCACTTCCGCGTTCAAAAAACTGCAATCCCCTCGGCTTCCTCTGGGGGCTGGCTCCAGAAGGGAGCAACTCCAATTGAGCCCCATGTTAAAATAGCCGATTTTACAGCTTAAAAAAACATATTTACAGCCTGGTACATTTTATTTTTTTGGTCTCAACCGATAGTTTCTACCCCCGCACACACTCTGAGGGGGGTGAATTTTTTTTAAACTCTACCGTTTTACTGTTATTAGGTTTAAAGTTCTGGCCAATCAGGGCGCGGAAATGTTGAGTGACAGGTCCGGAGACCGCTGCTTCGAGGCCAGTGGGCGGGCCCTCGGCCGGCTAACGGCCACACAACTCCAAATATGGCAAGTAGAATCTAACATGGCGCGGTTCAAACCCCCGTAGTAGCGGCACAAAACAGACTCCCCCAAACCAATGGGTGACGTCACGGGTGCTACATCCATTCTTTTTACAGTCTATGGGTGTTGCACATGTCTCATTCATTAAAGGGATAGTTCACCCAAAATTCAAATGTCACTCATTATCTACTCACTGTCATGTCAACTAAGAGCTGTGAGAATTTTCAGAGTCCTCCGTCCCTTCTCTGAGTTACGGGGGGGTCCGCGCAGCAGTATTTGTCCATATAATGGTTGTGAATGGATACCAACTTTCTTCGTCCAAAAAGACACACCAAAAAACATCCAAATACCTCCATACTGCTCGTCTGTAATGTCCCTCTTGTATTGAAGCCTCGACATGAGAAATTGTTCCGCTGGTCACAGGAAGAGCAGTGAACCGAGACACTGGGAGCTTCCGCTACAAACAAGCTTAAAATATAGACTTATTTAATTTTTTTCGGAACAATTTCTCATGTCGGGGCTTCAATACAATAGGGACATTACAGACGAGCAGTATGGAGGTATTTGGATGTTTTTTGGTGTGTCTTTTTGGACGAAGAATTTTGGTATCCATTGACAACCATTATATGGACAAATACTGCTGCACGGACCCCCCCGTAACTCAGAGAAGGAACGGAGGACTCTAAAAATTCTCACAGCTCTTAGTTGACATGAGGGTGATGAGTGAAATTTGAATTTTGGGTGAACTATCCCTTTAAGGAGCAAAAACCAAGGTAAATAAAACATCTCAGGTGGAAAGACTGAGAAATCATATGAAGCTGGGTGAAGATGTTGTAGTTTTCCTTTTTCAGACACCCACAACCATTGATCCACATTGTATCAGTCTGACATCAAGTGATTGTTTGCCATCTGCACCAGCGGGGCCGCCCACCTCAGCGTCACCTCTTGTATATCTGCCACACACAAACAGTTTCCTCCAGGGAGGTGTAAGGAAGAGAGCTGTGGTTGACACACCAGGATGTTGTGCAGAGTGTATTCCTGTCAGGGTGGGGCCTCATCACCAAGAACAACAACAAGGCCACTGACCTGCTGGTCTCGCCAGTGACAGCAGCTATAAACTACGATCCAGTGTTTCTCTCAGCTCGGCCTCTCGCTCCACTTTGGAGAAACTGTGACGTGTTCACAAACCCTTCTGTCCATCCAGCTCTTCACACAGAGATAAACATTTTTTCAGCTAATAACAATGATGAAATTCACTGGATGTCTCTGGTACATAGACATCAGACTCCTCTAGTGCCACCAACAGACCAATGTTTTCAAACCTGTGCAACATGCAACAGGTGTTTTACAGATAAAGCAACTGGTCAGATTTCTGGGAATACCCTTGCCCCTTATGGTAGTCCTCTGAGTCTCTCTCAAACTGTTTCATTGATGTGGCTCCAGTTTCCCCTTGAACTGGTCACATTATGTAAACAGTTGGTCAAGTTAATGCTTGATTCAAAAATGTGCTTTTGACCCTCAAGTCTTGTTTCATAGTATAGAGGTGTAGTAGAGTCAGTTTATTCAATCTGATGCATTTTGAGAGGACATTCAAGCAGAACTACAAGACAGTATGAGTGTATAGTAAAGTATCTACATGGTCACATTATGCTATTACGATATCAACATTTTGGTACCAGTACCAAAATGTTTTTCGATACTTTTCCAAATAAAAAGAGAACACAAAAATGTCATTATTGACTTTATTCTAATAGAAAGTCTCAGAACTATAATATATGCATCAGTAAATAATCAGTAAACAATCACTGCTGCTGCAGGATTAAAATTAAAATTTCCATTGATATTATTCTGAACTCTTCCTAAATTAAAACAGTAGTGGTCCGTTTAAAAATGAATATCAACTTGTTTTCTTTGCATTAGCCTATTTGAGGTCTGAAAACACTGCATCTTTTTTTGTTATTTTGACCAGCTGTAATCTTTGGGAGAAATTGTTATCAGTAGCTTATAGAATGAAACAAAAACGATAATTTTACTCAAAGACACACCTATTGTTTCCCACACCAATGTGTAGACCAAGCCACAAATAGATTCTGCTTTTTTTTTTCTTGTGTCTTGTGTAGGACCTACTACTCATCTTCTCTGTGACCAAATAACACTGGTAGGTGATTAGAGACAGGGTCAATAAGGATATTTTGGACATAGGAAAACTTCCCAGAACTTGGAGAATGTGGCCAGTTCAATAAACTGGAGATCAAGCCAGTAAAGAAAATATATTATAGAGATGCAGAGGACTACCACAAGGGCAGTGTACCGGTATACTGCTGGAAAATACATTTTGATGTCTCACAGGGGGATTAACGTCCATTAGCAACAACATCTACTTCAACTGAAACTGCTGCCACAAATCAGCCATGGCCGTGAAGGGTGACAATCTGTTGGAAATCCACTGTACTGTACCACCACCGAGCGTAAGAAGGCTCAAACAGCTGCTGCTCTGTCGGCCCATTCAACACAGCTGTGTCCAGAAAGCAGAACCAAGTGCTGCCCTCCCCTCTGTTGTTGTCATCACCTTGAGCTCCATAACATCCAGCGGCACCTCCACCCAGAGAGGCTCTGGGACGAACAGGATGTCTAATTCTGGACTACTTCCTGTCTGACATTCCTGACCTGAGCTGACTTCCTGCCAGACTCTCTCAGGCTCGATACATATAGAATAGAGGATCTATGGCTCAGCCACCTAAACCTCTACATTCTTCTATACACCACTATAAATGAGCACACATACATCCGTTTTAAAATAACTTTCTCTCACTTAAATTTTCCACAGAGATTCCTTTACACTAGAAATTAGACCTATTGACAGTTTTGTAGCCATTTCATTCCATTCATTTTATTTGTACCTTCCATAAGTGCATAGAGAGCTCACATGAATAACATTTATAACAATATGATGTTGACACACAGAAAAGGACAGGACATCAGACAGAACAGACTACATTCATCGTAGCAGCATCCCTGCAGTCCCCTCCTTTACGGATTTGTGGATTACATATATAATATTGGTTTACATATGTAAATATACAGCTTTATATATGTGCAGTTACACAAATCATGTGCTGAGTGAACACTTCAGGGCACTGAGAAGGAAGTAAAACCCCCGAGACACCATTGACACATTGTGCCAACAGGAGGAACAGATACAGATTTTGACCGGACAAAGAATCCCTTTAGATTTCTTTTAAGAGGCGCAAACACTGTCTAACTGTCTAATGACTAAGAGAGGCTCCCACTCCCACTCCAACTTCAATTACTTCAATACTCTAATCATTTGTAGTGTCCCCGGCCATTTCAAACACATTCTTATATCAGTTTAGTAGAGTTAACGATTTCTTTCCCCCTCAATATTATTAGTGTTTCTATATAAATTTGTTTATCCTTCCAGTTTAAATGATACAAAATTACAATATGAACGTAATAAAGTAATAATAAAGTAAATTATTTGAAAAATAAGAGATACAAGAGATGTTTCGCCATAGCTAATGAAAGTGACCAAATAATATTGCCAGCACAGGCTAAAGCAGCTGATTGCCAATTAAAAAAAGAAAAGAAAAAGGAAACAAAACAAACAGAAGAAAACATAAAAAACTTGATTTCCACAAAAATCATGATAAAGGAAAAAAGAAAAATGTAAATGGCAATTGTAACTTAGCAAATAAAAGTGACGACTAACGGTTCTGATTAGATTCAAATTAAAAGAAATAAACAGAAACATCTCCCAAAGATAAATCAATATTAGATACATTTAACCTGGTTATACGTTTATAATATGGCCGGTTCATTTCCACCTAAAGCCTGACGTCAGCTCATCTTACACACTAAAGCTGCATCAGGACGCCTTCATGATCCCAGGTCCTAGTTACGTAGTTACAGTATGCTCTCTCTCAGGTTCCCACTGCTCACTGTGTGTGACTGCTGACTTTCTGTTTGGGTCGCCGATGTTCGGTTCCATGTGTGAAAGTCCAAAAGAGCTTGGCTGAGTTTCTCCATCCAGTCCAGTCTGTCCTGTTTGGTGTCGGCTGAAAACCAACACCTGAACAAGAAAGAGGAGGGACGGCCATCAGTTTGTTTAGCGAGGAACATTTGAACAAAATGTAAGTCACAGTCTGTAACCTCAGCCTGCAGCGCTCTCTGATTAGCAACAGTAACAAAGGTGGCGTTAGGTGATGCCATTTAATTTCATGGGATCATGGGAGTTGTCCTCATGAACTCAGCAAAACTTGATCTACATCAATAGTATTTCTTCGTCATAGTGTCATTATGGTATTCACATTATTGCGCTATTGCAAACTTTCCCCAAATCTATCAACTCAATTTCAAGCTTCTGTCAGGAAACCACAACACTGACACATCATATGATGTCATTGACAGGTAACAAATGACACATTACCGTGGTTAAAATCACTGATTCCTGTGGCTTGAGATTTGATTTTGGGAGAATGTAAACAATGTGAATGAACAACTCAACCATGTAGACCGTAGATGAGGTAATTTTTTTTTTACATCTTAATATGAAAAGGTTGCAGATTATAACTTTCAACTTGTTTCTAAACAAATCTCGAGCCACAACCCAACTAGTGTCGTCACAGAAGGCGTTTCCCCATCAGCTGTCAAAAAATTAAACACCCACTGTGACATAAGTAGCTGGGTGTAGTACTTACAGTAAATAAGAGTGGTGATTGTATTTACAGTACATTTTATATTTTAACAGATGAAATGTTTTATTTTGCATCGGCCAAAATGGGGCTCTGGGTGTACGATTCACACCCAAACACATCCCAGACTAACAGGCATGTTTGAGGCTGGCTCATCCTCCACTCTGCAGACTACCTGGCTTTATTCCAACTTACTTCGTCAAGGCTTCCTGGCCGTCGTCCTGCTGCTGATGAGGGATGTTGCTCACCAGCTCAAAGGTGAAAGGTCGAGCACACGAGTCCCTCTTGACAGGCCTGACACACTGACTGTGGGAGCCGGACAGGGAGATGCTGCCCTCTGCTTCCTGAGAGGTTCAAACGGGGGACAGAGTCAGACCGGCTGAGAGCAGCGTGATGACCTCATCTGCACATTTGACCGCGGCTGCTTTTCTTACCTTGGTTTCTTTGTCGTTGGGGTGGTTCCAGTAGCACATGTTGCAGCCCTCAAGGACAAAATATCGACGGTGCCACACCCCGTATCCACTGATCAACTCAAACATTGTCTGTGGGCAGATCCACAACAAGACAGTGAATCAAATTAAACCAACATGCAAATGATGCTAAAACACAGATTTAACTGGTTTCTGACACTGATACTATATTTTATTTTACCATATTTGATTTGTGGAAAAGTTACATTTCGATTAAAAGAGTTACATAAAGAATTTACTCTTAACATCTGTCGGAGTAAATGACACATATCTGTGATGCGTTGGTGAAAAACTGACCAGAAAGCCATGGTGCTGCACATTGGAGTGACTCTCGCTGCTCAACCTTAAGTAGATGTTGCCCTCTAGAGGAGAGAGAAACGGCACCTGCAGTTCAAGGAGGAAGAGGAGGGTAGACGCTGTCAAACTGGTCTGATGAGGAAGACGACGAGAAACAACAAGCAAAACTACATATTGAAGAATTTCCCTCCAACATGGTTTTCACTTGTTTTGAAAAGGAAACTGATCAGATGTGTTTAGAACTTAGCTCATTCATTTCTGTTAGATAAGTGTCATTATGAGTAGGTATCACTGTGGTGCTAACTGCATCTTGGAGGGAAATCCTACATCCCATTTCAACATATAACTCACACACAAAACAAACTACAGGGAAAATAAGGTTGACACGACTATCTTTCCAGATGTTATGTAACCCAACACTGAATGATAAAAGACCTAGGGATGTCCTGACCTGATCTCAAAGATTGGCATTTTGCGAGAGCTGCGTTCAATACTTCAGCAGCTAAAAAATCACTAAAAACACTGAACTGAAGTAGGCAAGTTCATGAAACTTAGGCAGAGGCTGCACCAAGGCAGCAACCAAAAGAAGAGCAATTTCCTTGAGACAAGAAGCCAAAACCAGTACAGAGTGGGCTGAATCACTTTGGATGATGTTAACATGAAAACTGGCAGAGAACAGTACACCCTCAACTCTCAACACTACAGTTCAGATACTGTCCTACCAGTGTTCAACAACAAGGTATCTGACAGACCTTTGAGGTCTTTTATGAGGTGACGTTTGGCTTTGGCACAGATTTTTGTCTATGGTTGGCCTCACTACAATTGATTGATTCACATTTGATATAAAACCAATAATTAAATAATATCAAAATATCTAGATTTTTCTTGGTACACTGATGAGCTACTCAATTGTCAAGCATATACATTGGATTGAGTCGAGTCATTTAGTGGAAACGTGCACTGAGCGAAGGATCAGATTGGTAGAAACTCAACATATAATGACGTGGATCAGGGACATCTCTAGAAAGAACATAGTAGAGAAAAGTAAAATGTTTGTACGTGCACATTGTTTCATGCATACACATATTAGCTGTCCATCAGAAAGTACATTTCTTAACAAATGTACCGACTGGAGTCAAAATATTAGCATAATGAATTTTAGAGATTAGATAGGTCTGTACGACCGACATCATGAGTCTGAGGTTAGTTTCTGTGAGGGGGCAGAGAAGAGTGTGAGGGGTGAAGTGGGGTGAAGGGGTGAGTGGGTGACAGTGTGGAGGAAAGAGTGAAACCTTTTCCTGAAATTCATCTCCCAGGAGCCTCCTGATCTTTCCTTCAAGTTTCATCTGAGTGGAGGAAGCGAGACAGAGGGAGGGGAGACAGACACGTTACATCACCAGTGAACCCACCCGTGTGCAGAAAGTGCAACAGAACACAAAGACCAAAAATGCACAGAGGGGAGGGGGATGGGGCAGAGCCTGGTGGCAGTGGATGTGGGCCATGTTTTCCCCCTCTGAATGTTGACACTCAATAAACAAGTTTCCACAAAAGCATTCTGGCCTGCAAGTTATCAACACTTTATCTTTTCCATGCTTGAGCTGCTCAACAATGCTGCTTTCTTTTTAGAACTTTGCTAAATACATGGTTCACACATAATCCTGGAGCCCAGAGTGTGATATGTAATTCTTGAGGATACCAGTTATGGTATGAGCAGCTCTTCACACCAATACCTGACAATTAAAAATTACCTTATCCAGAGGGAACTTGCTGTGTCCCAGTGAGGCAAGGCTGATCTTATGAGAGCCCACTAGACAGAAGTTACTGGAGCGGCGGGTGTTAAGAGCAGGGAGAGCAGCGGCTGATGAAGACACACACACAATCAAACTTCATGAGCATGAATAAAATGCTGCCAATCCTCTTTGGTACGAGGTAGAATTGCCTCTACATCAGATTGATATTTAGTTTGTATTGCAGATTATAAAAACAATTACTAGTACATGTAGCTTCTATTCTACAGTTACTCAAGTGTGTGAAATATCAACTGAAATAAAAACTCACTCGTCAGACTGTTATTGGATCTCTGCTGAAACAAAACAAAAAAAGGTTTTCGATGACATGGAAGTGCAAGGTGTCAAAAAAAAAAAAAAATTGCATATTGTTCGGGCTTGAAACAAACACTTACTGTGATGGTGCTCAGAAGCTTTCTTGGTGTGACCTGAATATGTGAATACGCCTCAGTGAGTTAGACTGTCATTGATAAGTAGACATTTGGCTTATTATTTGCGAGAACGGTACCAACTTACCCGCGACTTGGTGGTGGCCCGATCCATGCTAGAGCTGGTAGCTGAGGTGTGGGACTAGACGAAAACAGGTAAATAAAACAGGATTAGTCACATACTTTGGTGCAGTTAATGGAGATCTCTTTCAATATATTATATTGTTTTTGTCTAAAACTGGATGGAACATGCATCTCTATGCCTCCCTGTCTTGAAGGGAATTGCATATCCATTTATTTATTTACAAAGCCCTTGATGAAAAACTGCTGTCATATCTTAGATCCATGTAAGTCTATTCTATTGGTCCACATTAGACCAGGACTAGTGGCTAGCTCGTGCTTTGCATCCTTCAAGTTCTCACTTCTTTTGGTGTCTTTACACTGTCCACATGAACTCACTACAAAGCACTTAAAAAATGAATTCATTGGTTTCTCTTGGTCATTTTAGGTTTTTGATCTCTGGCCTTTTGACTATGGCTTTTATTTGCATTAATTCTTGTAATTATGTTATTTATTTACTGTATTTAAATCTATGTTTTAATTGTTCTTTTTAAATTGTATTTTGTATTTACTTCTTGCTAAATGAACAATATGAACTTGTAAATGTCAATTTGTGATTGAGAGAGAAAAAAAGCTGGATCCTGGGGCTTTGAATAATTCACTTTTCTATTAATTAATATGTAACTGTAGTTTTACCCTCAGCAAATAAAAAGACCAATGCTGTGTCTCACCAGACTGTAGACTTCCACATCAATTTCAAAGGTTGAGCGAATATCCTCCCTGAAATATAACAGCAACAAGATTATATCAACATCTTCAATTTCCATTGTTTTCATGTAAGGTGACCTTGAGAGTCTTGAAAGGTACCTTTAAATAAAATTAATCAAATCAACAAATTTTTATCATATAAAATAACAACAGATTGGATGTGAAACGGCAGCTTACAGTGTGACAGTTGTAGGGAAGGAGATGGTGTCTCCATTCTTAGCGTCAGCAGCTGTGGCCAGAGGAGTGGCGATGATGTTGCAGGGTCCGTAACGGATCAGGATGAAAAAGTAGTGGCTTGGCCGACCTGAACGGGGACATGCAAAGTTATTTTAATGTGGATGTCAACCACCATGTTTGTGTTCATTAAGACCTGATTTTTTAGAATAGAGCCTGTTTTTTATTGCAGTCATACACAAGCATCCATAATTTTAACAGCACTATGACACTATTAAAAAAAGAAAAGAAATGTTTTCTTGCTGTGTTACCTGCACGGCTGTGTGAGGAGCAGACAAATTCCACCTTAAGAGGGAGCTGGATGTTTGTGATGCCGACAGTGCCTCTGCAGGGCTGCTGGGAAACGTATTCCTTGTCCTCTCCTGCTGCGGCCTCCAAGTTCCTCTCCTCCCTCAGTCTGGACACCTCTGCCAGCAGTGCAGAGCGTTTCTCACCTGGAACAGACAGTAAATCACACACACTTGTTTCATCATTACAAGGTATACAGAGTTTCAATTATAACATGCTCCAAGTTTCCATTAGGTTTCGACAAAATTCTTGTGTATGTTCAGAACACGCCACAGGATGTCTCTAGTGAGTTATGCAGGATTTCTCAAATGCATTTTCAGTTATTAGCAAATACGATTAACATTAAGATATTAACAAGCTTTAAACAACATTTCATAAGTGCAGTCAAATGTTGATGAGACAATTTGGTAGAAACTGAAGTTGTTCAAGATGACATCATTGTCTCCAAAGTTCCCTGACACTGGTTTTAAATCTGAAATACTGTCAAATAGGTACAGTACTCAGTTGTCTTGACTGTTGAAATGTTTGATGATCAAAATGTGTTTATCTTTAACTAAAGATTCTGTTTATATATTTTATCAACAAAAAAAAGAAAAAAAAACAAACACAAATGCAGCTGCAGCTTCAGTACCAACAGAATAATATGAACATGGTGTCCTGTCTTTGGTTCACGCAGGTGAGGTATTAAAGCAAAAAGGTGGACCTACAGGAGACCAGCAGTAGTTTTTCAGCCTCAGCCTCCTCCAGTGAGCCTCGTCCATGCTCCTCATCAGTACAGCAGCTCAGAGCCTGCAGCGTCTGGTTGATCACATTCTGCAGCTTCCCTGCTTCTTCATTAAGAGCCTGGACAGACACAGTACGACACCAAGCATCATGGGTAAAGGAAGCTTTGCAGACGTTTTAATTCAATCAAACAGTTTCAGCACACAGGACAGACTAGATTTTCATTTGACTGAGTAGTAAAGCTGGTGTTTTGCAGTGTGAAAATCAGGGTTAGTAATGACTGTGAACATGAAAATGTGTTGTTCTCTAATAATAAAAAAAGGCCTCACCGCAATTTTCTCCTTCATGTTGACAGACTGCTGAGGTTGTGACTTCTCTAGAGCTCGTCTCTGAAGCCCGGGGGTGACACTCTGGATGTTGGGCAGCTTATTCTGCCTCTGTGTTCTGTAGGCATCCACACTGCCAACAACCAACATCAAATCATAGTTATAGTGTAATATGTACTCAACATATAACCAACCAAATGAAATGATGAACTTGTCTTGGACATTTTGCCATTTGAGGTGTTTCAGAATATATCTCAAATACTGGAAATTCAATTTTTTGTATGCAAGTCAAAAGATAATGAATTCACCTGTATAGAGGAGCAGAGTCAACAGGAGGGGTGGTGGTCTCTTCAGGAGTCAGGAGCAGAGATGGAGGATTTGATTCCAGGCTTGCTGCCAGCCGCTGATGGTGAAATATGAAACATGAAACAACAAATATTTTTCTGTCTTTCTCAGTGACACTGAGGGAAGTTGTGTATGTAGCCAACTGTGATACAGTAACTTCATCTTACCAGAGGTGTCACCACAGCCTCTACAGACTTGCTGAGTGGAGAGAGGATGCCACTTGGAGGGAAAGTGAGCAGCTCATCTCCATTGCTCTCATCATGCTCCTCTTTGGCTTCTACCTCTTCTTCACTTTTCTCCTTCTCCGACTCCGTGTCCATCTTATCTTTGTCTCCGATGCAAACGCCAATACCACTGTCGCGATCCTCCGTGTCATCATCATCATCACCCCTCCCCTCTTCCTCCATCCTTCCAGCGTATTCCAGCACCTCCTCGAACATCCGATCAATAATTTCAGAGGTGTTGGTCTCATCATGAGAGCTCAGTTCAGTATCTGAAGAAAGAAAAATGTACTAAATCACTTTCAGATGCAAATAAAGACATTTATACAACAGATTGCTGACTAATGAGTTTCAAGAAAACTATTAAAAAGTAAACTCATTGACGTTTGAGACATACATGTCTTATGCTGTATGTCCTGACCTTTGTCCCTTTAAGTGTCCCTGTGCGAAATCAACTGTGTATTTGAGATGCCATATTGGCCTATTTAGATATTTTCTGACTGAATTTCCAACATGCATAGGCATGTCTATTGTGGGAACATTGCCATCTACTGGAAGGAGATGATGGGTGGCTGACCAGCAAAAACCTGCTCTTCAGTCAGTGACACAGAATGCGTTTTAAGAGAGCAGCATGTGCACATTTACTGTCTGTTATGCAGAAGCACAGAGAGATAAAATGCACTTTGATACAGGGACATCACAGCCTGACTGGAGTTCCTTTGTGACATGTGTGTTGTATAAAATTGTCATGTGCCATGCACGTGTTTCTTACTGCCCGCTATAGTTTGGAGTTTCATGACAAACTGAGATTTTATAACTTCACTTCATCATGCAAGAGAACCGTTTCTTATTCTATGATGTGCCATTACTTTCTTGCAGAGCTGTGTGGAGAGTGTTGATTCACTCAGCCCGTCTTGGAGTGCACAGAGCTGCTGTATGACTTTGTCAGGACTGAGTTCCCTGGCCAGTCACAATATATGATCAAATGACCACAAATATGAGAGAATCAATGCGCTAAGGGACCTCTTAAGAGAATGAGAGACTGTGACTGGTTACTTTTCTCCCACTGTTAAGTTGGCAAAAAGCAAAACAAAACATGGATAGGCCCTGAATGCAGTTGTGCAACTCACTAAAATAGAGCGTATAATCTAAAATAGTGTTAACAGACATTGATAGAAGATTTTGATAATATCCAGGCAAGCACAAAATAAACATAGTTTGTTAGTGTGCAGCATGGAGAAACAGATTCAAGTCGGCAGTCACCCTGTGATATCATCAACATGCTGCTCTTCATGTAAACCCAGAGACTGCTGTGCCCCTAATGTGCTCGCCCTGTCCTCAGGTTTTCCCAGTCAGCCCAAGTGATCACACATAAATCTTGCTGATCTCACCTGACATACTTGTCTCTGTCCTGGAGTCCACAGAGACACTGGCCTCAGACAGGGATGAGTTATTGATTAGCTCAGGCTCCAGGACAAAAGTGACTTTCTTCAAGCTCTCTCCTGCCTCTGCTTTGCGAGTTTTCTCTGGCTGTCCATCACCCTGCCTTTCATCTACTGCTTCTTGCTCTGCTCCATCCGTCTCCAACAGGCACACTGATGCCTGGACCTCTGTCTGACTCGGAGCTGGATCCTCTGTATCCATGTCTACTGGCTCGGCATAATCGTCTGTTGCCTGTGACTGGGCTTCATCTTCACTGTGAACCTCCATATATTCTGTCTGTGTTTCTCTCAGAGGCTGCGATACATCTGCTAGAGGAGATGCCTCCGTTTGTGTCACTATGCTATTTGGGCCTGTTGAGTTTGACTCATCGTCCACATCGTCTTCTCTTACACTGGTTGCCTGGATGTCTTTTGATCGTTGACATGCATCATCATCATTAGTACATCCTTTTGTGTCTGGTCTTGTTGTAACAGTATCATCATCTGCTTTAGCTGGTTCCTCACTACGGTCTTCAGAGAACTCCATGTTCTCTTGGTCTCTGTTTAAAGTAGCCTGGTCTTTCACAGATTCCTCATCTGCTCTAGGTTTCTCATCTTCCTGCAGTTCAGAGGAACCTGCAGTCTCACCCAAACAACATTCACCATCCTGGACATAAGAGTGATCGCTGCCTCCTTTCTCTTTGTCCCCTGTAGATGACTCGAACCGTCCTTCTTCCTCTTCATCACCCTCCTGTCCTTCAGCCATGACAGACTTGTCCTCTTTGCGCACCTTGTACTGAGGATATCTCCACGACAATAGCTCTTCATCTGTCGAAGGCTCAATCTCCTCTTCAGCATATGAAGAAGCATCGATCTGTTCATCTTCTCCAAATGAAAACACATCTGACCTGCTATGTTCAATTTCTTTGGAAACATTACCCATTTCCATCTCATCTCGTTGCCCTGATTCTAGTTGTGTTTGTTCGACACCTGACACATTCTCATCCTCAAAGACAGATGTTTTGGACACACTCTGAACCTCACTAAAGGACAACTTGAGTACAGTCTGAGACTCTGATTCTTGGGAGCCCGACCGCTCTTCTTCATTTCCAAATAAAGGCTTGTGGTCTTTCTCCTTCCCAAGTTCTTGAGTATTTTGATTCTTCCATTCAATTTGCAGCTGCACGTCACTGGAGCTTTCCAGCGCTACAGCTGCTGCTGGGCCGTCAGACTCACAAGGTGCCCTTTCACCTGTTGAAAGATTAGTCTCACATCTTAACACTAGGTGCCTGAGCACCATAGTTGATGTACTATAGAGCACGCCACGTACTACTACCAAGTAAGCCAAAATCACTTACGACACAACTGTTAAGGCTTTACTGTGTATGTAGCCTCTGTATCAAAATGGTTGGACATCAATACTGACTGTACATCAGTTCACACCAATCTTACATCGGACACATTTGTACATAACAAAGTGAAGTCTGTCCTCTTCATTATGAACCCAGTCAGGGAAAGTCTTACCTGCTGTATTTACAGGTGGCTTCTCTGCAGTTGTAGGAACTTCAGTGAAGCTGCCATCTTTCATATCTGCACTATCATCCTGAAAGTGAGTGGAAATAAGTGGAAGAGAGAGAGAGAGAGAGAGAGCTGTAGATTATTGCAAATATCTACTGTAAGAAATAAACAAAACTGCTGTGATTATGAGGGTTATTCAAAATGCATTATTATAAAAAAAAAAAAAAAATACCAGAACTCAAAGCTATAAGGCAAATACACTAGGACACATCTATACAGTGCCATCTGACTGAAGGAGGATTTTCCATTAATTCTTGAAGATAATTTAGTTTGCCCTCATGTGTATCTGTCCAATCACAATCACCTAAATTCTGGGCTGAATCTGTCACATAGTTAACTCAGTGGGTCTCATTCATGAAACGTGAGCAGCACGGATTTGTGTGTAAACCCTGAGCAGCGCAAATTTACGTGGATTTCCGCATCCATCAATCTTTTAGTAGTGCTGATTTTTTCGTAGCTACTCACGAAATCTACACCTGCTCCGGACTGTGTGTAGCGCTTGTGTAAATGTAGGAATGCAAATAAATACTGCTTGTCACTGTTGAAAATTAAAATTTTAATCCGTATTACTCTCTCTCATGTTCAAAATACGCCGACACCTTTGAAACACGTAATTTAAACATGACAAACAATTAGAAATATTTGGAGAGAGAGACGTTTTAGGGATCGGACACGCACAAACACGTCAAGGCTCCATCTAATGATGATAATAATCTGATATAAAACCGGAAAAAACTTTTTTGTGTTGCTACAGTACACGCTCGGTGGACGCACACTTCACCCTGCACAGTAGCGCAGTCAGCACCAGTTTGGATGGACGGCTGGTGCTTCTGTAACAATATAACCTGCCTATATAACTTCATGTGTTGATACAACCATGTTCCTCTACAGCTGAGGCTGTGAAGAGCCTCCTCCTCCCGTCGCTGCTGTAGCTCTGTAGTTGTTTTTTTCATGTTTCATATCGAACTATTCTGGCTTTACTTATTAAACGGTTCTGTAATAAACCAAGGATACTTAATTCACTAAATCTGTTACTTCCCTCCAGCCTTTGACCTGTCCCAGTCACACCACTACTAACAGAAGAGAATTAAACATTTTTTCTGGACTCCACTTCACCCAAAATGACTTCGATCCGTGATCTCTCTCTTTTTTCTCTCTCCCTCTTTCCTTGTTTGCGTCATGGCCGCAGGTGAGCAGGATGCACCTACCTCCTAATATGGTGGTCAGGATCTCCTTATGGCTATTCATGTATGGAGATCTATGCTAATTGCTGATCACCGGGGCGTGTTGTTAGTTTACGATGGGTTGGCATTCATCATCTTACACACGTGCTTACGATCAAATCTGAGTTTCCCGCACCGTTCATGAATCTGGAGTAGAGTTTTAGTAACGTGAGCTTTTATGTGCAAATCTACACACAGATTTACTCACGTTTTAATGAATGAGACCCAGTGTGTGTAAACTGTCCTGTAGACTACATGGATATTGTAAGGATAATCACACTGAAACTTAATCAAAATGTGTAAAAAAAAAAAAAAAAAACATGTCTGAGGAACAGTCTAACACCTCATAAAGACGGCATCACTAGTGTACAAGTGCGACAAGTGAGACAATGATCCTGTATTTGTTCAGTGAACAGCTCACCTCACCAAAATCATACCATAACCATCGACTTAAAAAGATGCACCATATAAGAAGTGAACCTAATTCCTCGGATGACTAGTAGAGAACGTGAATAGGGAAATGCTGTCTAATCCAGTGTTTCAGATGCAGTTTCCCCGATCCCATCCAGTTTGATTCTTCTCTATGCCCAAGTGAATAAATAACGTCCTTCAAGTATGCCCATGTGCACAAAGTGAGCAGACCGTGAAAATTATTATTATTATTTTTTAAATCACCGACTCACATCCCATGGCTGAGTGGGAGGCCAATGAACTCTCACTCTAGATCTAGGGATCCAGGAGCGAGATGAGGAGCCAGGAGGGGTCCTTCCCTGCTAATGTTTACACAAGCAGGCGCGTGATAAATCTTAAACAAACTAGAAGAGAGTCCACTAAACATTAAAAATGAAAATGACATGTTAAAATACAAATTATTAGTCATCTGCAAACTCTATAAGGAAACACCGCACTGGCCAAAGTATTGCAGAATCCCTAACTGTGATCTAATGCACAAATTAAATAAATAAATTCAACACAGAGGATTGTGGGAGATTCACAAGTTTATCATGGTTGATTGACAGTTTAGGAGCTAAGAAAATCAAACATATTACCATTAATATTTCTGAAAATTCAGTGTGACATGACAAAACTGACAGCCATGCTGAAAACATACTGAAATGAAAATCACAAACCCACCTCAGATAATGAGGGATCAGAGCTGCTCCTTTTTAACCAGGCGTTCTCACTGATTGGTTGAAACTGCAACTGGGTCAACTCCTGCTCCCGTTCCTGAGTCAGGAAACCACATGTCATGTGTCACCTCTTTAGGTAATCTTTATAAGTTCATGATATAAACAGTACAAATTCATTCATTTTTAGATCAATATTGTTACTACTAGTTTTATTTTAAAGTGATTTTAACAGTCAAAGATTATTTCATTTATGAATATTTCATAATTATAAAAGATTTAGTTCCCAAACATTTCAGTTTGCTTATCTGTCCAAGTATGAGTACTACAAATACCTTACGTAACCAGCTGCAGAGGTGACAATCTGCTTTTTGTTTGCAGTTAAAGGGTTAAAACACTCTTTTCATCTGAAAACATTTTAGAGTGGACATAGACCAAACCAACCTGGCGAATGCGAGAGGCCTGCTTGGAACTGGGGGTTGTGGTGCCCTGGAGTTTCTGATGAATGTCAGATACAAAGTTGGAACGGGATCGAGGGCAGAGGTCAACAGGGCCCGGCGCGGGGCCAGCATTCAAGAGAGGGGCTTTAAACCGCTCCATTCTCTGGTTGAATTCATCCCCACCTGGAGGGAAAAAAGTGTATGGATTTCCAGACTTTAGTACAATTGTGATAGTATCATCCTGATGTTCTTTTATCAAAATGTCTGCTATCAAATTCTGACCTATTATCATTCCCTACATTTACAGCTAAATGGGTGTGTACAACTACTTTACACAATCTAGCTAGGAGATTATTAGTGAATTTTCAGACATAAAATGCACTTGGGAACCGGATGCAATGAGCTTCCTGAGAATATTACACTAGTAATGACAGTTGATATAATCTACCAATATCCATGCTGTATAAACTGAGCAAGTGTGTCAGAACTAGGGATGGTCTGGGTATGGACTTCAAATTACTTCCCTTGTTAATTCTCTTCATCTGTCCAGTATACATACTGAATAACATCTCCTTGAAATCGAAAGGTAAAAGTCAACACAAATTAAGTATATTAAGCAATGTGTTTCGTTTGAATTAGTTAACTGAATTAATATGATCGAAATAAGTCCCTATCACTCACTCATTCATCCTTTCTCCTCCCCCCTCCTTATGCAGAGAGAAGACAGACTGGTTTGGAAGTGGCACACATGGTTCAAATTGTGCTTCAAGTACTGTTAAAATGCCCGCAGTCCTATTACAAAGCCAGGGCTGGTTTAGAACTGGGTATTGCACAAAAGTAGAATAAAGAAATCCAGGATAATTGAGCAAGCGCGGCTTGACCTAGTCTGATCGGTGCATCCTGGCTTAATTGGTTGCACTAACGCAGAGCCAGGCTGAGGAGCAGCGGCTTGGTCAAGCCAGGTGGAACTTATTCTCTCGTAAAGCTCAGCGAGAGCGCAGCCCCTCTCTGGATAAACATATCCAGTGTAGTACAGGTTTTCACATTTGCTCACTAATATTCAATTGCGCAAGTAAAAATTGTTAACACTGTACCGAGTTCCACCTATCAAAGCTTCCATGTCTGTGCAATGCACGTTGTTTTGAAACTTAAATAGAAAAGTGGCACTGCAGCCAACAGAAATGTCTGATCTTTTTAAATGTGTATTCCTATGCATGCTTACTGAGGAGATGCTCTTTGAAGCCCTTGTCATGGATGATGGCTGACGGACCATCAGCCCCAGGATCTGACAGGCACCTCTGAGCCAGTGGAGCTCCTATAAAATACAATACAAACATACAAACAAACAAAAACTGTGATATTGACTTGACACAGATTACTTGGCTACCATGACATATCACCACCTGGAGCTGTAAATATTTACCCTTTCTTGAGTACCAGTTTATCAGTGCCATGTAGCTGGGACTGCAGTTATCTAAAGCAGTAGCCCTTCACTAAACCTTGACAAAGGTTTAAGAGGAGAGCTGATTTTAAAGTCAGTAATTGGCTCAGAGTTTTGTGTTATAGTTCCAGCTGGTTTTAATGTTTAGTCGCCCTTGTCTATATAAAGAAAACTAGCAGGAGAAAACATTAGAATGACTACTTCAACATCACAGTACGTTGGTATTACCCTCTCTTCGCTGGGTGAGCTGCTGCACTCGGGAGCGGACTGAGGGAACTATTGGTGTGTCTGGCTTTGAGGTGGATGGTTTCGGGCTGCGGTTCTCCTGACCAGCTGCCTCCAGACGCCTTCTCTTCTGGCCATCATTCACTTCTGAAATGTAAACAAGAAAAATGAATAGAGACATTATCACAACATTAATCACAAATATAAATAACTGAAATAATGTCACTTGCAAATATGCCACGAATATTGTGTATTTTATAAAGGTGTGATGAACCTTACAATCGATATTGATGAACAAAGACAAATAGATAAACAAACCTGCTGATGAGAAGACATTGTCTTCAGAATCGGACAGAGGGGCTCTCTGTCTCTTCATGCCGACGCCAGGACTTTCCTCACCAGCTTCCATACTGTGACATTACAGGGTGGAAAGGATTTGGTAAGATGTCAGCTCGGACTATTATTAACAGCAACAGTCAAACAAGGGTCTGGTGTCTTGACAGGTAACACCTGCTTACGGGTCATTTCTCATGGACCCACTTTGCCATGGAAGTTATTTGGTTAAAATCACGACGCTAGCTCTCACACACGTTTATATGGACGGAGGGAACAGCAAAATTTCACTAAATAGCGTCAGCAGTGTTGCAGGTGTAATGAAACGTGACAACGCCCCAGTGTTTCACTCAACGTACATTCATTTATTCTATCTGCGCTAAGACAGCTAAATCAACACATAAAACACCCATGTCAGTAGAAAGAATAATTAGGCTAATGGGCATTGACAACGCGCCACTTGACTGTGAATTAAAAGTTGCATAAGCTAGCTATATCGGCTAGTTAGCGACACAAACTTTAGAGCCAACTCTATCCAGCTCAATTCAGGCCAGACGTTAGCCTAACTTAGCTCAGGGAGGACAGCTAACTTTAGCCGCATCTCGAAAGCACGCGCCAAAGTTAGAGGCGCCGACGAAACCTGCAAAGAAAGTCTTTCGTTGTCTTACCTGAAAAGAAGTGTGAATGAATCTAACTTACACTTTGTAAAGCAGGTCAACGTTAACTGCCGGGATGCAAGAAAACAAACCTCCTTTCAGCTTCAGTCTCCTCCTCCAACTTCGAATTTCAGCGGGTCCTCTGACGTCAGCGGAAGCTTCTTCCTCTGGGGCTGGCGGTGAGCAGTTTTTAAGTGCATTACCGCCACCACCTGGCCGCCACCTGGCCGCCCCCTGGCCGCCACCGCTGAAATGGAGGGTTTGTCTAATTCAAATTTTGGAAAGTAGAAAGTAAAAAACAAAAACAAAAACAACAACATCAAAATGATCATCTTTTTGAGCTGCACTTATCTAGTTTGTTTAAACATCTGATAATGACTCACTTTTTTGCTGAGGGCAAAATATCAGTTTTTCCTACCAAAAGTAAAAAATTGCCCCCCCGCACTTAAAGTGTTATAAAATTGCTTTGGATAAAGATATTGGAAATGTGTTACTTCCAGTTTGTAGAGATAGGAGTCAGCTTCAATTTGATATGAAACTTGACAGTCTTTGATGAGTGATGTTAACTGGGCAACATTATATTCACAAAAGTGGGTTTGTTTTGGTCGGGGTTGGTTGGCACACTCATGTCGGGGTTGGTTGGCACACACAAACCAACCCCAACATGCAGTATACATATATTAAATGTGATTAAACATAATTTCATACAATTCAGTGCACTGAGTGCAAGAAATGGGCACATGACTTATGCAGTGAAATGGGCCACAAAGCCTACATATGCCAATACTGTATTTCCAATGATTCTATATAGGCCTAAATGTAAATAGTCTATCCACCCCACACAGCAAATCTAAAACACTGTGAGATAGAAAGAAATACAAATACAAAGAGGTGATATGCTATATTTAAGAATAAATTCTATGTTCATTGAATATTTTCTCTTTAAAAAAAAAAAGAAAAGCTCAAATCATTTACTGTTTGATGTTCTGTGTACGTGTTATCTTGTTCGTGGCCTTAAATGCCCTGTTTTAGTGTTATACATGCTATCTTCTTAAATTTGAATATATTAGAATTAAATTTCCAATTTATTATTATATTGGTTGCTTCATCCATTCTTTTTTACATTGTGCCAACCAACCCCATGAAGTGTGCCAACCAACCCTGTGTCGGGGCTGGTTGGCACAAGTGCGCAGTATGATTTTATTCATAAATACATTTATTTTAGAATATAACTGTGGACATTGAAATGTGTTTAGTTAAAGCTGACACCTTAACCTTTCATTTAATGCTGGTTTGAATATTCTCACATAAATGATGCCAGAGTGCTATGGCAAAGAGTGAAAAGTGTGCCAACCAACCCCGGTCTCCCCTACAGTTTAATACTGTCAGTTTTTGTCTTCCGACTACACCCACAATGCTGTCAATTCAACTTATTCAGGAACAGGGACCAACACCATAGTGAATAGTAGTAGGCTACACTCTGTAGTGTACTGCTGTGCCCTGTGAATGTTTCATAGATTGAATTGAACTTTTGAATTAAGCATTCTTAATTTTAGCGCACAACAAGCGCTTTTACTTGAAACAAGTCGGCTTATGTTGAAATAAACCCTTAATCACATTGTAAAGGAAACTGTTTGCACTTTGAAGATACATTCACAATCAAATTAAAAATATACCCTGATGAGGAAAGATGGAAATAACAAATAATTTTTAAAGCAAGATGATTCTTATTTCTAGATCTAAGATTTGAAGTCTTGACAATGATCATTTGCAGTGTGAAACCATGACACATAGATGATTATCAGTGGGGGAAGAGGAACAGGTCAGCAGACATGATGCACCTCAAACCATGTAGCCTAGCTGTTTGAATATGGTGTAATGTTTAGTGTGACCATTGTGTGAGTAAGAAAACAAAGCAGCATAAGATTCTTCACAATTCCATTAAAATATTACATTTTTAAATTCCACTTGCCACAAATGTCTTCAAGATATCAGCAAATGTCATGTTTGGTAAACAGTCACCCAATACCACTCGAAGTTTCTTCTGATGTCTCAGAATCAGAAACCACAGTAAACAGGATGTTCAGCTGTTAAAATTAACACTTCAGTCATTTACATCTCTCTTTCGACATTCAGTCGATGGATTTAAAAAAAAAAGGTGACATATGTTATGTGCACAAGTGTATAACAGGGTTCAGCATCTAGGTTCAACCATGTGTTATTTTATTGGGGCCTCACAGTTTTGAGTTGTTTCTCTGTTTTAAGACAATGTCAATATTAGTGAGGGTTACATAATCTTTTATACACAGTAAATAAGACGCAGCCTACTGTAGATATGTGACTGAACCTTTTATAATAAACAGAGGCCTGGCCACGTTCTAAAAGTACAGTTTTTGCAGCTGGGTGCACCGGCTGTGCTCCCAGAGTTAAATGTCAGGAGAGACGCTGTTTTAGGGTTCACATGAACTTTGTAAAAACATTGTTGTGACCTCATTAATCTTTTCTTTTTTTTTTTAAAACCACAAATCAATTTAAAATCTTTTTTTTTAAAGCCACGACTCAAGATGTCACATATAAATTGTTCGTATTTTCTTTCTTTGACTCTAAGTGGAGATGACCATGAGGAGGTGACTTGTCTTTGAAACTTGTCTTTTCTTCTAACATCAGTAAAATACATGCAATGTACTGTATGCTTCATAGAGTTTAAATTAAGCTCTATACTATGTCATAGGCCATAACAAACTCATTGCATTTCACTGTCAGCCTTTTTGTCAAGATGGTGATCATGAGGAAATTGATGGGGCTGCACGGAAATGATCTAAATAGGTCACGGCTAGCTCTGTCTGGGTTTAGGTACACAACTGAAAATAGGTGTGATAAGATCTTGTGAACATTATGCTTTCTCCATGACATTATGTGCATATAGACATGCACAGATGGAGAACCCCCGCCCCACTCGTGATAAATTAGTTCTGTAGTTTTCCCTCACGGAGGTTGGTGGTTTTTTTTTTCTTTATTAAGAATCTTGACGACATCTGAGGAGTAGGAGTTGGAGCAATTATAGCACTGTATAACTATAGCCTAGTTATAAACACTCATAAATGATCATTTATGATGCATTATAAATCTAGTTATAATGTGTTATAATTGGCTTATAAACGTGTATAACTATCATTATAAACATTCATAAATTAACATAACACATCATAGAGCATTTTATAATGGCTTATAAGGTCAAGTATTATAATAGAGTTATAATGCTCTATAATGTGCTATGCTTATTGTTATAAAGTCTTATGAGTGTTTATAATGATAGTTATTCACGTTTATAAGCCAATTATAACACATTATAACTAGATTTATAATACATTATCAACGTGGGCATTGTCAGCAAGTTACTAACAATTATAACGTATTATATAATACCTGAACTCATGAAGTCATGATAAAATGCTTTAGTGTGTTATGATTATTGTTATAAAGCATTATGATCATTGTGTGAGTGGTTATAACTATAGTTATACAGTGTAATAACTGCATTATAACGCAGTAAATGAATGAATGAATGAATGAATGAATGAATGAATGAATGAATGAATGAATGAATTTTTTATTTTCGTGTCATGCCACCACTGACACAAGACACAATAACAAATACAAAAACAAAGACTAAACAGTCCTTCCTGTTGGTGTTACCTGCCACACAGGTGTGACTTTCAGTTCTCAACTATATATCGCTCTTCGTCTCATTGCCCAAGCCTTTTCAAGAAATAAAGAAAATGCAAAAATATTCAAATGAAAAATATGTTTTAGCTTCTCAGCATCGTCCAACCACACAAATTCATTATTTGGATCTACTTTACTAAACAATTTTTGTCTTATGGAGTCATAAAAAGGACAGTAGAGAACACAATGCATTTCATTCTCCATTCTCTTGGATGTCACATAAATTACAAATTCTATGGTCTTCTGCTGTGCCAACATATCTGCCTGTCTCGATATGAAGACCAAGAATACCGGCTCTCAATTGAGCACACAGGGATCTTTTCTTTTTAGACAAATTATAAAAAACATAGTTTTCTGGGCCAAATACCTGTTTTATTTCACAGTAAGTATGCAGCTTTGGTTTACCCCAAATATCTAATGCCCATCTATCTTTACTTTGTTGAAAAATCATTTATTTTAATACATTAATCTCCACTTTCTCTTTGTTATAATAATGGTCTTCATATCCAGCTCTCAGCAAGATGTCATATATGTCCCTATCCCAAGCCCCATTGGTCAGAGTGTCCCACTCAAACATTTTTCTTGCAATCCTGTTATATACACTCCACCGTACCTCACTGGGTTCCCAGCCCATATCTCCCATCAAAGCTAGTGTTGGTGTGAATTTATGTACACCAAGAAAATACCGCATGGCTCTATTTTGCACAGCCTCACATTTAGTAAAAGTATGGTTATAATGCGTTATAGTGATAGGCATCAAATAAAGTGTTACCGTTGGGTTTAATTCTATGTGATTCAACTGTTTAAACACTTTCAGCACCCGGTTACTCGCTCTGCTGTGGGCAACATTAAAATGCCGGGTCACAGGTTAGCCCAGATTCCTTCCATTTGAATTTTGTACCATGTTAATGTGCTTTCCTCTTCTTCTATTCTTTTTCAGATTATTAGAATCAAATTATGTATGTATGTATGTATAACTGATGTCTGTTGCCACACAGTACTATGTGCTGGCACTATGCTGTGCCGAAAGCAAATTCTGCCGACTTGTTGTGCAGTCCTTAATAAATGAATTGAATTGAATTATTATTATTATGAATGAATAAATGAATGATGATGATGATGATTATTGTTGTTGTTGTATCATTACTTGTTTATTATTATTTATTATTTTGATGCTTCTTTCTTCTTGCTGTATGCCTTCTGTCTCTGTTTTCTCTGTGGGAAAATGTCCGAAGTATGAGAAGCGTGATGGTGAAAACTATCACACAGCGGGTGTTTTTTTCTAAACAGGAAATTGACCTGGAGGCCTGCAGCATGTCAGCTGTCTTGTTCTGTCGGTGACATCATGTCTATACGCAACCTGAGTAGGCTATTATGTAAATGTGTCATCTCATCTCATTCTCATTGTGTGTTGTCTGTACTTTCCAAGATATTAAGATAATTGCTGAACAGATTGTTCCATTGTTTTTATATTTAGATCACAAAATGTTTAGACCCAAAATGTCAACTGTGTAAACTGCGTTTTCACTGGAACGTTCCTCCTGAGACTTGGACGGAAACTGTGGAGGTGGTAGTGGAGGTGAAGAGGTGGGGGCGTTTCATTCCTACAATGGACAGGATATATATTGGACACAGAGCTGAGAGTTGATCACAACAGGGAGGAACAAAGACAAACTGCATCATCATCGTCACCTCTTCACTGCCAGCACCATGAAGATTTGTTGCTTGACTTTGGGGCTTCTGCTGCTGCTCTCTGTCTGCGATGCCATGCGTGAGTGCTCTCTGTTCCTTATCATCATCATCACATCTTTGCTCAGAGGTGTTATGTATTGACTTCTTCTATTGATCTTTCACAGCCAGAGCACTGCGATTTGAGACGAATCCTGGAAACTGCTGCTTCGACTTTCACGAGAAACCATTACCACCAAACCGTGTAGCCAGTATAACCAAGACCCACCAACTCTGCCGGAAGCAGGGATTCATGTAAGTTCTTCTACTGAATCTTTCTTGTGCCTTAATTATTAAATAATCAATAGAACAATACGCAGCCTTTGACTTTCAGCTTTCATCACAAGACCACAGCGTTAAAAACTTGAGCAATAGAAGGTGGATGTTATATTTATTATTTTTTATTGTTTTTTTCAGAATCCAGACTGTTAAAGGGAAGAAGATTTGCTGCAGTTCGACACCATGGGCTGAAGACATGTACAACACGTTTCATGGCGATAAAGGCAGCGGACAGCAGCACTGAGGATCTTATTACTTATTGTCTAATACCTAAATGGATGCCTGCTTTTGCACACTTGAATGTATACATACAAAATCTTTGTATTCAAATAAAATGCTTGTACAGTAACAAACTCTGTTGGTGGCTGTGTGTGTCTTCTGAGCAGGGTTACAATTTCTACCTTTAACAAATGATCAAACATGGAATAATCAAAGACTATCGAATTTAATTTTTAACCAGTCAAGGTTGGTACACCATGTCAAAGTGTGGTATACTAGGAAACAAAAGTATTATAGAATAATAAACCTATGGTTAAGGTTGCAGAGCAGACACAAGAACTCTGTTCATACTTTGATCTTTTGCCATTCAGAGAGGACAGCCAACCTTTAACTTACCACCACAAGAGGTTGCAACTCAACAACTTCCTTCCTTGTCAAGTCCTGAAGAGTGTGTTACATAGTGCTGCTTTGAATCATGCACGAGACTTGCTGGTAATCGATGTGCTGCTGGTGAGGTTTCAGTTTCTGTGTTGTGTCCTATTTGTATTGTACGAATGCAGTGGTGTCAATTATGTGGAATATGATTCATAAAACTGTGCTTTTTTGAACATTTTGCTCTCTATTACGAGTGGAGAAAGAGTATTGGTGCTATAGTCTTTAGTGGTGCTTGTGGAACAATCAAATGATCTGCAGCAGTCCCAGGAGTGATCTTCTGCACAGTGACACCGCAAACTGTTTTCTTGTTGTGATAAAATCAGTGAGGTTTCTTTGCAAGCCAAGGCGACTCAGCTCCTCGGTGACATGCATGTTAATCTCACACGATATATTTCCTATGCTCTGTATTTTCCTTTTACCTCAACATCAGCAAAACCTCTATCTGCTCCGATAGCACAAAGTATTGCTGTTCTAATCAACCACATGCGAAAACTTGCATGTGTGTGGCTTCACGGATCACTTCACGGGATCAGGCAGACAACAGGAACTGCAAAATTCTGATCTTAGATTATAAGTGTGATTAGATTATAGAGATATGATCAGTTTACAGTACATTTATCACGTACAGACACAATCAAGCTCATGTATTATGGTCTACACATTTATCATGTACAAAATACAGGGATTTAAAAAGCTTTATGCATGTAGTACTGTATGTGTTAAGTTCAAGAAAGAGAGCACATACTTTCAGCATTGGTGAATTTTGACAATTTAAAAAGCAGCCATCCTAACCAACAAACTGCACAGTAATACATAAAGACAGACTCACATGACAGAGAAACAGTGTTTTATATACCATTAGACATAGTATTTTAGTTACTGTAAGTTACGAGGTAAATGCCACAATACTGCAAAAGAGCTGTGTTGGTGTTACAGCTGGTGTCAGAGATTGTGTTAACAGTGATGGTGTTTTCTTCCTGAGTGAGACTTGCCAGTGTTGTGCCCGTGTGAATAGCTGATTTTGAAAAAAGTGTTTTGTTGGTGAGAAAGAGTTTTGGGGGTGAGAGTAACTGTTCAGCTGAGTTGGCAATGCAGACTGTGAAGAGTTTTGAAAAAGTAGCGTCAGTATTAAAGCAGAAGTAAGCGGAATGTTTGTGTTAATATAAGTCTTAAAGGTTTACAGAAAAGAAAATTGAATTTGAGCCCACTCTGGAACATAAAATGAATGTAATAACTCATATTTCAGACGATGTAGGCCAAACTTTGTGCAAAATTCTATTTTTGAGTAAATCCGGGATGAAAGTGTGTATATTTTTTTTTCGCATTGGATAATGCAGGCGCACGGATTATACGTCAGCCTGTACACGATTCATCAGCCACTGATATTGGATCCGTCATCCGTCATTCAAACGTCTGAGACACGCACACACACATGGAGCTCGGGCTCGCCCCAAGCTTTGAATATCCCGCCCGCTCGATAACGACCAATCAAATTCGTTTTCCTTACTCGGGTAAACTCGTGTTGCAGCTCGTGACAACTCGGCGCGACAAACAGGACAAACGGCCATTTCTGTACACCTTTAAATAGTTCTATCTTCCGACAACAATCACTTCTATAGAGTGTTTGGTCTGAAACACGGGTCTTTCAGTCACTCTGCTCTGCTCTGAGCCGAGGAGAAAACTTTCCTTGTATCCTACAACCTTTATCCAATGAGGAGAGAGAACGGCATAAAGGGCTGTGTGTGCAGCCAAGGGATGCGCGTGAATCGGCTGACAGGAAGTTAGCCAAAACGACCGGATCGCTTACTTCTGCTTTAACCAATGCTTGTTGGCAAACTGAAAAAAACTGGAATTATTGTTTTCTAGGACAATGAGCTACATCAATATTCATATAATAATAATAATTATAATCATAATCATAATACATTTACTGTAATTTAGAGGTGCCTTTCATGACACCCAAGGTCACCTTACAGAGTATAAAAATCATAAACATCATTAAAAACAAAACATTGTGGAAAAAAGTGTCCAGTTATAGATTGTATGTGAGTTTGAACAGGTGAGTTTTGAGTTGTGACTTGAAGGTTGTGATGGTATCTGACTGTCTTATGTGTGGGGGGAGGGAGTTCCAGAGCCTGGGTGCTGAACAGCTGAATGATCGGGCACCCATGGTGGTCCAAATAGTCCAGCAGAGGTTGAGCAGAGGGAGCGGGGGGGGGGGGGGGGGTGTATTCTTGAAGGAGGTGGCAGAGGTAAGTGGGGGCGTGTGAATGAGAGGGTGTTGTCCAGGATGACGCCGAGGCTCTTGACTTGGGGGGAGAAGGATACAGGGAATCCGTCGATGATGATGGGTGCAGCTGGGGTGTGTTGTGATTTGGTGAGGGTGGATTTGGAGCCGATGAGCAGGGCCTCAGTTTTATAGAGTGCTGAAGCGGAAGCAGGAAGTAACGGCCCCATGGGTCCTCAACTCGGAAAAAGTCTCCATACAGGTGAACAAGAGTCCAAGTTTTATTTCGTGATCCGTCAAAAAAATATGACCTCTACCTGTTTAAAACATCACGTTTCATGCCGAGAAATCAGCAGTTTGTTGTAAAACTTTTGTAGAATAAAATTCAGAAGAATCCGTAACCAGAAAGACTACAGGTCGCGTAGGTGACGTCACACACCAAATGCCGCCCTTTCCCGTGTCAGTTGGTGACGTATTTTTTGTGGGACACCAGATCTGTAGTCCTAGAGCGGTCGTCACACTAAATACATTCTTCTGTTGCCGTTTTACAACAAACTGCTGATTTCTCTACATGAAACGTGATGTTTTAAACAAGTAGAGGACATATTTTTTTCTCATGACACAATTCAATCGGATCACGAAATAAAACTTTGACCCCCATTCATTTACATGGAGACTTTTTCCGAGTTGAGGACCCATGGGGCCGTTCCTTCCTGCTTCCGCTTCGGCACTCTATAGCCGTTGAGTTTCAGGAAGTTCCTGCTCATCCAGCTCTGGATGTCGTCAAGGCCGGTGAGGAGGGAGGTGGGAGGGATGACAGCGGTGGGTTTAGAGGAGATGTAGACCTGTGTGTCATCAGCGTTAGCGTAGCAATGACAATGGACCCCATGGTGACGGAGGAGTGTGCCCAGGGGGAGGAGGTAGATGGTGAAGAGAAGTGGACCCAAGACTGACTCCTGGGGGACACCCAGTGAAACACCCTAACACCCAGACTTGTGGTTCCTTAGTTGCACGAATTGTTGACGGTCAGTGAGGTAGGATGTGAACCAGGAGAGTGCAGCACCACGGATCCCAATACCAGCCAGGCGGTCCAGGAGCGTGGCGGTCCAGGAGTTGGTGTCGAATGCTGTGCTGAGATCGAGGAGAATGAGAATGGTGAGTAGTCCAGAGTCGGCTGCACAGAGGAGGTCTGTAATGGGAAATTTTGGTGTAACCCATTGTATGCTGTACGAGGGTTGTATAACCATGTTAACTAAGTGAACTTCCTTTAGGCACCATTAGCAGCAATTGCTCATGGGAAAGGCCTAAAAGCTCAGACCCTGTCACTCAGATGTGACACTGACGACTGTGGAGGCTGACGAAAGTTTTTCAGTGACTTTAAGGTAGTAGTAGAAATACCTTTGACACTTGGACTACCTGACTGCTCATGACTTTTGACCATAACTGTTGACGAGAATGGTGGGATTATGACTTCTGACATGTACTGCTTTAACCCTGTTACTCTCCTGCCAACAGTGGAAGATGGAAAGCCACATGACCATGTGGCCATCATAATGTCGTTTGCTCCCACAGGCCAGAGTTAAAGGATACTCTACTCAGTACTTTTTGTAGATTGTTCATTTTCAGTAAGTTGGACATATTTGGGTGAATGGAGACGACTTCAGCAGGAAAACCTAAATGATCAGCATTAATTTGTGTTTTTATTTTTTTTTGGTTGAACTGCTGGTACCGACATAACAAATTGCTGTGTGAAAGTTCACATTAACAACATTGACCTTTTCTCTCTAGGTGTTCCCAGGACAGATGCAGCTGCAGTCGCAGCTTCAAGGCTACTTTTGTCTCACGAATTATATGTCCGTTGTTTTTTTTCTCTAATCATAGAGTTGCTATGTCTGCGCTGCCCTGCCACATGAAATGGGTAATTCATTGCCACTGCAATCCTATCGTCTAAATGTTTCTGAAACTTTAGGGGCAATGATTGCTTTCACCCAGGGAGACCACGGCCCAGAGCGCGTGGTTCATAATAACCTCACAGAGGAGCTGCTGAAGATCAACGTGAGTGTTGTGAATTACGAGGGGTCAAGCGTTCGCTCTGGGAATGTTTCCAGGGGAGTGCAGGAGAGGGTCTATCAGGCTTTGCGACCTGGTTGGTGTGGAACATGCTATATAGCTAAACTGTTACCAGCTGTCAGGATTATGCCTGACCTGAATCACTTCCACACTAACTACGACCACTACTACCCACCACACCGGGCCAGGAGAGACACTGACACAGTGCATGAACGAGTCAGCACTGTGGAGTAGATTTTTGGTGCTCTCCTGCCTGGCTATGGTGCAACGAACAATGCATTTAAGATCAATGACATTGCTCTGGACTTGGAAGATCTCACTGGCACAGTGGACACAGGTTTTGGGACACTCACACCGGCCGTGCAGGGCCTCAGCAATGTGGCTCTGCAGAACAGGCTGGCCATGGACATGGTGTTAGCAAACCAAGGGGGGTCTGTCATGTTGTGGGTACTGATTGCTGTACTTATATTCCTGACATTATCTGATAATATGACCCATGTTGTTGCACACCTGAATGACTTGTTGCATTTGCAGAAGAGCCGAGACACGGAAGAGAACGCAGATGGTTGGTGGTCTTGGGCTCTAATGGGTGGCAAGCTACACTGTTGCATCTGTTTGCCCCGGTCCTGGCTGTCCTTGTGGGTCTGAGTGTTGTCTTGTGTTGTGTTGTGCCACTAGTCAGATCATTGGTGACGTCAATGATCTCATCTGCCACTGAACGGTTTGTGCAGATGGAAGAGATGGAAGAGGAGTGGAATCCCCCGTATGGGGATCAGGATGAGCTCCTTTAAGTTTTTCATATTTTCAGTTTATTCATTTATATCTTTTTTTCTGCATTGAGTGATGTTTAGCAATAAGCTGATTTCTTAAAAATACTTAAGTTAGGTTCATCATAGAACACCATGTTTTGATTCTCATGCATTGCTAGATGTGTGATTTTTGATGTTGTTGCTTATCTTTTACAGTGAGATTTTGTCAATGGATATGATTCCTTTGAAGTGGTGATTTTGATTTTTCATGTGATAGTGTTTTTGCTTTTTCCTGTTTTGATATGACTACGTCATTACAGGGGTGATTTCCAAAACACTTCAGTTTTATACCTTTTGATAACTTTGTATCTTTTCTAATCATACCGTTACTTTGATTTATCTTTCCACATATTATTTGAAGTAGATTAGTTATGTAGTAGAATATGGGATTTTTTCCTCATTATACAGTATCAGAGGTTTTTCCCCTTTCTTAGGTTGAGTGCAGCTAGACGGATGAGTCTTTTACCCTCCTCTTGTCAAGTGAGGGGGGGGGGGATTTCTGGCTCCTCTGTTCCTGTGGACTGTGTTTCTCTGCCCGGGGAGAACATGGGGTAGATAATTACAAAATTTCCTATTATTATGGTTTAGCGTAAAAATGCTAAAAAGAGTGGAATGTAATGGGAAATTTTGGTGTAACCCATTGTATGCTGTACGAGGGTTGTATAACCATGTTAACTAAGTGAACTTCCTTTCACCTTGTGGAAAGTGGTACCCAGCTAATCCCTTTGATGATACCTGTATGACATGCACCAGACACAAATCACTGAATCCACACAGAGCTCTGACTCTGACTGTGTTAATTTACAAGGGGAGTTGTGTCCTGGCGGTGAAGCCAGGCACAGCTACCAGTGCCATATATTTTGTCTGCTGTTCAATGTGTTTTGGGAACTATAAAGATAGCGCCCTGAGAACGTCTTCAGGGCACTCACTCACTGACTGTACTCCTGTTCGGTTGTGTTTGTGTGACTCCATTCATGAATGCCTTTTAATAAAACTCAAGAAAGACAGTGGACGTGTTCAGTCATCCTTTTTAAATAAGGAACAACATTTTTTGCCACCACAGGTCGCTGGTGGTTTTGAATAGGGCTGTTTCAGTGCTGTGTTTTGGACGGAAGCCGGATTGGAAAGTTTCATGGAGATTGTTTGTGTCGAGGTGGGACTGTAGTTGTGCGGCAACCACCCTTTCAAGTGTTTTGGAAACAAAGGGGAGGTTGGAGATGGGCCGGTAGTGGTTGAGGTCAGCTGGGTCAGCAGCACGTTTTTTCAGGATGGGTGTGATGGCAGCCAGTTTGAGAGTGGGGGGCACAGTGCCAGTAGTGAGGGAGGAGTTAATTATGTTGGTGATCATGGGGGAGATGGATGGCAGACATGCTTTGACAAGGGAGGTGGGAAGAGGATCGAGATGACAGGTGGTGGTTTTGGCTTTATGGATGAGTTCGCAATGGTGTGTTATGGTGTTGGTTTTAGAGTTGAAGAAGTCCAGGAACGCAGTGCACTGGTTGGTGGAAATGTCTGGAGGGAGGGTTTCAGGAGGCTGAGGTAAGTGGCTGACTGTTGAGAATATATACGTACATAAAGAGATTCATACAGGTCAGAATCTGTTTACAGCATTTCCTTCCATGTGTGTTGGGCCTATATTTCGCCAATTGAAGAGCTCATTTTCGCCAGTTTATAGCCTTGACTTATGTTGGAAGTGTATTAGATACCTTCATAAGGTGATGTTTAATGATAGGGGTAGGCTACTGGAGGAATGATGTGTAAATGCCTATTATCAGGCCCTTAATCAATTGTTCCTGTCAAAAAAACGGTTATTTAGTGCACCCAGTGAAGTGTTAGGATATTTATAACAAAATACTGATTTATCTGAAAATAAAGCATTCAAAGTGACGAAAGATGTTGTGATGCTCTTAGTATTTTCAGTCATTTTTAGTTCAGTCAATGTGTTAAAAGTGTTGGTGTTTTCTTCCTGACAGAGACTTGTAATTTTATTTGATCATATCTTGAATGTATTGACAGTGTATAGAGGTTGAGCAAGACTGGTGTGGTTTTGGTGTATGATTCGATCACTCCTCCTCAAACTTCCTGTTACCTAATATGGCAACTAAACCTTTCTGAATAAGCAGACTGTATAAGATGCAGAAAGACAGTCAGTGATCACTAGAACATCATCAGCTCCACACTGAAGACATCATGAGGATCTTTACTGGGGGAATGATGCTGATGCTGCTGATCACTGTTCACCACTGCACTGCCATGCGTAAGTCTGTAACTGCTTGGAAAGAAGCTCTATGTTACTAATTACAAATCCATAGTAGACTTCAAATGATGTGTAACTGTACAGACTGTTGAAACTGATATATTCATAACACTGTTCCAGCAGAGGTACAGTCGGTCAAAATTTCTGTAGATTATGAACAAAACTGAAATGTATTCATTTTAATGTACACATGGATTTATGACATGACTTACTTGATATACAGTTTTGCTATTACAGTACAGTATAGCCTAATCATAAATCTTTTATTTTAACACGTGGTGCCAGGAAGTTACAGCTTGAGAGGAGAATATCACTAAAAGATCCATGTTTGTTTGTTTGTTTTTTATTATTATGATTATTATATCATAATTCATTTATTTTTTTCATTTTATTTATTTATTTGCAGTGCATGGACCAAACGTGATGTCACCTGCAACATGCTGCTTTCGATTCTATCCCAAAAAGATACCAACATCGCGCATTATGTCCATCACCAAAACTCACAACAGATGCTCCGAAAAGGCCTTTGTGTGAGTCTGAGCTTCTCTCTAACGAAAGACACACGCACACGCACACACACACACACACACACACACACACACACACACACACACACACACACACACACACACACACACACACACACACACACACACACACACACACGCACACACACACACATGCACACACTTATCACTAAACTAAAACAAAACAGGGCTGACATTTTACAGTAAAGTTCTATACAAGTCGTAAATTCTGAATACTGACTGAGTTTCCTCTCTCTCTCTGTGTGTGTGTCTCTCTGCAGAGTCACCACTCCCGCTGGAAAGATTTGTGTGAGCCAGACCCTGGAGTGGGCCATGACGGCTTTCAACCAACAGCAAGTCTCCCAGAATCCGTCTTTGAATGAGTGAAAGCCCTCATCATCCTCGGTGAGGAGCTGCAGCCACTCAACCTCTGCTCTGCCTAGCATGAACAACCAGCATTATATTTTAATTTTTGCATTACGCTGAGTCATTTTTATGCAACTTGTTAACCATTTTATGATAATTGCCACAGTTGCTTGATCTCTCTGACTTTTAATCATTAAAGCTTCACTTCATAAAACAGACTGAGTTCATGTTCCATCTCACAGTAGATGTAAATGGCACATCACTGCAAAAGAGCTACTGTGTTGGTGTTACAGATGGTGTTAGAGATAAAAAAAACTTTACACACTTTACAATAAGGGTCCCTTAATTAATGTTAATTAGTACATTATTAAGCATTAATATATAAACTAATGTGTTAATTATGCTGAGTAATGCATACATATAATGACATTATTCAACTTTTAAATGTATTAACTAATTTTGAGTAGTAAACATGAATTAACTGCTTACTAATAGGCTACATTAATTAATGTGTTTCCTAATCCTAATACATAATAATGAGTGTTAATATATCTGTAAACAGTTAATTCATGCTTAATAATGTACTAACTAACGTTATTTAAGGGACCCTTATCGTAAAGTGTTACAGAAGATTCATACAGTTCAGAATCTGTTTAAAGCATTTCCTTCCATGTGTGTTGGGCCTACAGTATGTTTCCTTAATAAAATAGTTTATAGCCTTGCCTTATACTGGAAGTGTATTAGATGCCTTTAATGATATTTAGTTTGAAGATCCTGAGTGCTGCCACAATATATGAAATGGTTTTGTTATTTTATGATAATTTCCACAGTTGCTTGCTTGTTCTCTCTGACTTTTAATCATTAAAGCTTCACTTCATAAAACAGAGTTTTCTTTTCTTTTTTGAGTTGATGTGTCCTTCTCACAGTAGTTGTAGCTCACTACAGAGCTGCTGATCTTTAGTTCATCCCACACTCAGACCTTTGTGGGCCGCTGTAGAGAGATATACTGTATAATGAGAACGGAAAGAGGACCACAACAAAATGCTTTGAAGTGTCTGAAAGAGCAATAAAGATCAGCGTGGTTCTTATCAATACACCCATCACAAACAGGAAACAAGTGTCACAGCCCCCCTTTGTCTCTTTTATTTTTTCATTTTCAAACATGAATCATAATAGACAAGCATCAAATAAGTACAAATGCTCCTGAGGAGCCCTTTTTAGCTATAAACACAGCGTTAGATGAGCTGACTCGCCCTCAAGCCATCTCCAATAGTTTAAATCATTTGACACGTTGTTGGATGCCTTCAACCGAGAGAAGGACCATACATGCCCTTCGGCATACTGTCTGAGAAAACACAGTGCATGGAGAGATCAAAGTCAGATCCATGCACCACCTCCACCCCAGTCAGTGTCCTTTGTATAAAGGATGCAGAAAATGCTACAGGTTGCGGTGCAGAGGAATGAAAGGCACATGTAAACCCCATGTTTTGAAAAACTGAAATGTAAAATCTGTGGAGAAGTACAAAACAGATCAGACGTACCAAAAAGTATTTTTTTTTGTCTTTTATGACTTTGAAATGTACACAGATGACAGGTGTGCACGAAAACTGTAATCAGCGTCAGATGGAGGGTGTGGGCTGCGTCCTGCGTTTCAGCAACCCCACATATCGCAAGTCGTGTTCATAGTGCACAATTCAAAAGAATTCAACAGGTACCAAATTCTCAACGCCGGTAGCTCTCGGGATAAAACTCTCCCTTATTTTTTTTTTTTTTACCGAACTGGATTTTCAACAAAAATTCTCAGTGTTTTTTTTCGGCCATGACTGATGTGTTATGATAGGCAGCCGACCATCCTGAAGCTGTGAGAATCTTGACACAATACAGGCATCATAAAAATATGATTGTGATGTTTCTGAGTCAGAATGTTTTCTACAAAGGTAGATACAGTTGCACCATTGGCTTGGACAGTAACTGTAGCAACACATGCTTTCTCTCCTGTCTAAAACTGAATCCACTTGATAGCCCTTGTCAAGAGCAACCTGTACTTTTTGCAACTGTGCTTCATGAAAAGTGCCCTCACCATTTAAGTTTGCATAGAGTGGGTAGATGAGAAATGCATTCTGATATGGTAAAGGGCTTTCTTTCTTTCTTTCTTTCTTTCTTTCTTTCTTTCTTTCTTTCTTTCTTTCTTTCTTTCTTTCTTTCTTTCTTTTTTTTATTTAACAGTCAATTTAGATATTCTCACCAAGCCCCCCTGGATTTTAAATTTAGCTTGACCTTGTCTTTGTAATGGAGAGGGAAAGAACTGTACAGGTTTTGAAAAGTGTTGTCTACCTTCACCTGGGGTCAGGGGTCATTTCATACTCTTGTGGTAACTGTTTGTGTTGTTGGCTGTAAAATACCTTGTTTTCAACCTGCGATTAAATCACTCGACCACTAGTTGCCCCCGTTGGCAAAGTGTTATCTCTGTTTCTTCATCAGGCTCTTAAAATTTGTGTTGAAAAAAATCCTTTACCAGAGTCTGTAACTTTTCAGAGCTCTGACTCTCTAGCAAAAGAGATTCAAAGGCCCTGACAACCCTGGGGGCTGATTTCCTCTTTAAGGCCTGTATGTAGGCTTTTGCCTTTAATTGCAGTTGAGAGAGACAAGAAATGGGGAGGCAGAGAGAGGGGGAAGGACATGATGCAGCTAACGGCCACCAGTCAGGATATGATACTGTAGGTCGCTGTCTGCTCTACCCACTGAGCTAAACGACGTCCCATGTAGGCCAATCTGAAAATGCATCTATTAAGGTCAAGAGATAACTGTAACTGTCATTGTGTTTGACCAAAGCCTATCGCGAAGATTGGCCTGAAATTGAACCAGAGGTCATCGGTCATCATCGGTACATATTTCTTTAACCCCTTGATCTCGGATCTCTCTACTCCAGGATTTGGTGGTATTCAGGGTGGTGGGACTGATAGGAAAGGATAGGATAGGATATGATGGGATGGGTCCGAGGGAACTGGAGTTAATCATTTGTCATGAAACCATTGTTTGTGATGACTGTTGTTCCTGTTTGTTTCTGTGCTGTTTGTTGGTGGCAGCGGCAGAGATAGAAGTGTGAACACACACTTCACGCTTAGCTCAGCAACATAGAGATAGATAGAGATAGATAAGTTTATTGGTCACATGCAAAGCTAAAACCAAGGTTAAAAAACAGTGCAGTGAAATGCAAAAAAAAAACAAGCTCTCGACTGTACCAATGAAACACAAAAGTAAAAAAAAAAAAAAAAAAAAAAAATCATACCTCACACCCTCACACACGCACATTTTAAAATAAAACAATTGTAAAAACATCGCTCTCAGTAATAAATAAACTAAGATAAAAATAAATATAATAAATAAGGAAGCCCATAAGAGTCCTTAAAACCATGGCATGTTCATAAGCCTCGACATCAGCTGCCACACACAACACAGGGAGTCTGTTCTTGGTAAAAAGATTCAGAGTGTATCTTTTGTTTTGTAAGTAAAGTAAATATATATATATATATATATATATATATATATATTTTTTTTTTTACATATACTTACTTAAATGTGTCTATTATTTTCATTATTAATTAATTTCTCATTCAAAAACATAACTAAAATCTCCACATGTGGCAGAAATGAAAATATATATACATCACTATCTATACTTTTTCATGCCTGTGTCATATTCAGATTCAATATGTTAATTTTATGGGATATTGCTGGTGTCTGCGTATTTTTGCCCAAGTGGTATCAGACAGTGTGTCTGCTTTATGCTTATCTATGCTGACACTTCTGGTTTACACCACTGACCACACTGTCCTAGTCTGATGCACTGTGGTGCAGGACTTCACTTTACATTGAAATGAGTCATTCTGTTCTCAGGAGTCCCATCACACCATGATGCTGCTACCAACATGCACCACCGTAGTTGTGAATAGCTCTGAAAACATATCTTGACTATTGTGGCTTTTGTATAACTTCAGATGTGTGTCGATATCTGTAAGAGTGAATCTTAAAAAAGAGGACCTGCACTCGGTTTTAAAGCATAACCTTGTCAACTTTATTTTATTAACCATGTACAGAAGAGAAGCAGAAAACAGTGTACATATATAAAAAAAGAAAATATTACAAAAAATCCACCTAAACTTAAATCTTAACTTGGTGTTATTGGAAGGGCGAGTGGTTCACAAGCACTTGAAAGAAAAATTCACTTTTTTTTTTTTTTTTTTTTAACTCATAGGACAACAGAATCTCTTTTCTCTGGACTTAAAGAGAAAATCTAGCATAATGGATTAGTCCTGAGAAGGTGTACTCATTGGCATAGATGTATACAATATATATGTGTGTGTATAAATGTATGGACATGTATTCATGAGGAGTTTTTGATAATAGGTTCTGTTCAGAGTACAAGTTCTGTTGTTAGTCCTGGCAGAAAATATTCTGAAAAAATAAGAAAACTCAAGAACAAAAGGCCACTGAGCAGCCTCTGCTATGTACACAATATACGGATTTCCTTCTCGAACAAATCCAAACAGGCAATATTTACGCTGAAGGTTTCAGGTTTGTCCCTTTAGCATTTTGCTGTCAACGCAGGCAGTCTGAAAAACTATACTAAAATAACAATGAATCTATGAGTTATTTAAGAAAACTACAAGGGAAGGAGTCACTCTTCAACCGTGCATAATATTATTAATATCATCATCATCATCATCATATGAAAATAAAACATGACTACTCTTGGAAAGGTTTATTGAAGGATGCCACTTTTCTGGCTGTGTATTGGCTCAGACCTGGACTTGATGGGAAAGTGAAGGGTTTGTTGTGGAATGATGTAAAGTTACACTTTTTTTTACCTTCTCCAAACAGCTGCACTGGATGGGGATCCAGGGAAGAAAAAAAAAGAAAGAAAGATTGAATCCATTGTTTTTGATGATCTGTCCCTTTGGTCACAAACATGTGGACATGAGGGTTCAGGTCTATGACAACACCCATCACTTACATCACGATATAAAACATCTTTGTCACACTGTCACCTGTTAAGTTGTAGACACCAACGAGGCTTTTTGCATATCGTCTACTCAAAAAAAGGGAAATACACACTGCAATAACAATATTCTGCTGTTGTTAGACAAGATGCTCACCATCTCCTCCTCTCTCCTCCTGCGTTGCTGAGATCAGCATCTACCACTTTCATGAAACACACCTGCTCATACTCATACACTGCACTGTAGATCCTGTCTAAACCCTGCCCAGGCTCAACACCTTTTCAAAAGAGGATTAAAAAAAAACAACCTTTACAAACAGTTTGTGATCCTAAAATTGAATTGACAAATGATTACCTGTTAACTATTTAATGTCCTCTGTTGAATGGTCTTTATGTAAAGGTGAGGCGGGAGTCGACGGTACAAAGACATTTTCAAGTGGTTCTGTTGACTTTTCTTCAAAAGATGCATTTGTTTTAGGACGATGAACTCCTTATGGGACAATAAGCTCTGTAAGCACACATACTGTCTTACAGTAATAGTATTTGTACCATTGACTACACTTATCGAGCTCCTCACCTTCATTAAGTCAGAATAAATGAGCTGCCAGGGGGAAGCAAAGGCCCAGTGTGGGGAAACTACAAACTAGGTGGAATAGCTACTGTCTGAGTAGCATAAGCAACGTTCCTGCTCGGCTAGTGTGTCGCTAATTGTGTGTTACTAATTAACTACCTGTTAATGACCTGTCTGAGAAGACAGGCTGATTTCACAGAGTCACTTTTTTAGTGTGACCTGGCCTTATTTCTTTATTCCACGTGACTTCATCCTCCGCAGCTGCCACCTGGTTCCCTTCACTCACGTACACTCTCCCTTCTCCTGACACTCACACAGACACAGCTCTTATGACCGAGTGTCAAAGCGTTAACACTTGTGTTACAATTTTGAGAACGATTTAAAAAAAAAAATTGAGGAAGGAAATGGTATGTCTATCTGCATATCTACCAATATCTAGAGAACATACGACGACTACATGTGTACAAATGGCTATGCATGGTCCCTGCCATGTGTTTACTCAGCACTGTACGCTCAGAGGAACTCGGGCTTCTCCTCTTTGTCAGGAAATATAGGAAAATAGATTTTCACAAACACATGCATTCCTCAAGAAAATGAAAAAAAAAAAACGTCTCAACAAACACAGTAAGACCCTGCAGAGAGACAAGCACGTGGGCGTCTGCATGTGTCGACATGGCTGAACGGTGGCGTCCATGTCACATGTGGTGCAAGTTAAATGTAACACAGGGGAATGTTATGGAATGGGTTGAGGGTTTTATCTTGTGTGTGTTCGTGTGTGTGTGTGTGTGTGTGTGTGTGTGTGTGTGTGTGTGTGCGCGCGTGTGTGTGTTCTGAGGGCCACAGTAGACGTGAGCTTCAGGGAAGATGAGGAAAAAATGAGTTTGTGTTAAACTGAAGGAACAGGTTGTGTCTCTCTTCAGAAGATTTTTCCTTTCTTCTTGTTCTTTTCCATCGTCCTGTGTGAGAAACAAGAGTGTAAAAAAAAAAACATTACTTCATTATCATCATTACCACAACAGAGAGGAATGAAATATCCTCATTCTATTGTTAAGTCATCTAAAGCCAATGGGATATTTATTATACATAAAAGCAATAAAAGTGAAAAACCAACTAACACGGGCAAACATTCTTTATATTCACTGTAAGGTTCCTGTATGAATGAAGTGGAGATTTTGTTATTGTTGTAACTGGTAACCTTTAGATGTCAGTGAAGGTAACACAGGGTTCCTACACATTTGAAATTTCCAAATTCCATACTTTTTCCAGACTTCTGGGTAAAAAAATTTAAATAATTTGTGATATTTGAGTAAATAGTTGTGCATTATTGAATTTAATCATTTGTTTTCATCATTCTGAATGTGTATGCCATTATGTAACCAAATAATTTTCAGGAGATTGTAGCTATAGGTACAATAGCGCATACAAAATAATTAATCCAGATAACTTCAGATAAGACCAAACCCAGATAAGTATTAAGATAAATATATTTCCATACAATAATTTCCATTTTCCATACTTTTCCAGACCTGGAAATGTATAAAATCTAATTCCATACTTTCCATACTTGCGTAGGAACCCTGGTAACAGATTCTGTAACTGCATGGTTCAAATAGGTAACAAATGTATTAATAAGGAAATACAGCTCCAATAAGATTTAGCATCCTGTCAAACATCAGATGAACAAATCCAGTGTTTGGTGGGTTAAGGGGCGGCTGATCACTCAGCTACTTAAAAGTGGGAGCGTCACTAACTTGGAGGCGTCCAGCTTCTGCTGCTCCAGGATTCTCTGCTGGGCCTCCCAGTTGATCTTCTCGTCCTCAAACACTCGTCTCTTCTCCTCCAGCTCTTTGTACTGGGCCTCCAGGTTCCTTTTCATCTGCTCGTGGCGTCGCTCCAGCTGAGGGCGAAAACGTTTTATATGTTCAGTCTCAAACATTCAGCTCGTGTGCTGAAGTCGGCTGCACATGAACCCTGAAAAATACTGGTTGGCTGAAGCAAAACATTTAACTTGAGGTCTATAGCACGAGAAGAGCTTTCAATCACAATCCACTGTCTTCATCTGCACACGTCTACAGTCAAACTGGTGAAGAAAGGTGCATTTTTATTAATTACACCGATAACCAGAGCTCCAGACTCAGATCGCCTTAACCTTCAGGTTAGTTTTTATTAAAACCTGCATCATAGAACCAGGTTAAAACACTACTGAAAATATAGTAGATTGAGTAAAAATCAGCTTTTAAGTCTTGATTCCAGTACTTTAATGGTGCTACTGTCCACCTGAAAAAACAAAGAAACAAAAACATGGACCCACTGATCCTCAAAACTTACCTCAGCCTCTGAATCCTTCAGTTTCTGCTTCTTCTCCTTCACCTTCATTTCAAAGACTTGCTCCATCTCTGCCTCCATCTTCTTCATCTTCATCACATGCTCCCTGCGCTCCTCCTCCATCTGCGCCAGTGGACTCCTGTTGACCAGGGAAATCATTTTTCTTTTAACAAAAAAAAAACAATATAGCACTAATTTTCATAAAGACAAATCATATTAATGTGACATTATTAGGGAAGTCACGATTACTTGTTTTCACAATTAATCGCGGTATTAAACACCACAATTAATTTATCGCTAAATTCCTAAATACCGTCACTTTCCAAAAAAGATTATGTCAGAACCATCATGTGCGCCAAAGTAAAGGTGAATGCAAAGATACTGGTCAAGTTACTTAATGTAACATTGAATCGGTAGGAATTTAAAAGTTTGCACGTCATTTGTAATTAAAAAAAAGATTAAAATAAACTTAAACACTTGGTAAAGATGACAATTAATTCCCCTGGGGAATATAATTGGTCCTTTATTAATAGATACTTAAAATATTTTGTGTAAATAAATAGCTTCGTAATTATTTAGACTATATTTGATTTTACACATACTACATAGTGTTGGGAAATTAATTAATGCATAATAATCGTGATAATCGTAATACCGTGATTATTTCTCTGACAATAATCGTACCAAGAAAATCTATAATCGTGACATCCCTAGACATTATCCAAATCCAAAGTGAAAAAGAAAGGAGAGATCGAATATCAAAATAAATAAATGAGTGAATGAACAATGAAATAATATCAAATGAAAATTAAGTGCAGATTTTACATTTTGAGCCTAGAACCAGCTGCTCCTCTCAGGTGACATCTTGGTTTATTACGGACCTTACAGAGTATGAACTATCAGTGTGAAATTTGGTCAGAATTGCTGTGTGAAGTCTTGAGTTATGGCTAAAACTGTTTTGTGAGGTCACCGTGACCTTTGACCTTCAACCACCAAAGTTTGTCCTTGAGTCAGAGTGAATAAGTTCTGGAGGCATTGCTTTCACCAGACCAAACCAGTGTTCTGTGAGGTCACTGGCTGTCGCTGGTACTTGGACATCTATTTATTTTTTTATTTTTTTGTTATCATTTCTTATATCTTTACATTACGTGTTATTACTTAAGCCCAAGTCTGAAAGAGAGAGAGAGGGGAGCTGGATGAACTCAATCCTCCACAGAAGCAAGGAGCTGATATAGATATAGATAGATGACAAGGCCAAGTGGACTGGGGACAGTGGTCATCAGAAGTGGACGTGAGACAGAAAACACTAAATTGCAGGGTTTTCCCCAGTAGGACCACCAGCTGTGGGGCTTTCTCTGGTGAGGTGATGTATGGGCATTTCCCATTTGGTAGAAAAGTTCAATTTAGTTTCACTTTATTGTCCCCTGGGGGATATTAGTTTGGAAGTCTGAGTACTTCCTACTGGATCATTTCCCCTCCAAGCAGAGGAGCAGCGGCTATACACTGAACTACACAGCAGCAACACCAAAGAGGTGACACAGGCGGAAACTGTCTAGATTAGCTCAACAATGACTGAATGTCCTCCAAGAGTTTTTTTTTTGACGATTAGAAATCTCAAAGGTGACGTCAGTTCTTTAACACTGTTTCCTGATTCCAGACTCTATTTCAAACCACAGGAAATCCGCTGCACATTTCTCACACTGGCCTTGTTTCTCTTCAGAAACAAGAGGGGTACTGTGGTTAAAGCCGGCATTACTAGAACAGTGTCACCCGGTGGTCGTCCAGGTCAGCAGGCTGGGCCCTGAGTCTTTTACTGTAGCAACAAGATGGACTGGAGTGTTTCAATGTCTAAAAGATCTGTGTCATGTGATTAATGAGCAAGGCCGTACTTAGTGAGCTGTCCCTTGGTCTTGGAAGTGTCCACTCCGTTACAGGTGACGGCAGCCAGCTTCTTACTGCGGTAATTCTCGTAGTGGACATTGTTGGTGACATCCTTCAGATCCTGCATGTGGGTCCTGTGGAAAAGAAAAGAAATGAATCATGGAATTCAGAACAAAACTAAACCTACCAACGCATTTGACAAGATTAGCTTCATTCACCTTATTTATTAGTTTAAAAATCTATCAATAGTTTATTCAACACAGTAGCAGTAACCAGGAGATGGTGAATGACTAAATATCAAAATACCACATTGTAGATCTAACTTTGGACAATCAGCTTCCTCTGAATCACACCACCTCCTCAAATCAAACCAACCACAGATATACATTTTTTTTCAAAGGTTAACTACAGCTACAAGTAAACAAGAGCTGTACTCACTTCTAGCCACTTGTATCTGTTGTTAATTGCCTTTGACTCTTTACCTGCTTGTTGAACTGTTGGTGGTATCTAATCTAATTGTAGGGTATTATCAACTCTTTGTAGTTGACGTTTTTTGTATCATCTGTGTTTAGCCCTGTGTTTTTCAAGCTTGGGGTCGGGACCCCACGTCGGGTCGCCTGGAATTCAAATGGGGTCGCCTAAAATGTCTAGTAATTGATTAAAAGAAATTACTGATAAAAGCATTTTTTCAACTATTCTTTTTAAAATTATGATTAAAACACCACACACAATCTTAAACAACTGTATTCTATACTTTCACTTTCTCAAATATACATTTGAGTTCTAATATAATGCAGCATATAAAAATATCTGAGCTGGCGCATCTTGATTGACGGCTGCGATCACAAGACTGCACATGATCGCAGGGTCGCCAGAAATTTGGGATGTCAAAATGGGGTCATGAGCCAAAAAAAGTTGGGAACCACTGGTTTAGCCGGACTTTCCAGCCATCCTGTTCACTGGTCTGACTTTATTATTTTATTTTATTTTGATTCCTCTTATTAGTTTCACATGTCTTGCTTTTATTGAACCGTTGATTTATTATTGATTGCATTTTATTCCAACTTAAATGCATTTGATTAACTGTTTGTGGTTTCAACCTACTTGATAATTCAGGCTTTATGCAGCACATTGTGTTTTTACTGGGAATGAGATGTGCCAAAGCAATAAAATATTTCACGCTCAACAAAAACTGTTTCATTCATCACAGGATTTTAAATGTGTGTGTGTTCCTGAGTTAAAGTTTGTGTGAATGTCTCTCACCTGATCAACATGTTGCGCAGCACGGTGAAGTCGCAGTGTTCCCCGTTCTCCACTGAAACACACAGGGAGAGATAGGAGAACAGAGAGGGAGGAAGGAGGAGAGACACGAAGACACCACAAGTTATTACACACCACCACTCCTCAGAGGAATCATCAGAGCAATGGTCAACTGGTCTGAGGAGAAACTGAACTAGAAACGAACTGCAAGCATCGATATCTGAGCATCTACAGAGGTTTGTCCACACATCACAACAGAGCTTCACAGGTGCTAAAATAACTGAAATCAACTCTGAGTAAATGTCTGTCAGTATGCTGTGGTTGTTGTCAGGCTATGTGTTCACGTACAGAGGCAGTCCCAGTAGTAACACTGTGTTACTGCGTTTGTGGTGAGTAAAATCAACTCAACAGTAGTGTATGTTATTTACATAGTAGTCAAATCAGACAAACAGCATAAGTTAAACGCAACCAAGTAAACATCAGTGTTACTAGTCTCAAAAGAAACACACATATCACACTACAAAATGTTAAGTTCATTCATTCATTCATTAGAGGAGGGGGATGCTGAGAGCGAGGGGCTTTCAGTGTTTAAAGCAACAGAATAAAAAAGGCAGATAACACTATCAGCTGGAGCAGCACATGGACAGAGACAAGCAGCAAAGGGAACGGGACGTCAGGCCATGATCACATAGGATGGTTTTCACATGATGCGCTGAAACTTCACACCGTTCTCGTTCAATTTAGGCTTCAACAAACTGCTGCCAGCCACAGCCAGGCAGCTACTTCCACAATCATTTTCTAAGACATGTTTGTACCTTAAAGGTGTACAGAAATGGCCGTTTGTCCTGTTTGTCACGCCGAGTTGTCACAAGCTGCAACACGAGTTTACCCGAGTAAGGAAAACTAATTTGATTGGTCGTTATCGAGCTGGCGGGATATTCAAAGCTTGGGGCGAGACCGAGCTCCGTGTGTGTGTGTGTGTCTCAGACGTTTGATTGACGGATCCAATATCAGTGGCTGATGAATCGTGTGCAGGCTGACGTATAATCCGTGTGCCTGCATTATCCAATGCGAAAAAAAAAATACACACTTTCATCCCGGATTTACTCAAAAATAGAATTTTGCACAAAGTTTGGCCTACAACGTCTGATAGATGAGTTATTACACTAATTTTATGACCCAGAGTGGGCTTAAATTCAATTTTCTTTTCTGTACACCTTTAAGGAAAGAAAATATTAAATTCCAAGAGTCAAGTCTTAAACTTGGGAGTAAATTCATAATATTTCAAAAAAAAAATTATAATAGTACTGTGGGAATAAAGTTGTAATTTTTGGATACAGTACGTGTTTTGAAGAAGAAATATGAGAAGCTTTAAAACAAAGAACATGAAGCCTCCTGTGAAGTTCTGCATCAGTACAGGTTTCATAAATAAGGAGATACTTCATCTTTTACCTCATCAACATCAAAACAACTTTGCATATTCATTTCTTGTAAAATAACAACTTTCTTCTGCCCTATAATACGGTCCTAGTACTCTGTTCTCTGGAACAGACTGTGGATCCAAAACTGTGTTTGTGTGGTGACCTTGACCTTTGTCATCAGGTTCTGTAAATGTACTTTTAAAATCAAGTAAAAAATCTGACTTTAAAACTGTCACTTGTATTGGTGTGATATCTGAGCAGGATGCACTGTGACTCAAGTCATGGAGCTGTGGACTTTGTCCAGTTCTGGCCAACATGAGCCAGTGGTCCTACTCGACCAAATAAGGCTGTAGCAGTAGAACCAATGTAGCAGTGTACTGAAACAGGTAGGCTAAATGTAGTATTATTGCTAAGAAACTGTGGCAGGAAGGGATTCAACAGCAGCAGACAGGACATCTGCAGAGGAGAGGAGCGACACCAACAGTCATATCACTTCATCTTGTATTTCTCAGAGCTGGATGTGTAAAACACTTGCTGCTACAGAAGCAACATGTACGAGGCCCATGGGATTGAAAAGTAAAATTACGGCCATAAAACCACAGAGATCTGATCCACTTCATAATGAAAAGCTTTAAAGGGATACGCCAACATTTTCTATTCGTGTCTTGCCTCATTCCCGAGTCCATGACAAGCAGATAGACACCATCCTTGTGGTGTTTTATTTTGTGAAAGTAACTGGAAATGCGTTGGTCACAACGGCTAGCTTGAGTAGCACCAAATTCGTCCGAACAAAATTGTAAACAGCTGGTATTTAGACAAATTAACGACACACTGCTGATCTAAACGGCTACTTTCTGGCCTAAAAATGTTTGAAATGTGGATAAAGTGATATATTTACAGAGTTTAGAGCTAAAATGAAATCAGCTTCTGACTGCTGATTTGGGCTCGGGTAGGAGGCAGGCTAACACTACCTATGCACTTCCAGCGTTCGAGCTAAGCTAATTACGGGCGATACGGATCTCCCTTGTTACTGCACGCACAGTTGAAAGGATGGTGTCTATCTGCTGGTCATGGACGCGGGAGTGAGGCAAGACATGAAAAAAAAATGTTGGCGTATCCCTTTAATGCAGCTTTAAATAAGAAATAATTAGCTCAGTACTGCTGAGTCTTCATCTAACCTCAGTGGCTAATATGTTGCAGCCAACAGGACACAACAGGATCTTAGTGCATATTTTGCACAAGCTGCTGTTTGCCACTTGACTACGATGAGAGTGATACACAACGAGAATGACAATCGTTGAGGCTCACAGCTGAATGTGTGCACTGGAGCAGGGGAAAAAACACTCCTATCTGATCACAGCCCGTCACTGTTGGATCCACAGACGCCACATAGTTAGAACAAACAGGAGGTCTTGGTCGGACAACAGTAAACACAACCAGTCTTCTTCAACATTGCACAGTTAGATGATTGTGAGTCCTCATCTCAACAACAAAGACATGGTTACACGGTCAGATGGGATTTTGGTAAAAAGAAAAAAAAAAAAAAAGGACTGATAATCTCTTGTAATGGATGTGTGTGGTGGATCTCAACCTCCTCTTCATCATCAAATACGTAGCTCCCATTGGTTAGCCTTCCCCGAATGGCAGTCAATCGTCATCAGGGGAGCGAATAAGGAGGACACCTTACCATTGATGAAACTTAAGAAGTCCCGCCCCTTGGCATCCCAAGCCAGCCATTCACCTCCTGTCTCTTCTAGAGGGGGCAGCTCTGACGGAGGGGGGGAGGGGTATGGTTTTTCAGTTACTGTCTGTGCCCAGCGGAGGGGGAGGGGCTAAATCTGGGTCTGGAGCAGCTGGGTATATTATGGCTCAGACCTGGCCCGGTTTGGACCCGGAACCAATCCCATGTTCAGCCCAGATTTGGCCCGGATCAACACCGTTGCCTGCATGTGTCCAGGCTAACTGGCTTAAGAGGCTTGTAGAGGGAGTGCGGTTATTGGAGGGGGAGTTATATGAGGATCTATGCATGACCAGCTGTGGACAGTCTCAATGAGGGAACAAGTAGAGGACCTACGTGAGGGTCAAGGATCATGGGAAAAATAAAAAGGGACACAGCTAACTGTAAATATCTTATTTGTTGATGAACGGCAGAAAAAACCTGATGCATACTTCAGTTTCATGCGTTTAATCCACATCACTTCAGTTTGTGTCTGTCAATCAGCGAGATCTGGACATTAGAGTCTCCATTCATCAGGTGTTTTGAGCCGGAGAGCCTGATCTACCAGCAGAGTTTATTTAGGCCATGATGATGATGAACTGCATTGGTTTGATGAATCAAGAGCAAACAACTGTTTATTTGAAACATGCAACAAGTGTGTATTAAGTATGCAGGAGTTCTTGTGCAAACACCATTAAAGGTCTTAAATTAAATCTTAAATCCAGCTATGCTAATGAGTGAGAATTCATGATACCAAGCCCATGTTATCTTGATGACTTAAATGAGCTGCTACATGCCCTTCTTGAAAAACGCTCACTCACCATTAACTGCTCATGAACCTATAAGCAATGTGTTAGGATGGTGGATCCCAGTCCTTGGTCCGGTGATACCATGAGTCTTACACGCCCTTCTCACCTTGCACCAACACAACTAATTCAACTCAAACATGACACGGTGAGCTGAATAGTGTGGTAGAGCACGGCTGAGATAAACCGGCACTGCTTCAGGTCATAGCACAGGAGCAAAGAAGGGGACCACCGTATTAGAGTGATGTTTCTACTGCAGCAGGAGCTTCAGCACCAAACAGGCTCTAGTTCTCTCCATGACTATTCACAGCATCAGACCTGGGACAAAACAACCAAGTGTATGAGAGCTTGAACCTGGTGAGAACACCAGACTGACGGGAAATTTAGAGATACACGTCGAGCGAATGCTGTCAAATGCACCTTTGGGGGATAGTTTTTGTTTATTACAACCATGGTCTTGTTTTTGCAGTTTCAGTTCTTATACTTAACAAACATTATCTCATGTGTAATTAATGAGATCTGGGACCACAGTCACCACAATGTTTAATGAAGCAACAAAAAGGAGCAGCCACACAACCATACAAGTTTCAAACAAACACCCCAGTTTGACGCACTGCTTGCTGTAGTTGTAGTTGTTGAAGTTCTAGTAGTAGGTCATTATTAGCAACACTACTGACATACGCCAAAACAGAATTGTTAGATGTCTGCCTCCTCTACTAAGACTAGTTTCAGGGTACATCTCTAAATCCAGGTGTCGTGGCCATGGGATGGATGGACGGAAAACAAACTCTGGCTCTGACTGCCATTGACATGGAGGTATAAAAATCTTAAAGGGACAACGAGGAGTTTTGGAAAAGCAAAGCGTTTTTACACTACATGTATGAGCCTCCGCGCACCGTATAATTCTTTGACCGGCGCAAGACAGACTCATGTTTTCATTCATCAAGAATTAAAGTCAGAGGTTGGAAGACGATCACATACCGTCGTAGTTCAGACCATTAACGGCGATTCGGCGGCGTTATTCTCATGACTCGCCACAAAACCTAAAGTAAAGAAACGCTGGTCGGCTCACCCAGCATTTCCGCCACCACTAATAATAACAAAATAATGATAGAGACAAAACGATATATTTATCGAAAATGGACCCATTAACAAGTGTGGGTAGCGGAGATTCATCCACATTAACGTGAGACTTTTTTATAACCAAATAGAAACTCCTCGCTGTCCCTTTAAGCTTAGTAAATGCTTCAGACCTCCTCCACAGCTGAATGGATTCCTCCCTGACTCATGCTCATCCCTACATTACCTTCAGAGGAAATCCCTTCTGAACTTTTTGTGTTATCCTGCTAACAAGCAAACACACACACACACATACACACACAGGTGACATCAACCTCTTGGTGAAGGTAAAGCTAGTTTGGTTTGTTTACAACCTGTATGATCATCTCACTGCTCAGTGACATCACCTTGTTCCCAGATCTCAGTAAAAACTGTGATGAGCTGCTGAAGCTCAGAAAGACTCACGTTGCAATAACTCTGGATCACAGTGAACACTCAGTAAAAGCTTGTCTTATTATATATGGGTTGACTTTTAAAGCAGAAGTGAGTGATATATTTGTGTTAATATAAGTCTTAAATAGTTATATCTTCCGACAGCAATCACTTACATAGAGTGTTTGGACTGAAACACGGGTCTCTCAGTCCCTCTGCTCTGCTCTGAGCCGAAGAGAAAACATTTATCGTATCCTACAGTTTTTATCCAATGAGGAGAGAGAACGGCATGCAGGGCTGTGTGTGCAGCCAAGGAACGCCGTGAATGTGGTGACGTAGCGACGAGGACTGTTATGGTGCGTTCAAGGAAACTCGTATTTTTCCGACCGTGAAGTGGTACCAGTTCGATCTGGTACGAGTTCACCGGTCGGAAGTTACGAGTGGCCGTTATAGTGACTTTCACCGGTAAAACAGGTCGGAAAAACACGAGTGGGTTGCCTGGAACGCTACAAAGTCGTAAGTTGTGACTTGAAGCTGTAATTTACGATTTCAAAAGCCTGCCTGGAACGCAGCATTAGCGAAAACGACCGGATCACTCACTTCTGCTTTAAGTTAGGTGAAAAGAACAAAGGAAACAAAAATAATCATTCATATGTCCCCACTGCTAACATACACTTTGATGACCTTTAAATACTGTTTAGGTATAAATGACAAACTAAAAAGTCATTAACAAAGTTTGGGAGATAGCAATGCAGGATGGATTTTTAGCTTGTTCATCTTTTCATTTTGTGGGTTTAAGCTTATGTGATTTACTGAAACCAGCAGCATCTCAAAAGAATAACTGTTATTTATCATTATCTTATTTATTATTATTAGATTATCCATCAAACAATGTTTTTTTTCAAGTATCCCTTCGTTGTGTGAGTTGTGATCATCAGGACACAGAGAAAGACATTTTACCAATCTAAACCTTTCAAAATAAAGTCGGCAGTGCTCTCTAGTGGACAGACCATGTCAAAAAAAAATTGGGATTTCTCTTTAACAATTTCTTACTACCTGGAACTCTGTCCCACTCAAGAGTGAGTTGCACAGCATATCAAAATGTAAGTAGGTTAATTACGTACTATATGAAAAATTGCCACAAGAATGTTTTTAAAGAGGCCAGTGTTACCTTTTAGTGTTCATTCAACATTAGTGTTCAAAGTTCAAGTGTTAGCAACGAGCATGTGGGCCTACTGTACATTCAGTTGGGAACATATGAACAGTTTTGTTCTTCTTTGTTCTTTCATATTTAGGAATATTACATGTTCACGTTTTATATCCGTGTCCTGCTTTGTTTTCAAACATTTCCAAAATATGGTGCATTCCAGTGTTCGGGGAAATTTTAGTTTAGTCTTCAGCCCAAGTCTGATCAGAGCATTGGTTTGACCATCAGCCTAATGATGAGACAGCACAGCAACAGAAAAAGTGGAGGGAGAGGAGGGATGGAGAGTTTAGGGGAGACTCTGAGGGGGGAGGAGAGGAGGAGAAAATTAGGTTGAAATAAAGTGAAAGATGGTTTTGTTTACCAAAAATGCCCTCTGTCAGTCATGGAAAAGAATAGACAAAGAAAAAAAGAAAAAAAGAGAGAAAAGAAAGAATGAAAAGTGAAAGACTGATAAACGGTCAACCACAGAGAAACAAAGGTAAATTACTTTGTATAAAGATAGATACAGCATATCATCTTTCAGGGGATTGAACACAAATGAACACACCAGTAGGAGCAACAACACTTCACTGTGGCCGAGGGTGAAAAGGTGACAGTCTCATGTCAGCTGGGTTCGCTCAGTGCTTGCTGCAATACTCATACAACACATCCCATAATGCACTCTGTCAATCTTCCTTTTTTCAGATTCCCAGTCAGGCTAAGGACCAACACTGTCATCAAGATGGTGTTTTTGTGTGTTTGTTGTGTGTTGAGGGGAAGAAGGGTGGGTGTTATCACGTAATAATGTAGAAACTGCCAGTTAACTTCATGCTTGTCAAACTGTAATGATACTGGAGCGAGTCCATGGGTTGGGGTGCAGGTTTACATCCAGATGGGACCACTGCTGCATCTCTCTCCTCCTCTGCCACCTGTGATCTCTCTACTGATCCAGTTTGACTAAGCAGACTAACACACAGAATGCTGCATTATTCAGGAATAAATAAGAGTGAATGCAAATAAAACCTTTTTTTTTTTTTCGTCTGTCCTACTGTCCTCAGCCTGTGGAGGGTGTCAACAGTCAAGCACTGGAGCTGCAGAGAGATCCAAGGGCTGCGGTGGAAAAGTCAGAATAACCTCCTGTTCAACCGCTTCTCCTCAACCTCAGTGGAAAATGGCATGAGGCGAAGGAGAGAATCCATCAGGACGCAAAAGAGGACATCTGCAGCAGGGACAACTGGACTGCACTGACACTTACCTAAGCTTTTTTTCCCCAACTAACATTGGAACATTACAGAAAAATACAAAGAGAGAAAGCTGAGCCATTAAAATAATAATTCAACTGAGCAGGATTTAGGAGTTCAGAATAAATTAAACTTTGATATACAGTAAATGTGTATAGTATATGAAATATATGCTTTTAACATTTTTATATATAGTTTTTTTTCATGACTCCTAACTGGGCAGATTTAAAAAGAACAAATCTGTATTATCTGATTTCAAGCTTATTTGATCAGACAAGGATTACTGGATCAGATCAACATATATCATCTGCTCTGTTGTTTCTACATTGATATTGTTTCTACATCTAGCTTGGTGAAACTAAAATGTTGTGCTGCTTTAAATGTTGCTTCCGCAAGGAACTCTTGTCCTTTCCTTTTGTTCATGTAGAATTAGATCAGATAGGAAGCACGGAAGCTCATTTCCTCTTTCTCTACAGAAGTTGACCTTTCAACTGCAGCCAGGAGTCCCAACCCTGTCCACTGTCCCCAACCAACCAGCAGGTGTCACTCATCATCCCCTCTTCACTAACCTCCCACCTCTGACTGCAGCTTATTGTATCAAACCCAATGGAAATCATTTACCACCAGTAGATGAGGACAGATTAACATTAGGTCCACCATGACGTTACATAACCAGTGACAAAGAAAACGGGAAGTGCCATAAACTAAATTAATTTATCACCTGAACATTGCCATCCAGTAAAACACACAGACCGAATCATTCCCTCCAACCATCAGTGAGCTTTTCATCCTCTGCTTTAGATCTGGACAAGTCCTAGTTTCAGCCGGTAGTTAATACATTCAGTGGACACAGGGGGGTCGTAGTGGAGATCATGCACCGTGCCCCACACTCTCAGGAACATCATGCTTCATCCACTCCAACAAAGGGAGAACTGTGACAGCTGGACATTTGAAAACAAGACACACTCCAAACCCCAGCATGCCTCTGCCTCTCTCTCTCACACACACCTGTCACTGTGTGATAAAGGTACCGTCAAAATAAAAGAGCCTAAATGTTTCGCCTCATTAAACCTTCACATTTCTTTGACACGTTTTATCATCTGGGATTCAACAGCTTGGCTATAGATTGGAAGTTGTGTTCTTCCATTCTGGCAGTGAACTTACCTTCTGCCACGCCCCACGGGTACTGGCGACCTCTGACCTTCTTGCCATTCACCTCGATAACGACGTTGCTGCCGACTACGGCCAGGGGCATCTTCTCCTGGAGGGGGGAGGACACACAGCTCAGTGTTAGTCCTGAGAGGACGGACACTGACCGAGACACAGCCTGACCTTTGGCTGTCTGTGACCTCTACTTGTCACTGCAGCTACCCAGACCGTCTGCTCTGTTACCTTTATCTTCCGAATAAGCTTGTTGTCCTCGTCGTCCTCTGTGTCTGGGAATTCATAAATTTTGATTTTGTGCTCCTGTATCTCTTTCATTATCTGAAGAAGGAAGAAATCAGATAAACAGTTACATGCACAGTGTAGACCTGCAAACATGTAGCTTGAAGAAGGATTTTAATTTCCTTATTAGGTTCATAAGCCTTACACATTTCAAAAAATAGATCAATGTTTTATACTTGTTTCAAATATATTTAGCTAGCTTTTTTTCCTCAGATTATCTTGGCATGATGAAACATCTGACTAAAGCTCATTAATCAACGCACTGTGTCTAATCTATTTCACATACACACTAACATACATGTTTCAAAGACAGGTTGTGCATCGAGAGAGTCGTGAACTATTTTTTATGAAGAACACTTTATCCATCCTTCCTGTTCTTTCAGGCAGAATCTCTGCTGGTTGCCTGGCAACCCTCACTATAAAGGTGCGTTCACACCGGACCTTTTATTTTTGTCGCTGTCACTCGTGTCACTTCAAAAAAATCGCTCTGTCACTCTGCAGTCGCCTGAAGTCCCACAAGCGCCGAACAACGTCAAGCCGGCTTTGCTCTGCCGGACCGGTAGAGTTGTATTACGTTTCCATAATTTCAGTAGTTGTCATAGTTACACATAGATTACGGCAGCCAATCAGTGCTGAGCGACAAGCGACTGACGGCCAGAGACTTGGGATTTCTCATCTCGCTGTCGCTTGGAGCCCCAGCGATTTGTCGCCTGAGCGATTAATCACTCAGTCGCCTGTTTGCATTGACTTAATATGTAAACTTATTGCCAGCGACAAAAATCAAAGGTCCGGTGTGAACGCAGCAACAAGACTAACTGGACCAGCTGTTTCCTACCATGAACTTTGTTGGGGATGCAGACCCCTAAAGATAAATACAAATACAAATACCTGTTTTTTAAACAGCTGGCACTCTTCAGGGGTCAAAGTGTCGGCTTTTGCAATAAGAGGGATGACATTGACTTTGTCATGGAGTCTCTTCATGAACTCAATGTCCAGCGGCTTCAGACTGGTGGGGAGACAGAAAGAACACAGTAAGTATGTAAAACATCATCACCATTTCCTGCACAGGTTTATTGTTTAAGACACAAGACTCAATCTTTTTCATTAAAAGGATAGTTCACCCAAAATTCAAATTTCACTCATTATCTACTCATCCTCATGTCAACTAAGAGCTGTGAGAATTTTCAGAGTCCTCCGTTCCTTCTCTGAGTTACGGGGGGGTCCGCGTAGCAGTATTTGTCCATATAATGGTTGTCAATGGATACCAACTTTCTTCGTCCAAAAAGACACACCAAAAAACATCCAAATACCTCCATGCTGCTTGTATGTAATGTCCCTCTTGTATTGAAGCCCCGACATGAGAAATTGTTCCGCCAGTCAGTGCAAATCACGCAAGATTTGCACTGACACAGGAAGAGCAGTGAACCGAGACACTGGGAGCTTCCGCTAGTTTAAAATATAGACTAGAATTTTTTTCAGAACAATTTCTCATGTCGGGGCTTCAATACAAGAGGGACATTACACACGAGCAGTATGGAGGTATTTGGATGTTTTTTAGTGTGTCTTTTTGGACGAAGAAAGTTGGTATCCATTGACAACCATTATATGGACAAATACTGCTGCACGGGCCCCCCCGTAACTCAGAGAAGGAACGGAGGACTCTGAAATTTCTCACAGCTCTTAGTCGACATGAGGGTGAGTAGATAATGATTGAAATTTGAATTTTGGGTGAACTATCCCTTTAAATTTATTTTTCTTGGCCTGGTCGCCCAGGAAACTGATACACTGTCTCTCACCCAGTGCATGCTGGGATATAAGGCTCTGCCCTTGAGCAGCTCTGTCAGGCGAGGTGACTCATCACGTACATGAAGAATTAATTTACTTGAGTTATTCTAAACAAAATACCACACTGTACTTCCTTCAGAGTAAAAGTAATGTGGGTCACCAGCAGAGGGCCGGCCACAGCTGTACGACATGCAGCCTCCAGCAGAGACACAGTGAAGACAACTGAGACTGACAGTCTGTTTGTCTTATTACTTCTCATTCTGTAGTGACGACTCACGGTTGTGTCATATTGACTTCATGAGGGTTTGTCTTGATAATACTTCCATCTCTGTCTGAGGGACAAGTGGGAGTCATATTCAGCTGTGAGGCTCTGACTGCTTCTGTGGCAGCCAGGGTATAGGAATGTGATCATGTGCTGCACAGTGGGAGGAAAAGTGCATTAAAGTGTGTAAATCTTATTTTAGTCGTTTGTGTGCATCATGATGAGACAAGCAAACTGAAGACCTACCTTTTTAGCCTTGCTTTTAACTGATTCGTACTATTTCTATTATTCTAAAACATTCATTTAATTTATTTTATTTTATTATTTATTTATTTCTTCTTATTATCTTTTTTTTAAATTCTATTTTAATTCATCCATTCTTCTTTCTATTTTATCCCACTACACCTGTCTATTTTACTTCATTTTATCTAGTGTCTTTCTCGTCTTCTCTTTTTATCTATTTTACTTCATTTTATCTAGTGTCTTTCTCTTATCTTCTCATTCTATCTATTTTACTTCATTTTACCTAGTGTCTTTCTCCTCTTCCCATTTTTATTTATTTTACTTCATTTTATCTAGTGTTTTCCCCACTGCAAATGAGTGAGTATAAGATAGCGTTTCCCCGATAAAATCCAATGTTCTAAAATGATTGTGTGAATGTGTATGTGTTTGCGAATTTTTTTATGTCTTCCTAACATGTGTTCCCTATGTCTCCCAATATGTGTTCCCTATATGGCTTGTTTTTAACATGTGAAGCACTTTGAGCTGCCATGGGCATGAAAAGTGCTATACAAAGATTAATTGATTGATTGATGTAATGTGTGGATGTGGCTGTGTGTGATGGATGCTGGTAAAGGAATGAAGAGGGCACAAAACAGCTGTTTAGTGGTTCACTAGTTCACAGAGAGAGAGTGAATGAGCCACCTGGTAAGAACAGGGTCAGGTTGGTGTATGATGCATCAGAAGAAGTGACCCCAGATAAAACAGGAGTCAGAGCGCGTGGCAGATCTGAGGAGTGGAGACGACATAGACTGTCTGTTCGCTGTTTGATCTTCACACGTTACTCCTGTCAGTGTAAAATGGTAAATCATCTCCACACACTGACAGTGATTTGTCTGAGCAGCAGAGAGAGAACTATAGGAGAACCTTCTGCTGTCTGCTCCCAAAGCCAGGCTTGGAAGCTTGAGGATGAAGTTAACTTCCAAGGCTGGAGTTCAAACTCTACAGTCACACGTCAGAGACTTTTGGAGAAAATTAAATACAAACTGTTTTTCTGGAGCTGTCGCAGAAGAAGTAAACAGTTTGTTCAGAAACTATATTTTGGCAAATATCTCCATAGAGTGAAATGAACTCTCTGCCCTCTACAAAGCTGAAGAACAACTGCACAATTGTATTAAAAGGACGTCACAGTCTGTTACTGTATACAGCATTAACTCATTTTAAATTTTCACAAAATGAAAACCAAAAACATTCATAAATGATGGTGTGATTTTGTTGGGTCTTTTACCAATCACAAATGTTGTATGATTCCTAAGTTAGGGCGTCTAAATCGCATTATTTATGATGGTGATGACCATAATGATCATCATCTTTATTTACTCTCCTATTCTACTTTCCTACTGTAGAGAACTTGTGTAACTATGCTGTTGAATGATTTTTCAGTTCAAGTCATGACAGCAGTTGGGGTTTGAGCTGAATTATCTCCTTCCTCCAGTACAGAACAAGTCTGTCTGTGTATGCAATGAACTAAATACTACATTAGCAGGCTAACGAGCCGACATAAAACACACAACATGATAGGATTCTGCATTGAAACTCATGTTCACATAGTTCCTTTCTATGTAAAGAGTGAAGGAGTGAGAGGAGGGTTGGGGAGTATAGGAAGTCTGCAAATATGAGAGATAAGATGAAGAGCATGGTTTCCTTATCTAACTTATGTTTGCACTCTTAATTCCTTCATTCCCTTTATCCTGTACATGTACATGATGCCATAGTGCTTTCTTATGGGTGGGCTTTCCACAAATCAGAAGGTCAGTGGTTCGATCACCCTGGGCAAGAACTCAAAACGATCCCTGATGTATCACTGGTGTGTGAATGTATATGATAGACAGAAATGCATCACATGTTGGAGAATGGATGATTAGTAGTGTAAAATGCTTTGAGTCATTGTTGAGACTAGGTAAGCACTGTATAAATGCAAGTCTATTTACTATGAAAACACAAGTGTAGATTTGACTTTTGTCGGGTTTATTGGAAACAAAGCTCCACACACCCACACACACACACACACACACACAGTGTATATATCGACAGACAGAGTGTGTTTGTGTGAGATGAGAGGCCTGCCTCTGTTAGCCTGCTCTCTGACTGGCTGCTTCAGTGATGGAGAGCAGAGCCCTACTGAGCATGAGCAGAGCTGCGTTATGTAACCTTTGTGGGTCACAAACACTGGCTGGCAGCCTCCTTGTCTAAGGCACAGACACACACTCACTATACCCTCATAGCCTGCAAACCAGCCCAAGTTGCGTGGGGAAATCAGACTTTTCCTCAGAGTAAACCAAACCAAAGAAAGGTATAAAAATGTTCAGGTTTTCATGGCACGTTCACAAACACCAGCTTGTGTCACTGGTTGAACTGTTATTTAAACCTGTGCAGAATAATATTAATGAACAGGGCCCATGGTTACAAGAACTGACGGTTCTGTGTGAAGTGAAGGTCCACATTTGGAATTGAAAGCTGCTGCACTAATCAATATGTTTGCATAAACAATAGATCAATAACTGATTTTCATGTGAAAGTGGATTTTATACTGACCTGCAACTAATTGTCTTTAGACTTTCCACCTGAAATTTTGATTTACCACTGGTTTTTATTAACAACAAGCAGCTGTTTTTGACAAATATATTGATACACATCACACGAAGGCTATTCATCTCATCTGTTTTTAATATGCATGTTCCAGGTGTTTACTAAACATCTGTGTCATCTCATCACACCATCGTCCCATGCAGCGCCTACCCGTGTCCAGAGGGTGCGATGAAGTACAGGCAGCAGTGGACTCTGTTGTCTGGCATGGATCTGCGGTTCACCCTCGACTCCGCGTTGAGAAAGTCCTCACACTTACTGTCGATGTAGTTGATGACTGGCTGCCAGCTGATCACCAGGAGAGAAAGATCAGAGAGAACAGAGCAGAGCGATCAGAGCTAAATCTAACCACATCATGGTCTGGGGGAGAAAAGGAAGAAAGGAAAACGAAACACATTGCTCACCAGTTGCTGTTGTCCACTGCATCTCCAAACCCTGGTGTGTCCACGATGGTGAGCGTCAGCTGAACCCCTCCTTCCTTGATCAGCACTTTAGACTGCTCCACCTGAAACCCCCAACACATCACACACTTCAGTCAACCGACGACGAAACCTTGCCTCCATCACATGACAGCATGTTATCAGTAGGTTTGCAAATTTCCAGTAAATTTCCGGTAAATTTCCAGAAACTTTCCATGGGAAGTTAAAGCAGAAGTAAGCGGAATGTTTGTGTTAATATAAGTCTTAAATAGTTGTATCTTCCGACAGCAATCACTTCTATAGAGTGTTTGGTCTGAAACACGGGTCTGTCAGTCACTCTGCTCTGCTGTAAGCCGAGGAGAAAACTTTCCTTGTATCCTACAACCTTTATCCAATGAGGAGAGAGAACGGCATAAAGGGTCCTCTCTGTGTGTGCAGCCAAGGGATGCGCCTGAATGTGGTGACGTAGGGACGAGGGCGGGGACTGCTAACTCCATCTGCTGACAGGAAGTTAGCCAAAACCACCGGATCGCTTACTTCTGCTTTAAACAAACTGTATCATATCCAAACATAAATGTAAATATATTGTTTTGTCATAAGCAGACATCCATGCAATACAATTAAAAAACATGACATTTCAACAGATTTATTTGTGAGTAGAACTTTATCAAGTTTTAATTCTTGTATGAACAATCAATTCTTTTACTGAACAACAAAAACATAAATGTTGGGAAAGAAAACAGCCCTCAATAGCCCTGCAGTAAGCAGTGTGCTGTGGCATGTGATTAAGGAATAGCATAGATATTCAAGTGTACAAGTATACTTAAATCTAGTTGTTTTAGCCAAGATTATGCTACAATATATTTTCCCCAACTACATTTAAGTTCCCTCTTAAAGGCCCCATGCTGTGCACTTTTCTCTGGGTTTATTTACCTGCTGATATCCCTAACAAGATGTATCATTGGTTTTGAGTACCTGTGATCTGCTTAATATCGTTTATACTGCCCCTTTCTGTTGCCTCTTTCTGGAGCTCTAGCAGGCACAGGTCATTTGGCCAATCAGAAGAGAGAATGAGAACCTCTCCTCTGATTGGCTCACTGTTTTTGAGTGCTGTGTGGTCGGGCCAATCACAGGCAAGTAACTGAAACCTAAGCTGCATTCATAAAAATTGAAAAATAACAACTAGTCACGGTGGGCGGAGTTACCTTGTGTGTGACATCACAGAAAGGAGGAAGTGCTATCTGCTCGTCTTGAATAGAATGTTCCTACAAATGGGCGGTGTGTGTTTCTCCGTTTATGACCAGTTTGATGCATGGGACAATATATACGTGGCCCAGAGACCTCCCCAAGCACGAAAAAATAACCAAAATCACATTTTTCATGCCATGGGGCCTTTAAGGGCCAACCTCAAATTTTGTGAATTTTGGATTAATTCCTGTTTATTCCCATATATTCTCGTTAAAGCAGAAGTAAGCGATCCGGTGGTTTTGGCTAACTTCTTGTCAGCCGATGGAGTTAGCAGTCCCCGCCCTCGTCCCTATGTCACCACATTCACGCGCATCCCTTGGCTGCACACACAGAGAGGACCGCCCCTTTATGCCGTTCTCTCTCCTCATTGGATAAAGGTTGTAGGATACAAGGAAAGTTTTCTCCTCGGCTTACAGCAGAGCAGAGTGACTGACAGACCCGTGTTTCAGACCAAACACTCTATGTAAGGTAAAGTAAAGTAAAGGTACTTTATTTGTCACATATACAGCTAGTACAGTGAAATTCTTTCTCTGCATTTAACGGTGCGGCGCCCGGGGACCAACTCCAGATTATGAGCCAGTGCCTTTGGTCAGGGGCACTGACTGGAGGATTAACCTAGCCGACATGTTTTTAGTGGTGGGGGAAACCGGAGTACCCGGAGGAAACCCACGCAGACACGGGGAGAACATGCAAACTCCACACAGAAAGGACCTGGGCGGCCGGGGATTCGAACCCAGGACCTTCTTGCTGTGAGGCAACAGTGCTAACCACTGTGCCACCGTGCCGCCAAGTAAGTGATTGCTGTCGGAAGATATAACTATTTAAGACTCATATTAACACAAATATTCTGCTTACTTCTGCTTTAATTCCCATATTCCCGTTATTTCCCATGGAAATTTCCAACTTTGTAAATTCCAGGAATTTCGCAACCCTAGTTATTAGTCATATCGTATCGCAAATCCTGTTGTAGGAAATTTCTGAGGAACATTCCAGGAGGATTCAACATTTTGGCAGCAATAGTGGGCCCACACACCTCGGCCTTCACTCCACCATCCCACTCAGGTCCCTGATGCTACATCAACACACTACAAGTGCACCCACACAGCCTGCAGGGAGATTCAGAGATCCTCCTATCTGCTGCTCCTATGTGTGAGCGCTCAGACTCATTCCTTCCTCCGAGAGGCAAATATTTAGAGCAGCGATGTGTAAATAGGTGAGAGATGGATGATCACCAACCCGTCACTAATACACTGCTGAATGAATGCATCCTTGAACTGACACGAAGCAGGCTGTGTGGAGGAAACGCAAAGCTGCAGTGACCTCTCATCATTATTATTCATCTATTACACACATATCAGAGTAAAAAACACACTTACAGGACTGTTCCATAAACTGCAGAGGATTGTGAACAGGGTCATAGTTGCTGTACAAAATACCTTAAAGGGATAGTTCAACATTTTGGCAAATTGGCCCATTGCCATAATCCCTATAGTTTTAGGAGTAGGTTCGTTACTTTTAATTGTCGGAGCAGAGCCGCAAACTGCTAAAAACAGACTGGGAGGTAGAGCCTTCAGTTACCGGGCTCCTTTACTGTGGAACCAGCTCTCTCCATGGGTCAAAGAGGCAGACAGACACTCTTACTACATTTAAGTCTAGACTTAAGACCTTCCTGTATGGCAGAGCTTTTAGTTAGAGCTGGTTCAGGTAGCTCTGAACCATTTTATAGCTACGCTGCTATAGACTTAGACTGCTGGGGAACACATCTGGTTACATGGAGCCCTCTCCTTTCTCCTCCTCTCCTCTCCTCTCCTCTCCTCTCCTCTCCTCTCCTCTCCTCTCCTCTCCTCTCCTCTCCTCTCCTCTCCTCTCCTCTCCTCTCCTCTCCTCTCCTCTACTCTCCTCTCCTCTCTGTTATAAACTGTTTTCTTGTCTGTAACAACATCTATTGCACGTCTGTCCGTCCTGGGTGAGGGATCCCTCCTCTGTTGCTCACCCTGAGGTTTCTCCAATTTTTCCCTGTTAAAAGGGTTTTCTATGGAGTTTTTCCTCAGTGGATGTGAGGGTCTAAGGGCAGAGGATGTTGTTGTGATGCCATGTAAAGCCCTTTGAGACAGACTGTTTGTAAAAACAGGCTATACAAATAAAACTGCCTTGCCTTGCCTACACATTCACACACCAGCGTTGATTGATACAGCTCAGTATCTTGCCCACGGATTCTTCAACCTGTGGATCAAACCACCGACCTCCTGGTAAGCAGACTACCCTCCGCTCCCTCCTGAACCGCAGCCGCCCCACGGTGCTCAAGTAAATCAGGACCCGACGTACTGCTGTTAAAATAACAGAGTTTGAAATGGTAAAAGCAGGAAAGCAGTCACATATATATATCCACAGTCAGTCCCACAGATCCATCATTTCCTGCAGCTCCTCTGCTGTTCCCTCACATTGCCGCATACTTTCACAAGGCCATCTAGTTATTTTAGGATCACCCCTTTAACTCAAACTACAGCCCTCTCGCTAACACAAACATTCTTCAGCTTCCACAAACCTTCAGATAATCTGTCCGACTCTACAGCTGAGCGTATATATCACGCACCGCAGCCATTTGACATATGTGAGCTTAATTGCGCATCCAGCGTGTGCGTTCTAGAGTGTGTGTTTGTACTGTAAGTGTTTGTGCATGACATGTCTGCCATCTCAAAACCAAATCTGCTATTTCCACCAGTTCTGCGAAGAAAAACAAATTTGGGAGAAAAACCTCAAAAATGCCGTCAGTCTCAACACCATCATTTAAAAAGAAATCCGATCCGGGGGAATGTGAGCGAGCGACAAAACATGAGATTGTTCTGGAATAAAAATAAACTGACCCCGTCTCTCTCCTCAGCCTCAGACCACAGCGCCCGTGGCAAATACACTTGCACACGCTAACTGCTACTAGCAGGAGGGCAGATATGGCCACGCCGCCCGCGCTCATGGGGTTCACATGAGGTTGGGATGCGAGTGATGGAGCAGAGGAATCTTAATGTGTTCAGTCTCGCCAGAAAGCAGAGCCAATCTCTCAGTGGGCTGGTGCACAGACAGAGAGAGGTGCTGTCATGTGCAGAGGCAAAAGATACAGTGAGTGACATCACCTGATTTCGCTTTCACAGCCCATAATTTAGGACACTGTGGACGAGGACACACACAGTGTCAGACATCACAGACTGAAGGTTCAGTAGTGTTGATGAATGGAGGAACTGATAAAGTCTTACAGATAAGATATGTGAAGCTCTTTGACTGCATGGTTTCAATGACTCTGTATTATTTCAGTATCACACCAAAAACCTTCTCTTTTTTATTCCACTTTGAGTTTGTTTTCTCTAAAAAGCAACAATTGAGGACTAAATTGTGAAATATTGACTTTTCAACAGTCAAACTAAATGGCTCACAACAAACTCCAGACTCAGAGGCTGCAGGAGGTTTTGCCTGTGGCGCACTGGATGGTAATGAATCACCAAGATGCAGGGAGACAACAGCTGCTTTTGCAACTTGCATCTATCCCAGTGTACAAAACCATAACAGTCGGTCCAGGGGTCACACCAGGCTGAAAACACTTAAAGGGATAGTTCACCCAAAATTCAAATTGCACTCATTATCTACTCGACCCTCATGTGGACTAAGGGCTGGGAGAAGTTTCAGAGTCCTCCGTGTCTTATCTGAGTTACAGGGGGTCTCGGCGTAGCAGTGCATGTCCATATAACGGTTGCAAATGGATACCAACTGTCTTCGTAACAAAAAGACACACCAAAAAACATCCAAATACCTCCATGCTGCTCGTATGTAATGTCCGTCTTGTATTGAAGCCCTGAAATGCGAAATTGTCCCGAAAAAAATTAAATAAGTCTATATTCAAGCTTGTTTGTAGCGGAAGCTCCTCTTCCCGGTTCGTCACAGTTGGTATCCATTTGCAACCGTTATATGGACATGCACTGCTACGCCGAGACCCCCTGTAACTCAGAGAAGCCACGGAGGACTCTGAAACTTCTCCCAGCCCTTAGTCCACATGAGGGGGAGTAGATAATGAGTGAAATTTGAATTTTGGGTGAACTATCCCTTTAACTCACCTCAAGCTGCCTCATCTGTATCACGAACGTGGGGCCAAAGAGAAGGAAATCCACATTCACTTTACCGTTGAATTTCACAGAGTTTTGGTAAAAGTTTCTCATAATTCACATTTTGTAGAACCCTCTTTGGCAGCAAATGCAGCTTCAGGTCTTCTTGAGTGAGTCTCTACAAGCTGGATTTGGGGCAGTTTATGCTGTTCTTCCAGGCAGATGCTCTCAGGCTCAATCAGATATGATGCTTAAGAGTCTGGCATATTCAGGATGCTCCACAAACAGGATTAAGTCTGGTCTGGTCTTTGGCTGAGTTAGACTTAAATGACAGCGTATTAGGCCCATAGAAAGAAAATATTCAGCAGGGCAGGTTGGGTTCTCTTACATTCTCTGTAAAGTCATAAATATATAAGCAAGTATCTAATGAACCCCATCACACCACTTTCCTGATTTGGATCAGCCTCATCAGACTCCAGATGCTGGTGCTTGTTGTGCATAAGCTCTGCAGTGGACGACATAATCAAGTTATACTTTGCAATCAGATTTAGCAAGAAGGAACCACTCGTGACTTTAGCTCAGAATCACCATGTTGTCATAAACATCCAGACTTTACAGAGACATCCAACTGAGCCTATCCAGAAGACAACAGCAATACTAGCCCTCTCCTCCATTTGCTTTTTTTTAATAATCCATTGTAGACTAGTGTTCTTCTGCAGGTCTCTCAGGTTTTTTTCATGACCTGTGTGTTTGACTAGATTCTGACGAGTCCTCCAGTTCCCACTGTGGACCCCCTACCCCCACCCCCACCCCTCACCCGGCTCTCACAGCATGTTGCCTCCACCACCAAGCTGCACTGTAGGGATGCTATTATCCATGTGATGAGCAGAGCCTGGTGTTTGGAGCTCTGCCTAAAGGGTTTTAGTCTCAGACCAGAGTCGTCTTCCTCCTCACGCAGAAAGAAAGCCTACTGTATATTCCCAGTAGATTAGATCTCTCCAATAGTCTGTTTGTAGCTTTTTCTAAAAACAAGCTGTTCAATAACTTTATCTTATTCAGAACGCTGCTGCTAGTGTCATGAAAAATAAGAAAATCTAAGCTTTCTAAAATCCTCACACTGGCAATCTGTTACTCAGAGAAGTGACTTCAATATCTTGTTGCTTATGAATAAATCAATAAATATATATCTGACATGCTTGTGACACTTGAACCTTCCGAACATGGTGGAGCAGCGTTTTGTTATCATGCAGCACGATCTGGACTAACCTCCCAGATGATATGAGACGAACCCCCAACTCAAAGTCAAAGCTAAAAAAAAATCCCTCTTTTTTAACCATCATCATTACCTCATTTTTATACTTGATTTTAAAGGTCCCATCTTATGAAAAACAGGTTTTTTCTGGTCTCTACATACATAAACTGATCCTCCCTGAGCCTACCAACTCCTAGAATGAGGAAAGCAAACGGGTCCTGCATCGACTCTGCAGCCCACCGACTGGTAAAACGGTGCTCATACAGGCTGTTCAGACTCAGCTCCTGTGATGATGTCACGACGGGAGTGAGGCCGGCCCCTCAGCGCCATAAAACGCCTACCACGTCTATTTCTATGGCTGCAGTGCACAGCAAGAAACTCCTGAGCTAAATTGATGAAATACCGACCAATTTTAAGTCATAAAGTGGTAATAATCTTTGCCATGTACAGTAACTATGTTACTTAAAGGTGCAGGCACAGAAACAGCTTGTTCTCAGTAGAGCTCATTTGAGCGACTTTTAGACAGCCGACATTCAGGACCACGGATCAGTTTGGGGCAATACATTTCGAATACAGTTTAGTTGGACGTCTGACAGCTGAGTGAAAAAGAGTATAATATGGGACCTTTAAATCATTTGAAATCTTTGAATCTTTGCACTGCTTGTCTGCACGTTTTGGTATTTTGAATGCTGTACAGAATAATGTAACTGTGTGTGTGTGTGTGTGTGTGTGTGTGTGAGTATGGGTGGGGGTAGTTGGTGGGTGTTGCGTTTCATGGGAACATTCTTGGCCTGATATTGACCCCCATCAGACCCTGGGGGAACCACCGGAGCTCTCACCCCCATTCCCTGTTTTTCTTTGTCTCTCCCCTGTTGCCTACCACTTTGCTATCTCTAACTCAGGATGCTGTCATGGCTGCCGCTGTGGCAAGGCAACTCCCCCTCCTCAACACCCACCACACCTCATCATAGTTGTATTCTGCGTCAGCCTCCCTCTGTCCTCTGCTGCTCCAGAAGCATCTGGACGATCTCTGCTCTTCCTCAGTTCGTCATGACCATAAAAGGACATAAGCCGGCCCTGGGGCCTTGCCGTTTCCCCTCTTCTTTCTCTTTCTCTCTCTCTCCTTTTCCATGACACTCCATCCTCACTCTCTTCCTCTCCTCTGTCTTCTCTATATGTATCACACCCTCCGCGGCAGCGTGACGGCCACAGCTCATTCTGCCTTGGAGCTTTGAAGTTGGATAATGTTTGTGTTTAAGAAACGAGCAGGAATTTGATGTTTTAAAATTACTATGTCATTACACACACAAAAGGCAAAAGCAAACCGCTGACTTTATGGTCTGAATAAACTGCCACCAACAATGAGACCAAACATCACTGGCATTGTTTTTCCTTCTCTTGTGTATGACCATCTTTAACTCCTCTGATCATCATTGGTAAATATCTGCAACAACCTGGCAGCTCCAATGTGTAACATTTGAAACACCACAACATCAATCATAAACTCAACTGGCTCTCTGCGTAAAACCTTTTTCATGCCAACTATCAAATACATTTTTTAAAGTATATTTTGGGTTTTTTTTTGCCTTTAATTGATGAGATAGTTGACAGAGACAGGAAATGGGGAGGCAGAGAAGAGGGAAAGACATGCAGCAAAGGGCCACCAGATTCAGGATTCGAACCAGGGCTGGCTGCAGCAAGGACTGTAGTTTCTGCATATGGGGTGCCTGTTCAACCCACTCAGCTGAACGAAGCCCAGTCAAATACATTTTAATACCTGTGTTACCTGTACTTAAAGGGATAGTTCACCCAAAATTCAAATTTCACTTATTATCTACTCACCCTCATGTCGACTAAGAGCTGTGAGAATTTTTAGAGTCCTCCGTTCCTTCTCTGAGTTACGAGGGGGTCCGCACAGCAGTATTTGTCCATATAATGGTTGTCAATGGATACCAACTTTCTTTGTCCAAAAAGACACACCAAAAAACATCCAAATACCTCCATACTGCTCGTCTGTAATGTCCCTCTTGTATTGAAGCCCCGACATGAGAAATTGAGACACTGGGAGCTTCCGCTACAAACAAGCTTAAAATATAAACTTATTTAATTTTTTTCGGAACAATTTCTCATATCGGGGCTTCAATACAAGAGGGACATTACAGACGAGCAGTATGGAGGTATTTGGATGTTTTTTGGTGTGTCTTTTTGGACGAAGGATGTTGGTATCCATTGACAACCATTGGACAAATACTGCTGCGCGGACCCCCCCGTAACTAAGAGAAGGAACAGAGGAAATTTGAATTTTGGGTGAACTATCCCTTTAAGTACAGAACGTATGAAATGCAAACCAATGAGGACGCCCAGTTTCTTCAACATGACTGGAAACAGCAACTTCTACAAGTGTCATATTGGAGCCAGAGGTGTTGGAGCAGGGCAGGCAACCCCGGCAACTGCCCAGGGCCCCGAACTGGAAGGGGGCAGTGACAGCTGACATTGGTCCATGTCAATGACAACCTGATGTTGCCAATAGCTGTGTACACACAACATTGTGCATAGTGTGCAAAATTAACAGTTAATGTTTGTGGCCCCACTTGGGGATGAGGTGGGGTGGGGTGCGTTTTTTAGCTTTTCATTTCCACACATAAACATTTTTTCTGTTGACCGGTGGACGTGAGGAGAACACACTGAAGTGGAAAATGTCTGCTGTCAGGAAATACCAAAGCTAATGTTGCTAGTAAAATGTTACTCTGCTGTCACCACACCTACACGGTTGGTTATTCGCCTACAAAAGGAAATTTGAGCTTGCACTCAGAAGATTTTATGTTGGCCGTTTTTCAGCTGGAGGGCGTTCAGACTGAGGTGAATGCACTCCGCAGCAGATTTGGGAAATTGCTGGCTCTGGCTCTGATTGGCCCGAGTGAACGCATTCTTTTTGTTTCTTTGCTCCTTTTCCTGCCATGACATCGGAGTGTGAGCGCCAGAGATGAGATGTGACAGATCTGTTTAAGTCTGAATGGCAGATATGTGGCAAATTAAAGAAGCCAATCAGCTCATTGGTCACTCATACCTGCTATTTTTGATGGGCAAATGGTAAAATAAAGCCAAAGATTGAACAAGCGGTCACCTGCACAGTCTTCTTGATGCGCTGGGACGGTCCAGGGTAGTCCTTGGAGTACAGGTCGGTCAGGAATAGAGAGTTGATGAGTGTCGATTTCCCAAGACCAGATTCGCCTGAGGAGACAGACACAAGTTTCACAATATTAAATGCGTGTTAAGTGCAGCGTGTTTCATATTCATACAAAAACAAATCAAATCTAGCTTGAAGTTTTTTATCTTGAAATAACAACAGCAGGTAGAGTGAAATGTGACGCACATACCCCACACGCAAAAGAACATAAATGCACGCACACACATGCAAACATACACAGGGCCTTTAGGGACTGGGCTGCGGCCGGGAAAATCAAGTAGATTCATTGTCTGAGAGGGAAAAGTTCAGGAGCTCGTCTGCCAGCGAGGAAAAGCTTTCAGATAGGAGGAATAAAACATTTCCTCTGCACCTCCTGCTCACGCTCTCCCTGACCAGCCCCATTCATCCACTCCTCCTCTGTCCCTCTCGCTAAACGCTTCCCTTACATATAAATCTTCCCTTTTCTCTCTTTATTGTGCCAACTTTCCATTCCCCTGCACCCATACTGCTTTTAAAGGCACATGGGCCGCACAAACACGCAGTTAACATTTACACAACGACAAAGAATGACTCCAAACATACACATCGCCTACATGCACTCTCTCTCTCTCTCACACACACACACGCTCGCACACAATGCTGTGATTAATGGCTGAGCATCTGGCTCGTGTCTCATGAAACAGAGTGCGTGGTGGGAGGGAAGGAGGGATGCTTGTCCTGGCAAGACCTCTGTGCCACACTGAGCCTCTAGCCGTACAATCTGTGACAACACCAACCGAGGATGGAGACACAAGAACAGCTCGAGGGCGTGTTGGTGTGTTTTACAAGTTACAAAACGTTTATCAGATTAAGTGGAAATGACCTTACATCAGTCAGAGGAAATTGGAACTGATGGTGTGTTGTACTGAGCGGAAATCTGGAAAAACTCAAAAAATCGTGTTGAATAAAACTCCTGACCTCATAATCAACATTTCAGTGGCTATATTTGTACACTGAGAACTATGTGTCTGTCTGATCAGCTCTGTCTTGACCATAAGGTTGTGGGTTTGATTCCCATGTTGACAGAGATGGCAAAACCGGCCGTAGCTCCCGTGGCCCATTCAAAATTTCCCAGAGGAAATTTTCTAGTGTTACTTTCATAGAAAAGTACATGATTAAAATGATTTGTGATTTTAAGTATGTAGTATCATAACTGCATTTCTACGTTCATTAGAAACCAAACCGTTAATCGGTCAAAAACGGAGCAAGTTCTGGTTATTTTAGCATGCATCATCGGCTTAATGCTCTGAGGGAGCGGGTTGACTGAGCCAAGATGGCGGCCGTGTAGCGACGCCACGTCACTGGGCAGCAGCGCTGGGTGAGTCATCTAGTCTTCATATATGAGTAAATCACCCAACCAACTAATCAGTGCTAATGAGTGTGGTTGCCTTTCAATCCAGCATACCCTGAGGAAGACCTGTGTGAGGTCGAAACGTCGGTCCTTTTTTAATAAATTATATATATATTTTCTACATCAAGGCTACGAGTTGAGCGACTGCTTTTTTCTTCCTTCACTGCCTTTCATTGACATCATATCCTCTATGTGTCAGTGTTATGTTCGTCTGTCAGAAGCCCAAACTGACTTTTATCAAACTTTAAAGGTACATTGTGTAGGAATTATTCCCATCTAGCGTTGTGGTTGTATATCACAAGCAACTCAATCGTATTTTTCATGCTGCAGTTGCTGCACGTAACGGCATAAACACGCCTCTATGTAAACAGGAGAAGTTACACAATGTCCCTTTAAGCCACATACACTTTTTTTTCTTTTTCTTTTTTTTTTTTTTTTTTACACATTGGTGCTTTTCAACTCGATTTGTTCAGGGTTAGGGTTAACCCTAATTTTCACCAGATGAAGGATTTTAGTTGTCTGATGTCTGGATCTGAAGTTAGGGGAGAAACAAGCTGAGTAAATGTTGGACAGCTCAGCTCCCAGCTGCTGGAGACATCCTGTCCTGTGTCCATTGAAGTCAGTGAATATCTGATTTCAAAGTCAAACTGTTTGATGAGTGTTTCTACTAACAAAGGCTAATATTAGCCACAGCTCTAAACGGTTTCTTTGTGAAACTGCTTTATTTGTTGTTTTTAATAGTTTCAATCACCAGGTCTGTTTGACACTGAAGGAATCCAAACAGGGAACAGCTTAGAGTAATGGTAGTGACGACAACTCCCATTCATGATGTCACGTGATGTTGTCTTTCCCTCGTTGCTTTGACCCCTTGAGGTCAAAGTCACAGAATGTGTGTCTTATCTCTTCATCTTTCAGAGTAAAAGATACAAATATCATCTAGGGTTTCTTTTGCTTCACTTGTAGTGTTGCACCATTGCATCAAGCTATTGAAGCTCTATTCATTTATTGATGTTCTCTGGGATCACCATGGTCAATTATCTCGTCCAAAACCCCAAAGAGATTCACATTGAAGGATGCTGTCATATTTGACAAGTGTTACATAGCTGCAGTTCATCTCCTGGCAATGGACAGATCCCCCAGGCACTATATTTTAGCATTTCTTCTACAACTTGTTGGCTCTGTTGCCTCTTTCTCACAGTGAACCCATGTGCTTTGCCATTTGTCTTTTATGTAGCAATAACAGAAACTGTTTTGGCTTTGAAGTGAGAGTCAAGTATGTGACATAAATTCAATTTATTTCCATTATATCTTTTGACTTTGATTACCTGTGTTGCAAACACAGAACTAAGAATAATGTGTATGATGTTGACAAGCTCCGCTGCTGTTGCCATACAACATACAGTATGTGTGTTTGTGTGTGTGTGTGTGTGCAGCGTTGAAGCTTAAAGCTGGAGGATTTCCATTTCAAAATGATCATCAGATGTTCCTCTTCGTTCAAAAGGCTACAGAATAATGTAGCAGATGTCAGCAGTACAAAGAAGAGTTAAAACACTTAAACAAAGGGCGGGTGAGTTTTGCAATAAAATGCTTTTCCTTAAAATCCGTTGTATTCATTTTATGGATAGAGATATTGATTCATCCCCTTCGAGTCCAGCCTCCTGCAGCGAGTGAACATCTGTGGGGAGAAGGCTTTCATTCATTCTTTCCACGGGACATGTGGACGATGTCTTCCATCAGTCCATGTTTGACGTGGTCTGACAGCCCAGTGGATTCCAGCCTTCGCTCCCTCTTAACCCCTCGGTCTGACCCCGATGTGTGTTTGCACAGTTATGCATGATGGTCTGTCCTTGTGTGATTTATGAGCATACTTTGCCTCTGTGTCTACTACAGCCTCTAGACAACCGCCAACTCACCCGAAGGATGGCCTGGTTAGAGTTAGCAGTCAGGCACGCACACATGCGACTGACACACACACACACAACATTATGACAAACTAGCAAAAAAGCCTCAGTAAACGAATCTTATGTTATCTAGATGTGTGTGTGTGTGTGTTAGGGTGTGTGACTTGACTCCTGTTAGCTTTGCTCTCTTGGTAGGTGAGTGTTACTACTGATACTAACTTGACAAAGTAAACAGCAGGAAATGAAGTGAGACAAGTGAGAAAACAAGTGACTGTTTCTTTTTCTTTTTTTGGAGGGGAGGGGGGACTCATTAATGTATTTTTTTTCATCCCAGATCATGAAGCTGAGGAAACTGATCATTGAAACTACCGATTTAGTTTATATTCAATTGTTAATGTTTCAGGCTGACCTCTTAAAACATGCCACAACAGTTTTAAAGTCCCCATATTGTAACTTATTTGGCTTTTTAATAGCAAAAATCAAATATACGTATTTCACTGAAGTGGAAAAACACCCGCACAAATGAAATTTTTCTGGTACCTTAGAATGAGTTGTTACAAGTCGTTACAAATACATAAGTGGGCGACGCACCGAACCGAGGCGGCCATGTTGCATCGCCATTTTTTACGTTGAGTGGCAGCGTGACCGTAGGTAACCACGGAAACTCAGCGGAGCTGTGGGCTCGGCCTGTTAAAACTGTCACCACTGTGTAGTGTGAGGAAGGACGGAGGCACTGGTGTTGCATTCAGGTGCAGTCAGGCAGACGGCCGTCGGCAAACCAACCGGATGTCATTTTACTCGACGAGAGAAAAACAATACGACATCACCATGACAACATATTGTCAGGCCTGTATTGTTTTGCCTCGTGCTGGCGGACCACTTGTTTACATAGGCGCTTGTTTATCCTGTTACATGCAGCGTCTGTTGTCTGTCTGACGTCTGCCCCATTTCACGTGAATGCAACATCAAGAATATGTTCAGATATGCAACAACACTGCTAGATGGGGGGAATTCCTACACATTATATCTTTAAGGTTGTGTCTGATGAGTGCATCTTCCTTCTTTAGCTGGACACAAAGAGTTGATAGAGTTTGATGGACGTGGAAAGTGACTCACAGCAACGTGCCCTTTTGTTCCACACCACGACTTTTACAGAAGAGGAAGTGGGACAGTGTTGCCCTTATATCCTGACATTTCGACCAACGTGCCAGTGACCTCACCAGGTTTCTTAATCTGTGTGAAAGTTGGGTGTCGGTGTCGTTTCAGGACAGAAAGTCACGGGTCAAAGCTTTCCGTCTGTGATCCTGATGGCCTCCGTTCATGGTCCTACTGTATATCCTGCTGAGCCCGGCTCACTCAGGCTCGTCTGTGGTGCAGATGTGAGATACTGAGATACATCATCCCGGAAAATCCAGAGCTCAGTCTGAAACAACCCGACCACCCTCAGCCACCGGTCCTTGGTAGGCTACTGATCAGACACAGGTCCCAAACTGACCAAACATCTCAGTGGATACTCTGCAAACAGCACGTTGGTGTTTCTAACTAAACTCAACAGGTTCCACAAACACTGTAAACTCTGGCACAAACACAGCAATGAGGGGCTGTAAGGATCTCTGTGTATCAGTCTAGCCTCCATGTGACCCACACGGGGCTCTGATGGTATCGGCCTCTAAGGCTGATGCCAATATGTTTCGATCACACTTGCCAATAGCTGGTATCAATGACACAAACGGTACAGTATGGAGAAAATGTCACATCAATCTCCATTCCAAAATGTGTTGATTTATCATTCATTATTAGCTGTTGTGCAGCTGGACTTAAAGGGATAGTTCACCCAAAATTCAAATTTCACTCATTATCTACTCACCCTCATGTCGACTAAGAGCTGTGAGAATTTTCAGAGTCCTCCGTTCCTTCTCTGAGTTACGGGGGGGTCCGCGCAGCAGTATTTGTCCATATAATGGTTGTGAATGGATACCAACTTTCTTTGTCCAAAAAGACACAACAAAAAACATCCAAATACCTCCATACTGCTCGTCTGTAATGTCCCCGACATGAGAAATTGTTCCGAAAAAAAATTAAATAAGTCTATATTTTAGACTAGCGGAAGCTCCCAATGTCTCGGTTCACTGCTCTTCCTGTGTCAGTGCAAATCTCGCATGATTTGCACTGACCGGCGGAACAATTTCTCATGTCGGGGCTTCAATACAAGAGGGACATTACAGGCGAGCAGTATGGAGGTATTTGGATGTTTTTTGGTGTGTCTTTTTGGACGAAGAAAGTTGGTATCCATTGACAACCATTATATGGATAAATACTGCTGCGCGGACCGCCCCGTAACTCAGAGAAGGAACGGAGGACTCTGAAAATTCTCACAGCTCTTAGTCGACATGAGGGTGAGTAGATAATGAGTGAAATTTGAAATTTGGGTGAACTACAGTATTCCTTTAAGGATAATAATGACAGGTCAGTGTCTGAGACAGAGGCCCACAGTGGGACTGATGTTTCTAAACCCCCCTGAGGGCAGGTTCTTCCAAATTAGAGTCCCTTGTTCAGCTTTAATTAAATATTGGTTCCATGTGACAAGTGGAAGTGCAGGGCTAGCTCTCTGTAAATAGACGAACGACCTCAATGTCAGTGATGGACGGCCGAGCCCTTCCAGCTCATCCCCCATGCTGTTTCTCTTCCTCTCTGGCTCAGTGAGCCATCGCTCCATCTCTCCTCTGTGTCAGTCAGCCTCCTTCCTCGCTCCACACTGTCCTACTTATCCTCTCTCTTCCTCCGGTCAGTTCCCTGCTTCAACTTGGAGGAATTGTGGGAATTACAGGGATCTACTGGCAGAAATGAAATCACACAAACATTTGTGTTCTCATTAGTGTGTAATCATCCTTGTGTTTCCATTAGCTTAGATACTATTTAAGCTCTCACTCTCTCTCTTAGGATTGACATTTATACACCACATATAAATTGGGATGATTAATATAATTTCATTTTTGCCTCATTTTGACCAGTTCTCTGTTTCAGAGGCTTTCTATATATGGTCTTCCTCAAAAAGTTGAATTCTGGAAACTTTCAGTATCTTGGTACAGTGCACAACACATTTATATTTATCCAATTTATTTTGCTCTGTTTTTTTCATTCATCATTTTAAAATACTGAGCGGCCTACACATTAAATAGTTTTCAGTAGGTTGGGAGGTACATTAAAATTATGCAGTTGTTTTTTTTGCAGTTGTTAATAACTTAACCATGATATTTCCAAAGTTGTGAGTGATCATGTTAAATAATTCTGATCTCAATATTGATCTGTAATCAAGCAGCCCGACCTACCACTGCTATACTGATTGGTTTAGTGAACGTCATGCATATGCAATATGAATCCCTCGAAAAAGTTACAGCAAGTTGGACTGAGAGAGACAGAAAAACAAACATACAAATGTTCAAAGTGGGTTTCCCAGAGGATTCCTCACATTCCTGCCTCTCTCTCTCGTTCTGTCCCCCTTTCTGTCAGCCCCGAGGCAGCAGCTGCCCCCTCACACCCAGACAGGCCGACTTACTGCCACCCAATACAAACACACATACGCACACACACCTAACAGACGTGTGAGGCCTGAACCAGAAAGTGTGAAATGAGACATCTGGGGAACATACAGGCAGAAACCAAGAGAACAGCAGAGACTCGCAAACAGATGGTGGATGTGAGTGAAGTGATGTTTACTGAACACCAGACCGGTGGAAAAGATAATTCTCTATTGTTGGTGCTAAATGCAACTGGCTTAGACAGGGAGGGGGGCAAAGGTCAGTGTTTTGGGAAAGATAAGGATCTGCAAGTCCAGCAGAGACTATGGGAGCGCCGGAGTCCAAACCAAACTGTGTCGGCACCCGGTCTATGACCAGGGTGGTCCACACAGGCTGGCCACGGGAGCCTTGGAGGGAAACAACCCACTTTCCTCGGGTTTTTTAAATTAGAGAGTGAGTGTTCTGCTACGATCCAGCGCGCCTGAGACTAAATCTGACAGAATCAGCACGTGCTGGGTCGCAGCAGACATGTGTGTCTCAAAATAGAGACGCAGAGAATGGGAGCAGAGCAACAGGGAAGCTAAGAAAGGAGAGCGGGAGACTTGCCTGCAGTGGCTTGGCTGAGCATGCATGAACATGCACATGTGCATGACCCCGTCCGTGCACACACTCACACTCTGACAGAGTTGAGCCTGTTGTGCCCAGAGGTGATGAGGAGTCTTTGTAATAGTGACAAAAGCCGTCCAGTCTGAACCAGGGCAGTTGAATACATACTCAACTCGCAGCAGATCTAGGATGGTTATCAGACCGGAAAATGCCGACCTTCAGACTATGACTTCATTTAGTCATTTTTAGGTGGCCTGCTCAGAGGCCGACTTCTCTCAGGACATGGCTTTGATAATTATGTGTGCAGAGATGAATGATTGAAAAAGTTATGATCACACACTCAGATGTCAGACTGACTATATCAACAGATCCATCATTTAAAGGGATAGTTGACCCAAAATTCAAATTTCACTCATTATCTACTCACCCTCATGTCGACTAAGAGCTGTGAGAATTTTCAGAGTCCTCCGTCCCTTCTCTGAGTTACGGGGGGGAGTCCGCACAGCAGTATTTGTCCATATAATGGTTGTCAATGGATGTAATGTCCCTCTTGTATTGAAGCCCCGACATGAGAAATTGTTCCGCCGGTCAGTGCAAATCACGAGAGATTTGCACAGACACAGGAAGAGCAGTGAACTGAGACACTGGGAGCTTCCGCTACAAACAAGCTTAAAATATAGACTTATTTAATTTTTTCCGGAACAATTTCTCATGTCGGGGCTTCAATACAAGAGGGACATTACAGACGAGCAGTATGGAGGTATTTGGATGTTTTTTGGTGTGTCTTTTTGGACGAAGAAAGTTGGTATCCATTCACAACCATTATATGGACAAATACTGCTGCGCGGACCCCCCCGTAACTCAGAGAAGGGACGGAGGACTCTGAAAATTCTCACAGCCCTTAGTTGACATGAGGGTGAGTAGATAATGAGTGAAATTTGAATTTTGGGTGAACTATCCCTTTAAATGTTATGATGCAGCCGTTAGCCGAATCCCAAGCACAGTCACATTAAACCAGACCTGAATGTGTAGGCTGTAGTGTAACAGTCAGAAGTAGGTGAACACAGGCAGCTTCAATTTTGAATTAATTTACCTAATATTGTCACACAAATGAAGACGGATTACAAACATCCATTCAGAGAAGCTGCAGTGCAGGCAGAGGTCAAGCAAAGCTAATAGCCCTGGCTAATAAGCAGCTGAGCTAGCTTTCACCTCCAGCGGCACTTTGAAAGCAGCAACATAAATTGTCCAAGTGTCCAACAGACCGACTGTCATGCATTCTTTTCTTATAAATAATTTAATTCAGCGAGCAGCTCAAAGGCTACTGGCAGCTACCAGCTTAGAGATGATCAGACCTTCAAAGGATTAAAACTGTATAATAATTCCACATACAACATGTTCTTGATCTTATCAAGCTGCTTCTCCTTGAGGTTGTAAAATCTGAAATGTGTCCAAACGCTATCCTCAGTGAAGACAGAGCAGGTCAAATTTCTTTTTACTTCATGTTTTCCAACGCTCACACTGCACTTGCTTCTTGCTCACAGCAGGGAGGAATACACTGGGCCAACACGGTCCTGTCAGGAAAGAATGTAAACCAGCACTGTAAAAGCACTGTAAAATATGAATCAGTTTTGGGGAATTCATGAATTGATTTTGAATGGGCAGAGGTACAAACCTAAACGCAAAAAGCACCAGGAACCACATGTTGCTGATTGTATCACTAGGGGAATTCGACTGCTGTGAATCTGAAACCACGGGACGACACCTAAACTGTTTTGGTTTCTATCCTAGGAGGTTTTTTTGGGGTGTTATCTTAACCCTGCAAAATGAGAACCAAATTATTATTCTTGGTCGTGACAGCTGAGAACCCACATACAGCTTGTAACAAAGACCATAGAGTGTTTATGGTCATGAAGCACAGCTGAGTGTATAGCCCATAATGCATTTAACAGGGTGTGGACGACGATAAATGCAACACCTGTGCCAGACTCTGGTTGTTTTGCGGGTTGTCTTCTCATTTCTTGACTTGTTTCTTTTTTCTGATTGGTTGATTAGCTCAAAAGCTCAATTGATTCACCGCCATATTTTGATTGGTTAATTGGTTTGCAGCATTTTGATTGGTAGCTGTATTTTGATTTTGACTTTGATTGGTAGGTTGATTTCAGGTTGTACTGACTGATTTGTTGTTGTTTTTTCCAAGAAGAATCTGATTATTAGTACCAGATGATACCAAGTAATATCTGGTATCAGCAGATTGCTTGTTCTGGTTAAATTCCACAGTTTGTTTCAATTAAGAGAGCCATCCAGGTGTGTGATCAGATTTCAGGCGGTCAGAAAGTTCATGACCCTTTGACAGAGCAGGAGAAGCACAGGTCTAAGTAATAATAACATTAACGAGGCTCCGCTCCACTGAGGTGTCCCAGTCAAACACACCAGTGAGGAAGCATGAATAACACCAGGCTGAAACACCTGAATGGGCTGCTTAAGTAATGACATACACTTGTGTCTATTCAGTATTGGAACATCAACAGTCTTCTATACAAACAAGTGAGTCCTTTGACAATTAAAAACACCTGTAATCTTTATTGACTGCACCAATTTAAACATTTTCAGGTTGCAACTGTTTCTTGAGATCAATTTAAGTCGATGCACTTTATTGGGGCATTGTGCAATTCAATTCAATCTTGCACTTATGCACTCGTCACTTTAGCAAACAGCTCTTTAGCACATAGCACAAAGCAGTACTAAAGAACTTTCAGTTTTGGTTGAGTTTGGCGGTGCCTGTGGACCAAAGCGGTAGTGTTTTGCCTGAAGGAAGACTCCATTTCCCATGAACACTAGCGTGAAGCCCTGTAAATATCCTGCATTAAAATTAACAGAAGACATCAAAACTAAGTTTCTGTTTCCAGTGGATTATTTCAAAGTGAAAACACAAACATAATCTTGTTGTGATTCGCAAAAGTGAAAGTGAAACTTAAGTGAGAGCAGGGTTCCTACCATGCTCCTCAAAGCTGCTTAGTGCCAGAGAAAGAGATACAGACCCCCTCAGACCACGACAGAGGTGTCATTCAACTTGTTGTAAGTCGATGTATCATCACAAAAGTTATGAAAATATTTTATGAAGGTTGAAAAGTTACTTAGTGCTGGTTTAACTAGCACTAACTTCTCAGTAATCTTTTGCTCCCCTTACCCACTCTTTTAACCGTCTATGGTCAGTTAACTGGTGGTTTATGTATGTCGTTCATATATGTTTTGTGTAAGATGTCAAGGTGTTTTGTTGTCCTAGTCCTGCCTCTTGTACTTTTTACTTTTTGTACTTTTTATCGTCATTGTTTTTTATGTCTAACATCAACCTGCCAATGGGACTGGGGATGGAAATTAGCCACTTGGCTACAATCCCACATATTTACATGTCAATGTCCATCAATATGTACTGTTCCCATTTTTACAAAAATAAATAAATCTGAAATCTGAAATCTGAAATCAATTGTGTGATATTTTATAAAATGTAATGTATCACTTTAAAGAATTAACACGTGCTCTATGAGCAGGTCAAGATCTTGAAATCCCTTCAGGGAACAGTTGGTATAAGTAAGACAATAAAAGCAAAAGGCCATTTTCCACTACACAGTTACAGCTCTATTTGACTCCACTCGGTTTAGGTCATTTTCCATTACAAATTAGTACTTCATAGTACCTCCTCAACGTGGGCATAGCTTGGCTGCTACAGTCGCGCCATCTAGCTCTCTATTTTGGATCCTCTTGTCCTCGCCTGAGGCGTTACCAAAAAAAGTACCAGGTACCCGGTACTGTGTGAAAAAGCATCCTAACGAGGAACGCTAGTGGAAAAAGGCCAAAAATGTCCAAAAGTGACATGTTTCTACAGACACTTCCAAACCACGGTCGTTGACCTTTAACCATCAGATGACAAGTGTCAAGTACAGAGAGGAGAGTTAGAAAAGGGCGTATGTAGACGGAGAGAAATTAAATTCTAAATGAGGAACTACACTCAACCACCAAATTACCACATGCCAGTAAGTTCTGGCTGCGGCTGGTGTGTTTGAGAGCTTTTACCAACTTCTCTGTCATGTTAACATCCACAGTTTGTTCTTCTCTTTTGTCACGGATCACTCTGAGCGCAGAAACAGTGACAGTACCTGTGTGGAGTAGAAAGTCTCCATCCTGAGCCTCTGGGATCAATGTGTCAGATGAGAATACAAGTGAGTCAGTAGAAGGAAGGAAGAAGGCGGGGGAGAGGGGGGGGGGGGTAGTTTTCACACACAGGTCAACATAGTGAAGCGTTGGGTGGGTGCTTGGTGTGTATGAACGCATCTGGTTAAGCCAGCAGATTAAGACCAAAGCCTTCCTTCACTCAAACCGTTCTGCAAGGTCAGTAGGCAAGGCGGTCAATCCTAAACCTGTCAGGCCGTCTTATCTGGATACGGGCGCGCGCACGCACACACACGCACACTGAGAAGCTTAGAGGAGAGCAACAACAACAGGATAGACTGCGGGACAGACAGGCAAACAGTCTTGCACTCACACCCTGATCAGTGAGGCAGATAAACAGATACAGACTTAGTAGGCAGACTAAGAGTGGAGAGTAAAAGAGATTCAAACTCATCCAGCACGTTACTCCACTGCTTCTCACTGGCTGCTTCAGTCACAGGCATTCATTAGTGAATGGAGGCCCTGTTGAGCTTATCGGCCCTTTGAATGCAAACTAGACTAGAGATTCAATAGAAGAAAAAAACATAGCATGTTTGCATAAAATCTAGATTTATGTCAGTATTCTAACCCCATACTCTGTACAGTTTGACTTTTATAAGCATGTTATAGTGACACCACAAATCAAAGCAAAGCATATTTTGTCCTCAAAACACCTCTGACATCACTTAACTGAGCTGTGTAACATACCAAAGACTTTTATACGGAAGATGGAAAAGTGATGATCTGGGGGTGACGTGTCAAATAGCCTATAGAGTTAGTGGTGGGTCAAAAATATCTAAAGAACAGGTTCTCAAGCTTTGAACTCTTTAAAGCAGAAGTAAGCAGAATGTTTGTGTTAATATAAGTCTTAAATAGTTCTATCTTCCGACAGCAATCACTTCTATAGAGTGTTTGGTCCGAAACACGGGTCTGTCAGTCACTCTGCTCTGCTGTAAGCCGAGGAGAAAACTTTCCTTGTATCCTACAACCTTTATCCAATGAGGAGAGAGAACGGCATAAAGGGGCGGTCCTCTCTGTGTGTGCAGCCAAGGGATGCGCGTGAATGTGGTGACGTAGTGACGAGGGCGGGGACTGCGGACTCCATCGGCTGACAGGAATTTAGCCAAAACCACCGGATCGCTTACTTCTGCTTTATGTGCAGTAAATAGGGCTGCCCCAAAATAGTCGACCAAGCACTGGTCGACCAAAAAATCATTAGCCAACCAAAATCTCATTGGTCGATTGGTCGTAGAAAAAAACAAAAAAACATTTGGAGCCCTGTCTTGGGCTTTTCATTTGAAGGGCCAGATACAGGAAGTCGTGACAATCACTCGCTGTCAGTTTTTTTGTTGTTGTTTTTTTTACAAGGCGCTGCAGGTCTTTTTTTTCAAAAGCGACTTTTACCGATCATGTTGTTACAGACGTTTCTGGTTTGGAGACTCCGACGTTAAAGTACGTATCAGCACTGTTTTCAACAATTAGCGTGCTGTCGGCGGTCAGTCTCAGTGTCATGGCGCAGATCCACACTGCAAAAACTCAAAATCTTTCCAAGAATATTTGTCTTATTTCTTGTCAAAATGTCTCATTTCTAGTCAAAACTAATCTCTTTCCACTTAAAATAAGACTCATCACCTAAAAATGTACTTGTTTTTAGATCATTTTCACTTGTTTCAAACTAATTTTCAATTGAAATAAGTAGAAAAATCTGCCAGTGAAAGCAAGTTTTCTGTGCTTGTAATAAGAAAGAGAAACTTGTTCCACTACAGATTTTTCTACTTATTTAAAGTGGAAAATTTGCTTGAAAAAAATTTAATTGTCTAAAAACAAGCTACTTTTTAAAATGTGATTAGTCTTATTTTATGTATAATTAGATTTATTTTGACTAGAAATGACATTTTGACTAGAAATAAGACAAATATTCTTGGTAAGATTTTGAATTTTTGCAGTGCATGATAGTCCCCGCTGCAATTCGAGACCCGCACCGCTCCACGCCGCGGACCCCCCACCCCGCCCGTCTTACAGCCTCAGCTCAGTCACTTACCCTCCTCATCTACTGTGTTTATTGGTGATAAATAGGCGTACTGCCGCTAATAACTGTAAAACCAGACCGGCTTGCTTTATTTACATTTCACAATGTTTGCATACTGCATAAGCAATAAGATGCATATTGAATTTCATTTGGTACAGAACCGCCACCACTTCACAGAGCTTCTGCAGTTACCATAGTAACACAAGACTTCTCTTCAGACACAGGTGAAACGTCAACATGGCAGCACGAGCTAAGAAAGGTAGGGATATTTTGTTCTCAAAGAAAAAAAAGCAGCGTCTCCTCTGTTGTCTAGAAGTGGCTCGTCTTTTAGCGTCAGATCTCACAACTCCGTCTGTTGTGACTAAAAGCAGCAGCTCGTGGGTGGAGTGTGTGCAATACGACCAGATGCAGAAAAAACAGCAGCAGCTCCTAAAGTGCTGCTACAGAGCGGCAAACATTAGCAGAATCATTTCCCCATACTTGTCCTGTATGAAAGGAAGGGTGACGGTGGGAAGGCAGCACAGATGAGGCGCCGTTTCACATCTATAATGCATAAGTTGGCCTACAGGTAGTAGGCTATTATCCCCGTTGACATATAAAAGGATGGTAAAAGACATCTGACAGGCTGAGGCACCATGTTATCCTCTGATAAGCTTTGGACCATATGATTTGCACAGTAATAAAGACTGGATTCTGTCCCACATCAATAACGATTGAGCAAGCAAAACCTGTTTCCCTCTAGCACCTGACTACATTAAGACCTGGAAACATGTGAGCGTATGTGAGCAGCTCGATTAGACAAGTGTATTAGAGTGTTAACATTTATTAATAAGCACTAAACACGACATGCCGCTCTTTTGTTTTTAAGTGTATTATCAAAAAACAAATTCAAAGTTAGCACTGGTAAAATCCAATTCTTAGCTTGATGATGAATAAAAACTTCACTGAGCAACTATGAACTTGTGAAGACAATTAACCACGAATGAAAGTCATTTTTAGTGGTACATGTAATAGTGCTCTGAATTGTCTGAACGTTTTCTAGCATATAGCAGTGAGCAATATGTTGCTCCTTCTAAATACTTCAAATCAGAGAACTTCAAACTGTCACATTTTGATCTAAATCAGGAATCTGATCTGAACAGAAGTACAGATGCATCGACTGAGCCGCCAGCATGACCTGTTCTCTCACACCTATCTTGCTGTGTCACGTACACTATAGCACTTCATATTGTGCACGGAGCAGCAAACACACATAAGTGCTCTTGCTTAAGTTCTGCACAGCGAGTGAAGGTGACATGCAGAAGCTGACAAGGGCAAAGTGGTTCAAACTAGAGGCTCACCGCTTATTTAAAGTATTTTGGGGGGCTTTTTGCCTTTAATCAATAGGACAGTTGAGAGAGAGACAGGAAATGGGGAGGCAGAGTGAGGGGGAATGACATGCAGCAAAGGGCCATCGGGGGAATCGAACCAGGACTGGCTGCAGCGAGGGCTGTAGCTGCATGATAGCTGCCCGTTGAGCCGCCTGCGCGCACACACCTGCACACGTGGGCACACACCACCCGCAATATGGTTGTGTCCTGAATAGTGGTATCACTCATAGTAATAAACTGTGTAATAAAATAACAGTAATAGTAATAAAACTGAGTTTTACAGCTTGTCACCTCTTGGATCAGTGAAATAAATTATCAATGCTGCATCTTTAAAAGGATATGCCAACATTTTTTTTTCGTGTCCATGACCAGCAGATAGACACCATCCTTTCAACTGTGCGTGCAGTAACAAGGGAGATTGAGCCGTATCGCCCGTAATGGGCTCTTTGCACAGCTCCACTACTTCCTGAACTTAATGCTGCTACTTCATTTCCTGTCTTACATTATTGGACAAACTGATTAATCTAGGTGTGTCTGAGTAGTCACAATGGTCAGACACACCTGGATTAGCCTAATCAGTTTGTCCAATAATGTAAGACAGGAAATAAAGGAGCAGCATTAAATTCAGGAAGTAGTGGAGCTGTACAAAGAGCCCATTAGCTTAGCTCAAACGCTGGAAGTGCACAGGTAGTGTTAGCCTGCCTCCTACCCGAGCCGAAATCAGCAGTCAGAAGCTGATTTCATTTTAGCTCTAAACTCTGTTAATATATCACTTTTATCAACATTTCAAACATTTTAAGGCGAGAAAGTAGCCGTTTAGATCAGCAGTGTGTCGTTAATTTGTCTAAATACCAGCTGTTTACAATTTTGCTCAGACGAATTCGGCGCTACTCAAGCTAGCCTTTGTGACCAACGCACTTCCGGTTACTTTCACAAAATAAAACAACCGTTGCCCTTTACATACAAAAAACCATGACGATAGAATTTGTGCTTTTACTTTGAAATAGGAAGCTAACCTACCCTCGATGTAGCTAGCTTGAACCAAAATAAACCGTCTTTGCTTGAACCCTCCGTTTTGACCGATCTCGTCCCGTTACCGGCATTTGACCGCTCAAGATGCCTTACCGGAGAGTTTTGTGAGCTCTGAGACGAAGATCGGCCCGCTGGTTTCCATTTAGAGTTGCTGAAGAGTTTCTCTGATGACTTTAAGTGGAGGCAGGCTAACACTACCTATACACTTCCAGCGTTTGAGCTAAGCTAATTACGGGCGATACGGCTCTATCTCCCTTGTTACTGCACACACAGTGGAAAGGATGGTGTCTATCTGCTGGTCATGGACTCGGGAGTGAGGCAAGACACGAAAAATGTTTTTTGGGCGTATCCCTTTAAAAACAGTATTTGTAGTTGTGGCCTTGGACAGAAACGTTTGTGAATGACTGTATCGACAGTGAAACTTGTACCACTGGAGCTCTACTGCAGTGTCCTACATGCAGCTCACATCTCTGCTGCGGTCCGACTCATGAGAGGCTTCTGATCTTCTCTGGAGTTTCCTTAGGAAGGCAGAGACAGCGGGGTTGTGAAGTATTGGCCTTGTAACACATCAGAAGCAGCGTGAGGCAGGCGTCGCTTCCCCTCTCCTCCAAGCTCTCGAGCTGCGATCTGACTCTCGGCTCTGTTCGGTTCTCTGCACTGGCGCTGGATCTGCCTAATCTTTCCAGGAGTTTCTATTCAATCTGCCAGCTGGACAAAGGGACAGGAAACAGCTTTTTCCCCCTCAGAGAGAGGCGGACACAGAGGGAAAAGACAGAGGTTTGGGAAGAAAATAAATATACCAGAGAATTCTCAGCTTCTGGTGCCGTTCTTTCTCAGGGAGTGACCGACTGACAGCAAAACAAGCACGACTGCTTCCTGGTGAGCAGTCAAGCTCCTACAGCGCGCTCAGAAAGTCTTCAAACTTTCACTTTTTCACATTTTATCATGTCTAAGAGCTTCATGCTGAAATCTTTCAAACTTATTTATTTCCCTTCATGATTTACACTGAGCAGCCTAAAATGAGAAAGTCAAAACTGAGGTTTACAAATATATTTTTTTCTTTTTCAAATTCTCTGAAAAGAAAAATAATCAAACCATGAGGAGGAAGAAACTTCTGCAGAGTTCAGAGACAAGACTATGTCGAAGCTCAGTTCTGGAGAAGGATGCGAAGAAAAAAAAAACATTTCTGCAGCATTGAAGGTTCCCAGGAGAAGAGTCGCCTCCATCTTTCTGGAACATCCAGAAACATGCAGATAACTTGCATTTGCATGGTTTAACTTTATAAATGTATTTACTGCAGCAGGAGATGTGTTAATGAGGCCCAGACAGGCTCTAACACTGTCATTGGTAATTAACAATAAGAACATAAGACAATGATAAATGAAACATCTAGCACCTAAACTGTTTTTGCCGTTTCTATACTGTAAATTGGTCAAACCTAAAATTATCATAATGAATGAAACCCAGAGAAGCTGATTCTTTTATTTTATATGAAATCATGTGTCTTTTAGTCTGTTTTGCATTTTCTCTTTTCTGAAACCCGGATCAGTTTGTGGACACTTGGTCAGAGGAATGTGTCAGTGTTTGTGCAGGTGTAAACATGGTTTTTGTGTGTACACATCACTTGGCACCTGGTCCCAGGACTCTGCCTGGAGCTGGACGCCTGGACAAACTGTCCAATCCGGGGAGAGGAGCCTGAGTAAGAGAGGTGTGTAGGGTAGACCGAGTACGTTTGAGACACTTCCATTTTTTTTATTGATGAATATCATTTATTTATTTATTTATGATTTTTCCACAATAAGGTCATAAACATGAGGTGCATTTTTACCATGGTCCCGTCTCAACCATACCCTATGTGTACAGTTGAGACACCTATTGAAACCCATTGATGATGACTGAACATCAATTGTAAATGCAATAAACTTTTTAAAAAATGACAATTTGACAAGATATTTCAATATAAATTAATTCCTCTTTATCCAAATTAAAAACCAAGGAATATTATTGTATTATTAATATAAATATTATTATATAACATAAAATTATAATATTAATAGTATATATTCATATAACACTGTTCAGGTAACACAAAATATTAGTTTTTGGGTCTTATTATGATTTATAACATGTTATCGTAGCCTACACTGCACAATTTAACAGTGATGTGATGTAATAGAACTCTATCGGGGTACAGTTGAGACATTGTGTCTCAACTGTACCCCGCTGACCACTTTGTGTATTTCTCCAGATTGTGCAGTGACCTCATATGCTAGGATAGCATGAAATATGTGAGTTTTTAGGGCACAAAATAATGTTTGCAATGATTTAAGTTATGTTTGATGGTCACAAAAGGATAATAAGCTATTCGTTGTGGAAGGGACATGGTAAAGTGAAATTCTTACCCTAGTAAAAAGACTTTTGCTGATATCTTTGGACTGGAGATGCTAAAACTCTTCAAATTTACCACAACCAAAGAGGATGCTAATATGCATGTGCTGAGTAAAAATGGTAGCTCAGCTTTGCAGCGCGGGCAAGATATTAAGGGTGTTTCAACTGTACACGTGTCTTAACTATACTCACTCCACCCTATGTGTGTGTGAAAACCCAGGAGAACATCTGATACCAACAACCGTGCCGCAGTCACATCACTGATCCCTTTCTGATGTTTGATGTGAAGATGAGTCCGGCATCTGTGTGGTCTCTCACACTGCACTGCTGCTGTTTGACTGGATAACTGCATGAACACACAGGTGCACAGGTGTTCCTTGTAAAAGACTGGTGGTGACTGTGTGGTGTCGACATCACACTCAACAAGCTCTGCAGTAACACAACAGACTGAAAAGACTGCAGCACCTGCATTTATCTGAAGAGGAAACACTGAGACATGGAAATGAGAAATGGATTCATATCTAGAGCATGAAGAGGAAGACTCAGATGAACTGCAGACATTAATCATTAATAATTATCTTTTTATAAATGTTCTGCGTGCTGTGTTTGTGTGTTTGTTGCAGTTGCATTTGTTGCCATTTCTTGTCTAATTCTCAGCGAGTTGTAGATTAATTAAGTTTATGAAACTGTTCAAAGCAACAGTAATGTCAGATCCAGACAGAACATTATTGAGTGGAAGATGCTCTTTATTAGCTGTAGTGCAAATAGATCAAATGACTAAATCAACTTATAAACACGAGATACTTGTGATTAATGATGGTTAATTCAGTTAGAGACACTGTCTGATTATTTCATTTATCTTCATGTTCATATGATATTTTTATGTGATACCAGACATATGATGCGTGTAATAATCATCAACACTGTGACTGGCCTTTTAAACCTTGAATTGCAGTGACAGTCTCATAAAATAAAAATCATTATCACAATTATTTTGGTCAATATTCAAATCATGAATATTTAGACTATAATGTATGTATATGGGGCGACTTGATTGATTGTTCATTTGTTGTGCTGTTTCGATGCTGTATCATTATCTCGTCCTGTCTGAGTAATACTGTGTTCTATATTTTATTTGCTGTTTTGCCTTTCCCTGTTTGTGTAGTGTATCGCCATTTGTATTTTATTTATTGTATTGTTTTTATTCCTTGCAGAGTGCTGTTAGTTGTATTTTATTTATTCATTTATTTATTAGGGACTACGGACGTAAATTAGCGACTCGGCTACAATCCGGCATATTTACTATATTATATCAGTGTTCATCAATATGCACTGTCCCTAAAATATGTATTATTATTATTTATTATTATTATGAGGGGGGTTGGTGCAGGTTGCTTGATTGTGCATTTGTGCATTTTAGAATAAAAACCCAATATTCTAGGAAAATGTTCTTCGAGTACTATATATAAGTTTTGAGATAATTTGAAACCAAAATCGGAATCACAATTAAAATTTGAATAATTGTCCAGCCTTAGTCTGACTACCATACAGTGGAGAATAGGGCTGGGACTTTATGACTTTATGACTTTATTTTACAGGATAAAGGACGATATGCTTTTCTCACGATTCGATTCTTCTACGATTTTTTGGATGGCGATTCGATTTAAATTGCGATTCTACGATATTGCCGATCCTCTCGATTTTTAGTCTGCATTTTTAACATTTATCTGCACACAAATACTGTAGGAGCCTATAAATGAACATACTCCATTATAAAGTGAACTTTATACCCTTATAACCCTTCCAAAACCTGTACTCTCTGTATGTAAAAAAGGCTAACAAATGCACAATATTTAAAAAAAAAAAAAATTTTAAGATTTTTTTTTTTTAAATCGATTTTTGAAAAAAAACTAAACGATTTAAAAATCGTCAAAAAAGATATCGCGATATTTATGTGAATCGATTTTTTTCTCCCACCCCTAGTGGAGAACATAAAAAAGGTAAAACCACAATATCAAGTTATGATTGAGTATGATGAGTTTGAAATAACAGATATAGTGATTTGAAGTCATCTCCCTGCTACAGCGACACCAGTGGTCTCATGTCCGTCTGGGTTTTCTATGTTTACACAGAAGGCGTTTATCATGGCAGGCGTGTATCAGGTTATTGGTACATTCTCACATTTTAACGATGTGGTCACAGAAACGACTTCCTCCCGCTGCGCTGTTGGAATTTATACAAGTTACCTGCAGGCATCAGCACAGTCTTCTCATACTTCACCATCTGTCTCCTCCAATAGAACAACACTGGGCCTCTGAGTCGAGCCAAACTATCACACTGCACAGAACTGCCAAGTAAAGCAGAGCTCCAGTCCAGCCTGCTGTAAACTGGAGACCCAGCTGGCTGCTTCAGATCTCATCGCTCTCCACTGCCTCTTTATCACATTGTTTTGTGATTGAGACTATTTTTGAGTTTCTTTTCACTTGTGGCCAACGTGGCATTTCATTATTATTGACGCTGTAGACAGACTTCACATGATTTCTAAATAGACACAAACAGGATGTTGCGTCGTCATTAAAGCTGCGCAATCAAACTTTAAAACTTTCCCCATTTCTGTCTGGAAACAGTCCAGCTGCTGTTATGAATTACGTTCAAGTTTCGGTTGGTGATTTAATCAAATTTTCTTCTTTCCAGTGTGGAAGGACGCATAGCCTACTTAATGAAATTATACATTTTATCAGTATTGGGTTTTTTAAGAATCAAAATAGTAGAGGGGTAATTCCTACATATTCCAGCATAGTAAAGACACTGAATAACCTGTGTAAGAAGTACATTTTATAGCCACGTTAAAACTAAATTGTTACCACAAATAACACAAAGTGATTTCATGGACCACAAGTTCTATTCGCCACCATGACAGGCAGCAGGATACAAACTAAATGAGGTGCTGCAATTCATTACAATCAGCTGTAATGAAGTGTGTGCGCATGTGTTGCAATCATGGCTGTCTGCAGCTACATACATGAACCTGTGGCAGGCAAACAACATTTTCGTTTTAATTTTAAAACAACTAACAATAAGTTACTGCACGACTGGGAATGCAAGTCAAATATCATCTTGACATTTGGAAGAGCTATTGGCGTCATTCTGATGATCGTCCATGACCGCAGCCCCAGTTCCTGCAACATTTCTCTGTTTCAAATTAAAAGCCCTCTAGTGTTTCAGAGGCCAGACAGACCCATAGCTCCAGTTATTTATTGTGAAACATTTGCGGTCACAGTGTATGCAGCAACAGACAACAGACGGATGTTTCAAATGGCAACAAAGCAAAGTGCATCAGATTGAATCAAATCAAATACTTGATCACATACTTGAGATGAGTCAGCCAGATTAACAAACCTCTCCAACCACAGGAAACGCTGAAACACTTTCAGCAAATAGTTTTCTTTAGTTTTCATTCACAAATCAAAACTGTTTTTTTTTTCATATTAAAGGTCAAGATGGATCTCCAGCCTTTTCCTCTGATCTACATCTAGAAACGTAGCTGAGTCGAGGCGTGAACGCGCTGGCATGCTCCACACACTTGTTATGTGTGAAATTTGGATCAGCTGGGGTATGTGAGGCCCAGAGCCAAGAAAGCTGGGGAGACACAGAGAGGGGGCCCAGGAGTGAGAGGGCTTGAAACGGGATCTGGTTAATTGTGTTTCTCTCTGGTTCCATCACTCTGTTGGTCTTTGTCTCCCTCCTGCTCCTCTCCTACAGCGGCTGTTTACTAAACAGGAAGCTAAACCCCGGGCTGAGATAATACAGGCTGCACGCCTCTTTGTGTTAATGTCTCCTTTCACTGGGTCATCACAAGATAAACACAGTTAGAGTTATGTATTTTTTTTTTTAAAGAAAAAACTGTTTAAATGAAATTAAATAGTTCACCCAAAATTGAAATTTCACTCATTATCTACTCACCCTCATGTGGACTAAGGGCTGGGAGAAGTTTCAGAGTCCTCTGTGGCTTCTCTGAGTTACAGGGGGGCGATTTGCGGCGGCGTCAGTAATCGCACTAACGCCGGCGCAAATCTCGTGAGGTTTGGACGGACCAGGAAGAGGAGCTTCCGTTACAAACAAGCTTGAAAAATAGACTTATTTAATTTTTTTCGGGACAATTTCGCATTTCGGGGCTTCAATACAAGAGGGACATTACATACCAGCAGCATGGAGGTATTTGGATGTTTTTTGGTGTGTCTTTTTGTTACGAAGACAGTTGGTATCCATTTGCAACCGTTATATGGACATGCACTGCTACGCCGAGACCCCCTGTAACTCAGAGAAGCCACGGAGGACTCTGAAACTTCTCCCAGCCCTTAGTCCACATGAGGGTGAGTAGATAATGAGTGAAATTTCAATTTTGAGTGAACTATCCCTTTAACTGAGGTGAAGAGCATGGTAAAAAAAAAAAAAAAAGGAACATGTCTAATGGAGGAGGAGGAGGAAGAGTAGAAAGTCCAACTGGCCAACAAAGGAAGTCAATTATTGAAGTTTTTTTTCAAGTTAAACTTGAATGTCCCCTTTAGCCTCCTGAAATGATCCCACACTTTGGATTTCCTGCCTCCATATACCAGTATGTTACTGCAACAGACTGTCCTGTGTTTACTGGTCCAGCCTCTGACGTGTGTGAGGGGGGGGGGGGGGGGGGTGGGTAAAGTTGTTTCTGCTGTTCATCATATTATGTTTGTAAGTCCCATTTATTACTTTATTACTAAACATTCCCAGATAGACAAACCAAATATGCTCAGTTGTGTTATTATCTGAGAACCACAGGAACCGACTGTGTAAACAAATGACAGTATGTCCATGAGCCGCTGACTGTTCAGGCACAGCCTCGGTTTTTAGTTTGGAATCCTGAGCTGTGGTGAACAGACCAGAGAATTTTGTATTAAACAGACTGTAACTTTTATCTGTGTGACTTTGGAAGATAAACAGTTGTTTTGTAGAAATCAGACCAGCGAAGTGACGCCTCATTATTCACTCCAGCTAAACTTGAAAATGTGTTTTGACTAGGGAACGACAGACTATTGGCCTAGCCAATTATTAGTGCCAATTTTTCATTTGTCAATTATTGGTAGGCTAGAACTATTATTTAACTGGTAAAATGAATAATAGGTTTACAGTTAGGATAAGAAGTTTAAAAGTAAAATTAATAAATTGAATTAAATGAATAATAATTAATTTAAAACGTGTTAGTGTCCGTGTCCAGTGGTCTGGAGCAGTGTCCAACCCACAACGCAATCTGGTTGGTTACACATAACAAGTAGCAGCCTATCACTGCTGCAGGCTGCTGTTCACACACACACACAGCAGCTGTGTGTCTATAGGAAAACTGCAGACATCGATGAAATTGTAAGAAGCTATCACAATCCTTCACACTGAAGTTACAACAACACACTCTGATGAACAAGTTCATCAGCTGGTCCAAGTTCAAGAGAGAGAGAGACAGCGCTAACTGCTCAGCTAATGTCACTGGCTGAGCTGAGCGGCACTGAATAAGAGCTGAAGAATTAGTTAAAGGGATAGTTCACCCAAAATGCAAATTTCACTCATTATCTACTCACCCTCATGTCAACTAAGAGCTGTGAGAAGTTTCAGAGTCCTCCGTTCCTTCTCTGAGTTATGGGGGGGGGCCGTGCAGCAGTATTTGTCCATAATGGTTGTCAATGGATACCAACTTTCTTCGTCCAAAAAGACACACCAAAAAACATCCAAATACCTCCATACTGCTCGTCTGTAATGTCCCTCTTGTATTGAAGCCCCGACATGAGAAATTGTTCCGAAAAAAGTTAAATAAGTCTATATTTTAAGCTTGTTTGTAGCGGAAGCTCCCAGTGTCTCAGTTCACTGCTCTTCCTGTGTCAGTGCAAATCTCGTGTGATTTGCACTGACCGGCGGAACAATTTCTCATGTCAGGGCTTCAATACAAGAGGGACATTACAGACGAGCAGTATGGAGGTATTTGGATGTTTTTTGGTGTGTCTTTTTGAAAATTCTCACAGCTCTTAGTCAACATGAGGGTGAGTAGATAATGAGTGAAATTTGAATTTTGGGTGAACTATCCCTTTAAAGTCATTAAAAAGGAGGAGAGCATGGTTCAGGCAGTTCAGGAAACATATAATAACTTCATTAGTTAGGAAATATACGCAGTCGTTAGGCCTGTGTGGAAACGCTGAATCATACGGACACGTCACAGTCAAACGTTGAATGTTGGAGTCCCAATCTAACATTTCAACTTTGGATCTAGTACAACTGAACCTACACTTGGTTTGCACAGGAAGCACTCACAGGCCACTATCATTTAGACAAGATATATGTGACGGTTTAAGAGCTGCACAGGATTTTCTTTCCCCAATCCATATCCACACTCATTACAGGCCCAACAGTGTGGTGCAATACATCCTTATTGTGTGTGTTGTGTAGGTATACGTGTGTGTGCGTAGATGTCCAACCAAACCCAAACTTCCTCCGCTCCTCCGTCCGCTCCCCTCCCTCTGTAATGCTGTTAGCCACATTTTGCATCTGAGCTCATTCATACTTGAAGCCACGACGTCCTACCGCTCACTTCCCAAATCAAATCATCCAAAACACACAGAGGTCAGTGTGTATCCTGGGGCTACAGAGGGAAAACTCCCCTGGGAAACTGCGGGATTCCAGCTCTCACAAGAGATATTTTCACATGCACGCATTCTCAGTCGCTGAAACGACTCTGTGGATATCATTAAAGGGATAGTTCACCCAAAATTCAAATTTCACTCATTATCTACTGTAATGTCCCTCTTGTATTGAAGCCCCGACATGAGAAATTGTTCTGCCAGTACACAGGAAGAGCAGTGAACCGAGACACTGGGAGCTTCCGCTACAAACAAGCTTAAAATATAGACTTATTTAATTTTTTTCGGAACAATTTCTCATGTCGGGGCTTCAATACAAGAGGGACATTACAGACGAGCAGTATGGAGGTATTTGGTTTGTTTTTTGGTGTGTCTTTTTGGACGAAGAAAGTTGGTATCCATTGACAACCATTATATGGACAAATACTGCTGCGCGGACCCCCCCGTAACTCAGAGAAGGAACGGAGGACTCTGAAAATTCTCACAGCTCTTAGTTGACATGAGGGTGAGTAGATAATGAGTGAAATTTGAATTTTGGGTGAACTATCCCTTTAAAAAAAAAAAAAAAACGGCGTAGGGAGACACGGCTCCGCAGAAACGGCTTTTTAAACTGTCAGCTCGTCATCCTGAGCAGCTGAGTGCACTGGATGCCACACATGCTTGTCTGCCTTTCAACCCTCACACACATACACACACAAGCATGAAAAATACACACTGACAAGCTAACGCAGATAGATGGACAGGTGTGCATACACAGGTGTGGCTAAGGAACACTCACACAAACGCTTGCACGTGAATAGAGGCAAACACACACACACACACACTCACACACACACACACACACACATCCTCATTCATGGATCCGGTGTAGATTTTCACCACTTACCTACAACCATTAACGTGAACTCAAAACCTCTTTTGACAGACTTCCGATACACCTGATTGGGGAGATTGGCGAAGCCGACATAGCCCTCCAGGTTCCGCTGCTGGACAGAAACACACAAACATAAACACAAACACACTTTCTGTTAATGCACAAGTCGCAAAAAACATGAATATGAGCTCTAAAAGATTCAATCTTGAACACAGAATATTTTGGCCTTCAGGCGACAGATAACAGACAACAAGAAACACAGAAAAACGCACAGTCGTTATGTGCATACAAAGTGACAGAAATCTTGTTTTTGTGAACCTTCAATTAGCATTTCTGTGTCCTGCAGTGACAAAAGGCCCTTTGAAGTGAAGTGCAGCTGGGATAAATACAAGAGGGGAATAAGAGCTGTTTTAAGGGGGGAAGAGAGGTGAGGGCCGACCGGCTCACAGAGAGAAATAACAGGCTTTCCCCCAGGAGCATGGGAATAGGAAGTGGAGTCAACACTGCCAAAGTCCATTTAAACAAGTTAAGCTAAAACAGAAAAGTGATGGAAGCCAATGAAAGAAACAAATCTACTCCTCATAAAGCTAAGTGGAGGAAGACAAGGTGACACAAACAAATAAATCCAGTCTCCCTACGTGCTGAATCATGTCCATCATGTCCCTCATGTAGTCTCAGTCCAGACCGCCGCTCTCCAGCTGCTGGCTCTCTTTACCACAGAGGTATCTCTTCATCACTTCCTCCCCCCGGCCCGACTCCTCCCTCTCTGCCTGACTCTATCTCCCAGCCGGCTGTCAGATAACAACCCCCCTCCCCCTCCCCCTCCCCCTCCCCCCACCACCGCCGCTACAGTCACCGTGCATCGTCCCTGCACGCTACATGACGCAAACACAATTGATTTGCGGCCTCTCGGGGCTCTGTCATGCATGGCACTGATGGAGAGCTGCCACGCTGTGCTGACAGAAAGAGGCACACAACCACCTACAGCTGAAGTTAAAGGGATAGTTCACCCAAAATTGAAATTTCACTCATTATCTACTCACCCTCATGTGGAGGGCTGGGAGAAGTTTCAGAGTCCTCCGTGGCTTCTCTGAATTACGGGGGGGTCCATGCAGCAGTATTTGTCCGTATAATGGTTGTCAATGGATACCAACTTTCTTCATCCAAAAAGACACACCAAAAAACATCCAAATACCTCCATACTGCTCGTCTGTAATGTTCCGAAAAAAATTAAATAAGCTTGTTTGTAGCGGAAGCTCCCAGTGTCTCGGTTCACTGCTCTTCCTGTGTCCCCGGCAGAACAATTTCTCATGTCGGGGCTTCAATACAAGAGGGACATTACAGACGAGCAGTATGGAGGTATTTGGATGTTTTTTGGTGTGTCTTTTTGGACGAAGAAAGTTGGTATCCATTGACAACCATTATATGGACAAATACTGCTGTGCGGACCCCCCCGTAACTCAGAGAAGGAACGGAGGACTCTGAAAATTCTCACAGCTCTTAGTCGACATGAGGGTGAGTAGAATTTAGTAGAATTTTGGGTGAACTATCCCTTTAAGACAAATGTAAAAAATCCCAGGACAACGCAGACTGAGCTTCTTCCATCAGTGATTGAACCAGAGAACGTGAAAGGATAAAATCTTCAGAACAGTTTATTAGAGCTGGAATGATTTTGTCTGTTATTCACAGAGTTTCTCTACCGTATAAGAAAGAAAAAAAACCCTGAAACCATTTCATGTCAGATTCCAGTTTTTAAAGTGTGAGGTGCTGCTGCTTCTCATTGTAACACAGTATACACATACTGATACTAAACAAACCAAGGGCCGGATGCATACATGATGTCATTCTAACACAGTGTGCACTTGTCTCCACAGTAAACAAAGCTCAGAATAAATGGATCACACTGACTGCACCTCAGTAAACTCATCTGTACTTTCTCTCTGTAAGAACTCCGGCTTCACAGTTCTCGTCTCTCTTCTCTGTGCCTCATGATTTTTTTTTATTGTAAAACTGACTGATTAATCGTCCGTATATGGCTAACCCTGTGGAAGAGTGGAAATGAGGCTCATGAGGCACATGCACATACACCCACACTGAGGTTAGTTTGGCAATCAGCAGTTAGACACACAGTTTATCCAACTGGCTCTGCTCATTCTTCAGTTGCTTCCATTCACTTTCTCCCAGATAAAGAGTGGGTGTTGTAGCTATATCCCCAACAAGTGGGACTCTTGAATGTTTCACCTGTAAGAAAAGCCAGTCTCACTAAGCAAGGCGAGGCCCGACTCATAAACATACCGTTTATCACTGGAAACAGGCCGCTGACCCAATTTCAGTCCAAATCCATTGTTGGGGGAAAAAGTCAGGCTAATGTGCACTGCATCACCGCAACATGTCGTTTCATTTAGAAACTAAATTCCTCAGCTCCTGAGTTCTTTAAAGGAATAGTTCAACATTTTGGCAAATTGGCCCATTGCCATAATCTCTATAGTTTTAGGAGTAGGTTTGTTGTGGTTTAGAACAGCGGAGCAGAGCCACAAGCTGCTCAGAGCTACGCTACGGAGGCTGATAAGATTTCTTGGTTTCCCTCATCAAACTCATCAAAATACACAATCCAACAACTCCAAAACACTACGTTACCAACGTTACGACACGAGTTGTTTTCGAGGTAAATCCATGCAAAACCGCTGATGCCCGTTCCCGTTGGAGGCAGTTTTTCATCAAGCAGTCTCTGCATTTACCTCGAAAACAACTCTGTCTGGTAACGTTGTGTTATTATCTCATAGCGTGGTGAATGTGCAGGTCACAACTTGTCCACCAGAGCGTTTTGGAGTTGTTGGATTGTGTATTTGATGAGTTTGATGAGCGAAACCAAGAAATCCCATTAGCCTCCGTAGTGTAGCTCTTAGCAGCTCACCGCTCTGCTCCGCTGTTCTAAAAATAGCTTGCACCGACAAATAAAGGTAACAAACCTACTGCTATGACTATAGGGATTATGGCAATGGGCCAATTTGCCAAAATGTTGAACTATCCCTTTAAAGACGTGGACAAACACAGAGCTTCACATTAATGTCCCAGCATCTAGATTCTGTGGTGATCTGCTTCATGTGTTTTATGGACTACTAGTGCACAGAGTGATGGGAGGCAGTACACAAACTGAATGTTTTACATACTTTTGGTCCCTTAGGCCTGTTTGTCATAGTTCTGACCAAAAGCATCTATTAATGCTGAGACATACAATAACACAGCAGAGTTCAACATCCACTACAGAGTCTTCGTGGTGACCTTTCCCAGGAGAGTGGACGTTGCTGAATCTGATTGATGACCCCGGGTTTGGAACGTTACGTGACGTTCAACAACCCTATATTTTCTGGACTGTAATATAGTGATGTTGTAAACATATTTTTGGCCCAGCTCCACGTTTGAGTATCAGCTCCGAGTCATCATTCACAACAAGGGTGTGACTTACAGTATGTCTGTCTCAATTACAACCGCAATCCAGAGTGGCAGCTATAGGTCTGCACACGTATTCAAAGTATAATTAAATGGCCAAGTGCAGTGACCAAGTCACAGCGGCTGGAAAGGAAAACTGTGTCTCCACATTGTTGTGCGTTGTTAGCAGCACAGACGTTATGGTGCTTCAGAGTAGAGGTACACCAATCAATCAGTTTGGGTTTATAAACTATCATTATGGGCAGTAATATTGGCTCTGATGGTGACTGATGGTGGCGAACCCTCCATCAGTCGCACACGCTACATCATTTCATAACACCACATCTCCTCAAAGGATAACAGGGTAACAGGAGAATTGATATCTAGCAGGGCACAGTATTAAAGGACAATTCCAGGCAAATTCAACTCAGGGGTGTATTTTCCTAACATTTTAGGTCTAAAAGAAGCAATCTGAAGATTTTCAGTTTAATTGCTCCTGTTTTGCGGTGGTTGTGTCTGTCCCCGCATCGTCACGGCAGCAATGAATGGGAGCGGATGCAAGTTCCGCTGCTTAGGCTGTTCACATCCCTCATTTTTTTCCACAGACAGTGTCAGATGGCGACTCAAACATGCACCCAGAAGTTTGTTTACTTCAAGCAAGCCGACATGTTTGTAAAACTAGATCTAATTCAAAGTCTCCCAGAGTCTCGCGCGAAACCCAAGTTGCCGTGCTCGGTGTGTTCAGGTGCAGTTGGAGCAACCGCTTGTGTCATAAACACAGGAATATCACTTCTTGACTTTCTTGACTTGAAAATCTTCAGATTGCTTCTTTTAGACCTAAAATAGTTGAATTTGCCCAGAATTGTCCTTTAACACTGCCCCCTAAACTAAGCATTAAATAGACAGTTTTCTACAGATGAACTACCTGCGTTGTCATTTTCTTTTCCACAGAAAAGGGTGAGGGACAAAATAGGGGTTATTGTGATTTAAAATGTGTTGCGTCACTCACATGCTCCCTGACCGAGCTGTCTGGACTGCTGACTAGTAATGTGCTTCTTTTTTTTTTGTAGCTTCGTCCTGGTCCAAACTATTGCTTTTACACTGCCTGTCCCCAAAAAAGTCACCACTTGGATTCAACTAAGCTAATAGCTAAGAGCTTCCCATTGGATAATTACTACATGGATGATTATGTTTCAGCTGGCAACAACTTATCTAACCCTAACTGACGCAGTCTCATTTCTTAAACAACCATGTCAGAAGAGGACACATCCTGTGGTAGAGGAAAAGATGGTAATCTGTTTCAGAAGGGTCAAATTATTGGCATGAATAAAGCAAATAAAACATCTAAGGAGATTACTGAGACTACTGAAATTGGGTTAAGAACTGTTAGAACCGCATTATTAAAAACTGGAAGGACAGAGGGGAACCATCATCTTCAAGGAAGAAAAGTGGTCCAATGTGACCACAGGGTCCAGACCTGAACCACATTGAAAATCTTTGAAAAATTAATGCAACTCTGGACGGGAATAAATGTTGTGGCATTGCAGAAGCTTATTGAAACGATGCCTCAGCAAATGCTTGCCGTAATCAAAGCTAAAGGCGGTCCAATTAAATATTAGAGTGTGTGACTTTTGGATGGGCGGTGTACATCGGCCTTTACACCTACACCGGTCCGACTGCGGGTTGAAGTGGACTTCGGGGCCGCCCGGCCTACGAATCCTATTCTCCAGACCTAAAGGAACATGTTTGTTTGGTGCAAGACGAAATGTAAAAACAATTCCAACTGAAAATGGCAGTATCTGCCAAAAATGATTGCAATATGATATTTTTTGCATAGTGGAAACTGTTTCCTAGCAACATAAAACTAATGCTGGTCTTCGGACTCTTTGAACGTTGCCAAAGTTGTGTTTGTGGTTCACCTACTGTACTGCCTTGGGAGAACTCCTCACATTACCACACACTCCCACCCGGGGACAGATTCAATGCTATGGCTGAAAAACAATAAAATGTCACATAAGGGTGTCAGGAGTCAGGACTGTGTGTGTGACTATGGATGAGGAACTTCCTGTCGCACCAACTTGCCAATAATGAGTTTTACTAAATGTCAAATACAAACCCAATCTCTACATTCTGTAGCCCTCGTTTCCCACTGTTGGAGTGTGACATTCAAAAATCTGTAGATTACACAACAACACTGCTGTGGACACACAAGCTGCTGGGAATGGGATAGAAAAGGAAACAATCTATTGGCCTGATCGATACTCTGTGATGGATGCAGCTCGACAGCATGAACAGCTTCTCTCAACAAGCCTGAAGCACTTTCCACCATTTCCACATTTGATCCACCCACATACAAGTTTTGTCTGTGTGCATGTGTGAGTGTGTTACATAATGTACCACCTCTGATAAGCAGGTAACGAGCACTATCAGTGTGTGTCTGTGTGTAGGTGGAGTCTCTGGGTTAAATGCTGCACTAGTAAAATAGTGCGTAGCTTTGCGTGCATGTGTGTAAATGTATTTCCATAAGGCTATGAATGAAGAAACCTTGTGCCTGCGTGCTGATGTTCAATAATAATACTGTATATTTAAAGGGATAGTTCAACATTTTGGCAAATTGGCCCATTGCCATAATCGCTATAGTCATAGCAGTAGGTTCGTTACCTCTAATTGTCAGTGTAAGCTATTTTTAGAACGGCGGAGCGGAGCAGCAGGCTGCTCAGGGCTATGCTATGGAGGCTAAGGGAATTTCTTGGTTTCCCTCATCAAACTCATCAAATACACAATCCAACAACTCCAAAACGCTGTCGTGGACAAGTTGTGAGCTGCACAATCACCACGCTATGAGATAATAACACAATGTTACCAGACCAGAGTTGTTTTAGAGGTAAATTCATGCAAAACTGCTGATGCGCGTCGCGTTCAGGGACAGTTTTTCAGCATGCAGACTCTGTATTTACCCTGTATTTATCTCGACAACGGCTCCGTTTCATAACGTTCCATTATTATCTCATAGCGTGGTGAATGTGCAGGCCACAACTTGTCCACGAAAGCGTTTTGGAGTTGTTGGATTGTGTATTTGATGAGTTTGATGAGGGAAACCAAGAAATTCCTTTAGCCTCCATAGCGTAGCTCCGAGCAGCTCGCCGCTCCGCGCCTCCGTTCTAAAAATAGCTTGCACCAACAAATAAAGGTAACGAACCTACTGCTATGACTATAGCGATTATGGCAATGGGCCAATTTGCCAAAATGTTGAACTATCCCTTTAAGATATTACATTGTGGATATCACCAAAGTAAAGCACAATAACTGTGCTCATCAGACTATCTCTGTAATTTATGCTGCTGCATCACTGTTCTCTTGTGCAATGTATTATTCAAGTAGATTTTTTCAGATGAAAGTGACTAACTGAGAGAAAAATATGCAGTGGAGGTAAAAAAAGAAAAAGAAAAAGGGAAGTGAGAGGAAAGCCATAGTCAGTGCGTCCATACCATTTCTATCACCCCTCCCCCAGTCCACCCAGTGGTGATAGTAGCTGCCTGGCTCTCTGACATCATCTATATTGCCAAGTCCACCACCCTATTCAGCAGCTGATGCCGGGGCCGTCCTCCCGGCCATCAGCTGTCTTTGAACTTGCATTTGTTACATTTCAAATATGAATTGTGCAATTGTGCTGCAGAGCTAAAAAAAAAATCTGCAAAAGGAGAACATAAATTGTTTGAAAACAGTGCATGTGTAATTCTTCCTTTAGTTATTTTTAGCAGTGAGCGCATTGTGTCTTCACTATCTAGCCATCTGAGCACACCGTCTGTGTGTGTGTGTGTGTGTGTGTGTGTGTGTGTGTGTGTGTGTGTGTGTGTGTGTGTGTGTGTGTGTGTGTCCACCCCGCAGACTGTATGACAAACAGATACAACACAAACCAAGCCGAAGCTGCCATTGCTTTAAGTAAATCAACATTGCAACAAGCCCAGAACAAAGCAAGCCTCTCTGTATCTCCAGCAGTGAGTGGTTCAGTCACTGTCGAAATATGTCAAATGCAGTCAAATAAAAATAAACTTTATCTTGCTGGTGGTCTATATGGTGATATTTTCCCTGGGACTTGACAATCAGACCTTGTCTGGGAGCACTGACACTTTCTTCGTTTAGTCTCTCTCACTGTCAAACATGGTTGATGAGAAAACTTATCTCAATAAAAATGATCTATTCTAGCTACCTAACTACAATGTAACCCTTAATTAAGACCACAAAATGTATCCAAATGTTGCTGGACCCTCAAACCAGCTTGAAGACAACATTATAATATATCTTAACACAGGATCTTTTGCTACAACATGTGAATTGTATCATGGCTTGGCCGCCCACAGCCATCAGGATGAGGCTATGGGATGGGAGGTGAGACATCTTTAACACACTGCTATCAACTGTGGGTCAACCAATGATTATGGCAGACCTAAATGATGCCGAACTCATTAGTAGACTGCATCATGCTGCTCAGGCGGCTTGAGTGATGTTTTACTTGAGAATATGTCTTTATAATGAAGCTCAACAATCAAATCTGTCAACATTGATCATGAGGTTTGGTGTGCATTGTGCAGCTCTCTGCAGGCATGAAGGCTCGCAGCCAGCCCGGACTAGGCTACTACACACAGGGTCGGTTCAATATGGATTTTAATTAGTCAACATTGTTGTCAACACTGGGAGTAGGCTACCGCACTGAGAAAATGGACTTACAGCGATGCTGGGAACCGTAGTCTCTGGTCGCTCGATCATTGTAGCCTACTACGCTGCTGTCACCACCCAGGTCCCAGCCTGCCACGGACACACAGTCACCACGGAGACACGGAGACACGGAGATAGATCCTGGAGAAACGACGGAGCAGCGAGCAGCTGGCAGCGGAGTGGACAGCAAGAGAGACCAGACTGAGATGAATGAATGAGTTTAAATTACATATGGCCGCTGGAGATACTACTACAAGATGTAGCACAGTGACGAATAATGCTCCGACTGTTTTCCTTTCCAGGCGAACAAACACGGGCCGAACACTGCTACATCCGGTTGGCAGTTTCACAATAAGACGAAATGCATCTTCACAATAAACTTTTACTTTTACTAATACTAGGCTACTACTTCTTCTACTACTACTACCACCACCACCATTATTATTATTATTATTATTATTATTATTATTATTATTATTATTATTATTATTATTATTGATAATAATAATAATAATAATAATAATAATAATAATAGCCTACTAATACTAATATTATTAATAATATTAGTATTAGTAGGCTATTATTATTATTATTATTATTATTATTATTATTATTATTATTATTATTATTATTATCATCAATGGTAATAATAATAATTATTATTATTATTACCATTGATAATAATAATAATAATAATAATAATAATAATAATAATAATAATGATAGCCTACTAATACTAATATTATTAATAATATTAGTATTAGTAGGCTATTATTATTATTATTATTATTATTATTATTATTATCAATGGTAATAATAATTATTATTATTACCATTGATAATAATAATAATACTTATTATTATTATTATTATTATAGTAGGCTACATCTTTATTTGTCTTGCACCTTTCATACACAAATCACAGCAGGATGTGCTTTAACACGTAGCTACAGTAGTTTACCTATACACATACACACACACAATAGGAGCAAATACATTTAACAGTAGACATAAAAACTAGCTTATATTAGAGTTAAATTGAAATTGAAAGAGAAAACCTAAGGTCAGTAAAAATAGGTTTATTGGTGAAACCAGCGTTCAATAGCCTACAGCAATGTTTTCTTTTGTGTATTTGTTTGTTTGTTTTTGTCCACAGAGATTGTGGCCTGTTACATGGCGGGGGTCATTTTACAGTTTTGGTGGTTTGGTTTTATAGTTCATGAAGACAGCTCCCCCACTTTGCTGCATCTTTGGAGGATCGTAGGGCTTCAGAGCCAGTACAGGACAGCTAAAACAGTGACACCCTTTCTCTTTTTGGTCTTAAAAGTCAAATGCACAATCTGAGGTGGTGGTAGATGGGATAAGATTTGGACTTTTATATTGAAAACAGAGAGAAGTAACTTCCGCTCTTCCACAGGCTGTGTTTGTCCAGCTTGTCGCACCTCTCTGGAGCCTGTATCCGCCTTCCTATTGGTCACAGAGGAATGTGAGCGGCCGCGGATCGTGGGTGTCATCAGGCCTGTGCGCTGGAGGCGAAAATGTGCTGCCTTCACAAACTGTGGAGAATCACGTTACTGAACATTCATCTACAACCGACCGACATACCGGTAATTTAACCACACTCACACTGAGACAGACAGTGTGATGATGTCATTGCTTTAACAGCCACAGAATGAAGACCTGTTTAGGCTGCTTCAGACCCTCACTGAAAAAAGGCTTATCAAAATATGTTGGGGGAGTAGAGCATTACCACTGGCTGGGGATTTATTTCCCTGTCATAATGATGGCCCAATATGATCTCTCTCTCTCTCTCTTTTTTTTAAGAATATAAATAGTAGCCTACTGTTTGATGGCAAATGTTACACGATTCAACTATGGAGGAATAAAACTGTCATTATCAAAGACAGATAAATGAATGACTCAATAATAAATCAATGTGCCATTAATTGCAACAAAAACGATTTAAACAAGAGAAAGAATTAAGTAATGAAATATGATATAAACTGGCATATCCTTTAATTTGCTTCTATATTGACCTTCTTCTTGTATGAACGTCCTTAACTTAATTTGTTATAATTCCATTGAACTCATTCATCATTTATTCATGTATCCAATTATTATTTCCCTTGCACTTTTCATGATTATTGTTTATGTTGGATTGAGTTTGCACATGTTGTAACTGTAAGCGTTACACAGTTTTATTGTATTTTCAAAAACTGACAGAAATTAATCTTAACATATATAATTTGCTATAGTAAAATTAAATAAAAGCATACTTTGAAACATTATACAGTATGTACCGTATTGGTACAAAACTCCCATAATTTGCCATTATGTTCCAAATGTCCAGTTCAGCCTGTGAAAAGTCTCTCAGCGGCTGGAAATAATCTGGTTAAAAGCTGATTATGTATGCACAATTCCACATACGATGATACAGAGCCCCCATCTGGTCAGTACATGTAATAAAGGCAAACATGATGCAACCAGTGTGAAATTAAATGATGTCGTAAACTGGAGTGTGTGAGTGAGTGTACTGACACTATGAGGTGCAAGCATCTGATAGCTCACTTCTTACATACTTAAGTTATAATAATAATAAAAAATACACCACAGACAAGTGGGTATATCTGAACGGCCTAACTCAGAAATAATCTAAACCAAAACAAAACTCAGTAGAAGAACTAATAGTGATCTCTAACCAAATAACTAAAATAAGAAACAAAAACAACAAAACCCAGAGTGAGGCATTGAGTGGTGAATGTGGTAAATGTGTTGGCTGCTTTCCCTATGTCGCTATAAGTTTCTGATAATATCAAACCAAGTTAGGATTTAGCAACAAAACCTCTCAGTTGAGTCTTAGTTTAATGTTCCTTTATGAAAAATGTGCTTTTGGCTCAGACATCTTAAACTCATTACTTCAGTCCTGACAATGTGTGAGGTGAGGAACACTGCTTGACTGAAAAGACCTCAATCTTGAAAAGATTTAATTAGATTTGATAAAAGTAGTGATCTGAGCTCATTTGTAGCATCTGGCATTTTGCTATAAATGAATGTCTCCATCTCAGATTTCTGCATTCATAATGTCTGGGACTAAGAAAGAGAACAACACAGTCAAACTCTCTTTATCTTGCTTTAATCCAAGAATCAAATTTGCAGCATAAGCATAAAGATATAAATTATTATTGTCAAATTGAGTTACTTATTTGTCCAAGTAATAACAACAACAACATAATAATAATTTTAAAAAAAACAAGGCAAAGTGCTCTCAGTGGTTCAGTACAAAAGGGATGTAGCCCATAGCTTATACTCATTTGGCGTTTGCCTTTTACATGTAGTTTCTGTAACTCAGTTCAAATAACGGCACAACAATATTTCACAGTGCTGATCAGACTCTGAGTGTTGTATGAAGCACAAAGATACTGATTGTTCCACATAACAAAATAAAATATCCAGAATTGTAGAAAATATAAATATGTGGTCGATATTAAACAAATGGCATTTGTCAAACACTTTTTTTATTCTAAGGCCGAAAAGTCCTTAACTAGTATATATGTAAAAAATATCCCATCCCAGCAAGGACAATCGGTATTATGAAATAATACACTACATGCTGTCTATGTGATAGAAACACACTGCGTTTGTATCAAACACTTCTTAGTAAAAAAAAAAAAAAAGATACAGTATGAAAAGCTGCAGCATCAAAACTCAGTAAATCATCAGCCTTCATGGAGGACTCATGATGTTGCTGCGGTTACAGGTTGGATGTCTGTCCTGGGACAGCTTTGGTGTCCAGGTAGCTGACAAGGTCCTTCACCCAGATGGCTGAAGGTCTGGCACAGATCTGACGGCCCATCACGGTCTTAAACCTGAACCAACACAAACACACAAAACCATCAGGTTCAGGGCTTCATGCAGGTGCAGTGATGTTAGTGACAGATTCTTCTTTCTACTCACAAGATGGCCGACTGTGGGCACCGCTGGCTGGTCTTGGTGTAGCTGACCACTCTTTGTTTTGCGATCGCCCTCTCATTGAAACTGAAGCAGCATTTCTTAGGTCCGCTGCCACGCAGAGCTACAAATAAACAGCTGTAAGTTAACAACAGTTTGATAGACATTGTCCAACTCTGTCTTATTTGGTTCCCTTTTTTGATTTCCTCTTTTCCTGAATGACGCTGCATCTAATATTTATATATACACAATATTTAGATTGTGTTGTCTTAAACACAGATTTAACAGTTTAATTTTGTAAAATTAACATCTTGATAACAGAAGTGAAGGAGACTTTTTTCATTCCAGTGTTGCTCTTTCCCCCCTTAACCTCAATAACACTCCCAATAATCCAGACCCTCACAGCCTTCACACTGACATGTTACATGTAGATATTTAGCTTTGAATTTGACTGTTTGTCTATTTGAAGCCACAGTAATAATTTGTTGCTAAGGTAGGTAAGGAAAGTATAGCAGTTGTGACAAGGTAACATCTTCTACACACGGATCAGTTCCAAAAAATATAAATCTGAATCATACTCATAAATCTGACTAATCGTTTCAGATGAGATTATACTGCGTCACATTTCACACATAACATACATAATATAATACCATTTTGTTCCTTCTTACCTTCACTCAGGGTGATGACAGCCAGCATCAGCACAAACATGGACAGAAAGAGACGAGGTGCAGCCATCCTGAGATGTGTGTGTGTGTTCCTTTACGGAGTCAGAACAGGTCAAAATAACACTTCAGATGGATCAGCCTGCTCTCTCAGATGCTGCTCAGCAGTGGATTCTGTGCTGTATTCTCCAGACCATGCCCCTACATTTATACAGTCCAGCAAAGTTGGAAAAAACCTTAAAAAGTCCGTACCATAAACGGTGACGAAACACAATTTGAGGAAGTATGTGGTTTCCACATTGACCAAAATAGTTTCTCTCATTCACAGGTAGCAAACACAGTTGGAAACTTCTGTGCTATCAGGAGAGTGAGTAGGGACTGGTGTCACTTCCGGAGTAACCAAACTTGACCCCCAGCCAGACTGTTCCCCATCAAGAACACCACACTTTACACTGGAAACGCAGGGGACACCCCAACAGTTACATCACCTGTAAATAGGTCAGACTGGAGATGGACTCTATGCAGAGGCACATCCAAATCCTCCATTCCAAAGCCCAACACTGAGCCCACAGCCGACTCCTGTCCAAGTGGCAACAAGGGGAAATCAGTCAAAATATCCCCCTTCTTCTTACAGTAGAAACACTTCACACTTACCAAGCTGATCCCCCTCATCAGTCTTGACAATGGAATCAGACAAGGCAGGTTTCTTTTGAAAGGTGCTCCATAATAAAGTTATTATTATTATTATTATAAATTATTATTATAGGTCGGTGACGAGCATAGACTGTAAAAAGAATGGATGTAGCACCCGTGACGTCACCCATTACTTTGGGGGAGTCTGCTTTGTGCTCCTAATACGGGCATTTGAACTGCGTCATCTTGGCAGTGGCGCCGAAAAGGGGGGTAAAGGAGACGGATTCTAGGGGCCCATGATTGAGGGGGGCCCAGAGAGGCCCCTAATAATGATGAAATTATAATACAGAAAAAATAATATGACACTAAGTTATTAACTAACATATAATTTTATTTTCAATGTCCTGGTAACAATAACTTTATTTGTGTTGGAAACATCAACGCCTGCAGGGCCCCCCCTTCACCCTCTCTATTTATGTAAAATGGTTCAGTCCGACTGGATCACCTGCAGGTAGCGCACCGGCGGCGGTCACACAGCGGCAAGGAGGCAGAGACGGCAGTATGCCTCAATCAGGTAGCCAAAAACGAAAAGAAAAGAAATGAAATTCAGTATTTCAGAAAAAAAGGCGGGTTTGTTAGTTGTGGTGGAAAGCTATGGAATATTAACTTTATCCCAGTCTGTGGTCTATAAACTAGCTCATTTTTCTCACCATGTTAGCTCAAGAAAACTCTGGATTTTTACATTTCACTGTTATTTTAGTTAAATAATCAATCCAGTCAAACATTTATCAAGCTGTTCTTATTCAATTAGTCGACCTCCCCCCTGTCAAAATGATGCCTCATTCTGAACAGAGTCAAGTGCACCAGCAGCAGCTGCAGCAGCTGTCTGTCAGCCCCCAACTCCCCCTGCCCCTGAACCAGCCCCAGTGCCCCCACATGAGGAAGGAGGTGAGCAGCTGTGTGTGGTGAAATAATAACAATAATAATAATAATGATAAAGAGGCAGGAAGAAAAACAAATTATGTTGAGGTATTTGAAAGGGAAGAAGATAATCTGACTGATGACCCTGGTTTCTGGCCAGCAGATTTTACTGATCATTGTGTATTTCCTATTTAAGAATCAGTGTTGCAGCAAATAAATGAATCAAAATGAATTCCATTGTATTGGAAGTGCTCAGTTCTTCCCCTACTGTACATGTCAACTGTCATGTTGTTCTTCTTTCACAAATATGGTAATGATAGTCAAAAATACCATTAAAATGCATAATTGTATGTAAAATAGCATCAAAAAATTTAGCCGCTGTGTTGGGGGCCCTGTAAAGATTATTTTCATGGGGCCCAAAATCCCTAGTGGCGCCCCTGCATCAAGGACATTTTTCTCCGTTTGAACTCCCAGGGGCCTACCGAGTTCAGGGGCCTGTCAATGAGCTGGCGAAGTCACATTGTTTTGTTACTTGTCAGGTTTTCTGTCAATCACTTTATAGGCACATTTGAGGCTGCTGATTGATCCAAATTAACCCTTCGCTAAGACCCGCACCGCAGCCCCCGCTCCCCTTGGTTACTGTTGGTCCTCCCTTACCAATCAGCAACCAGAACACAAGATTGACACCAGTTGGTCCAGTTCTCCAACCCCCCAGCGATGCTGCTCAAGAAATATGGAGTTTTTTGCAATATTGGCATCGATTTCAAAGGAAATACCAGCAGATTTCTGGTTAAACTGTTCGGAGATATCAGAGAGAAGCAGTCAGAGGGATGGTTCATAGTTTTCAGTTACATGACCTGAGCAGCTGGAGGACTTTTTTTGTTTTGTTTTTTCTCCGCCGTATGTCAGCTCAGGTAAAAGCGAAATATCTGTGTAATTTGAGTGGAACACTTTGCTTTGTTATTAATAATTACAGATTTTTATGGTTTTAGTTTTTCCTTTTTAAATCAGAGGGTGTGAAATCCCCACTGTGACAATTACAGGGGTTGAACACTGGCCTGCTTTTTTTTTTTTTTTTTTTTTTTTACATCCCACATCCATGATAAATGCTCTGTCTTTTTCATTAGGCCTGTGTTAATCTGAAAACAGTAAATTATGTTGTTTTTAAGAAATCTTGTCAGTTTTACTGTTTAATTTTCATCGAATATCAGAAAGTAGGGATAAGTAGGCTAGTCAACTAGTAGAAAATAACATGATGCCATGGACTGGTGTTCCTCCTGTCCTCCCCTATATTTTCAGTCACCAGCTGCCACTGGTGTGTATGTATGTGTGCTTGTGTGTTTATGCATTCACAGGGCTCACCAAAGCCAGAAGAAGCTCATTTTGCAATGAGGGGGGCCGCAGTTTGGGAATGACTGGCCTACGTGATATGAAGCACCCAACTTGCAGGCCTTTTGTTATTGTTGCACTTTTTAATTATTTTTGCTACTTTCATCCATATACATAATACTGTGATTTTTGAAAAATAAGGTTATGGTAGAGTTATGCCATCTACTGCCACAAGAGGGCAGACTAGCAGACACATTTCCATTCATTTGACAATCAAGCATCTGTGCTAATTTCTCTCTGGCAATATTGGTATTTTGAAGGTAAGAAAACAACAATGAACACGTTTGGATGCTAAGTTATGTTTTTAATGAACTTGTACAGAAAAATAATGTGTGGTAAATTGTGAAATATCAACAACAGCTAGTAGCTAATAAATCCAAACAGTAGCTAGCATTAACATTAGTCATTTTGCTAGCACCAGTTAAAGCTAACTTTAATGCTGGCAGCAGGATGGAATGAATAGGTCTACTGGGTCTTGCACTTGTGTAAATTTTAGGTTTTTAGCTGTTTATTTTACATAACATACTTATGTTTGATTTGGTTACAAAAAGATAAAGACAAAACTATTATATTTTATCTTTCCTGTTGACAAAATACAGGAGTTCAACAAGCAGGGTATGGGCTGCTTGAGTTCTGTTTTTATGAGATGGCTGAGGCAAGAAAATGGGAGTTGTGCATTCTGTGCCAAAAAGAAACTGAGGAACAACTTGTTTGCCCTCTTGCGAATCCAGTTGCCAGTTGTAGAGTGGGAGCCTACAAAGAAATCATCAACCTTGTGAGTCAGTTTAGAGCTATTGGTGTGGCTCCCCACCCAGATGTAGATCTTCCAGATGAAGAATTGATGCAGCAGAATCGTGCATCCTGACACAAATCATGTCGTCAGCTTTACAGATCCTCAGCATTTGAACACGCAAAAAAAACGCACTGCCCGTGAGGAATTGCCTGGTGTAAATAGAAGATCTTGTCGGACTGGAGAACCTGTTAACCGCAATCTATGTCTCTTCTGTGCTAAAGAAACAGATGCAGTAGACCCAGAGCTGGTTCAGACCTCCATGGGGCCCTAGGCAAAATTCTGCTAAGGGGCCCTCCTAACTGAACCCCAAAAATTTTCAACAGTCGCACCTGACACCCAGTGTTTCCACGTATCCCCCCTTTAAACGTATTGCAGTGTTGGTCTAACTAAGAATAAATTCAGAACAAATCAAATCAAACTAAATGTAACAATGAATGTAAACATGTTAATGTTTGAAAAAACTCACCATTAAATAAATCTCTAGATAAAGCTACTATTAATTCAGCTCCATCAAATTGGCTGCACTTGTTTTACTTTCACTTCAAATGTAGGTAATTATGTAATAATAAGAATATTATTATTATATAATTATTATTATTTTTAGCACCATTGTCATAATATTTCACAAGTTTTGTTTGATTCTGCATCTATATTTGCATGTAGGCTATCCAAGCAAACACAATTCAATCTTAGTCAATATTTATCCATTGCTTTCCATTTTGTATAAGTGTAGATGTAACTACACTACAACTAAAATTATAGGAGCCAGCAAGACGCACACAGAGACCGGGGTTCACCCAGGGCCCACCGCCCTGTTAATGCAGGTCAAGCACGGACTAGTCCCTCCCTCCCTCCCACCCACCCGGAGAGGAGAGTTACCTGACTGCTGTTCCTGCAGGTCATTGTCAGCTGTTTCTTCCCCCTAATTCCCCGAGGGATAACTCCGCTTCATCGTGGCGTGCTAAACGCTGTCTTGCTAGGCTGTACTGGGAATCCGGTAGGCTACACGTCACGTCGTCAGTTATTTTTTATTTTTTTAACGGGGCCTCTGCTATTTTGCAGGGCCCTACGCAACGTGCGTAGTGTGCGTATTGGGTGAACCGGTACTGAGTAGACCATTCTTTCCAGAAATTATCACTTACCCAAGAGATACATGACAAGGCAGTTAAACTAGGAGAAGATCGTATTCTGGCACTCTTTGCAGAAGGAGATTGAAGCAAAGTATCATCTGAAATTCTACACAATGTTTAACCGCCGTTACAATGTGATTTGTAAACAAACCACAGTGAGTGAAAACCTTGAAATCACAGCAGAAAATGAATTGCTACAATTCATAAAAGAAGAAATTAGCGGGGGTAGTAGAGTCTTTGCTTTGCAAGATCTAACAGAGATGATGACTGAGAGACTGGAACAATATGGTATCCAGAAAATCGTGAACCGGACACACCTAAAAGAAACAGTCCTCAAGAACTTCCCTGATTTGACAGAGGAGAAAGGTATCAGGGACAGAGTTTTTATTATGTGTTCGAAAACTGCTAGGAAGATATCAGACACATCACAAACACCAGATGAAGAAGCGCACACATTACTAATGGCAGCTTCAATCCTCAGAAAAGCAGTTTTGAATCATGAAACTCCATTTAAATTTGATGGCTCATTTCCCAGTGTTGTGAAGAGACGTCTGTTCCCCAGAAAATGAAGTATTTCTTCCGCCATCTCCTCACAGGACCCAAATCCTCAACAGATCAAGATAATTCCAGACAGACTCTGTCTGTGAGTCAGGTGGCCATGCAAAATATGACCTCTCTTTCAACAAACTTGAAATGTGAGCCTCCACTTGCAGTGTTCCTTGCCCTTGATTTGCATTCGGAAACAAGAAGCAAGAAGTTAGTCAATCTGCTACACAAATAAAAACTCACAGTATCATATGAGAAGGTCCTCAGCATGGAAGTTTGCTTTGCACAGGCCATTGCACAACAGACCAGGAAGAATGCAGATATAGTCTGTCAAATTTTCACAGTTGCAGCCCTTGATAACTTGGATCATAATCCCACATCTCGCACTGCAATCCCATCCTTCCATGGAACTGGGATTTCACTATTTCAGTTTCCTACATCAGAGAAGCCTGGGTTGCACCAAGAATGTCTGAAAATCAACTCAAAGAAATCAGGAGAAAGCAGCATAGTAGGACCCATCCTGCCTCATTCGTATACATCTGTACCACCTGTGGGCCGAAATCTTGTTACCCAACCTCCAGTTAAAGTTGTGCAGCCAGTGGTGAGAGGTTCATATGATGCAGAGAGACAGCATGAGGAGGCATGGATGAAGGCAGTAAATGACACCCTCTGTGTCGATTCTGATTTAGAAAGTGGCACTCCAACAATGTGGTCTTCATTCCATGCTGCTCGATCTGATGTTGTTGGACAGCCGGAAAAAAGCATTGAGGCCCTCCTGCCACTTTTTCATGACAAAGCAGCAACCCCAGAAATGATTCACCATGGAATGAACCTGGTGAAAAAAAACACTGAGCACCTCAACCCACAACAAGTCCCTGTGATGGTAGTGGACCAACCCCTCTATGACCTTGCAAAAAAAAAAATGCAGAGGACCTTCCCTGACATCTTCGGAGAAGACAAGTTTATGGTGATGTTAGGTGGGCTCCACATTGAAATGGCTTTGTGGAGTACCATGGGAGATCTTCTGCGTGGATCTGGATGGCCTGAAGCCCTGAAAGAAGCTGGGCTAGTGAATTCAGTGGCAGCAGCCACATCATTTCTGAAGGCATCCAATGTGATGACAACAAGATATGCCCATCAAGTTACTGTTGTGGTACTCCACAGCCTTCTACAGCGAGCCTATGAGGACAGTGGAACCGAGATGGTCCTTGAGGACTGGGTTGAGAGAGTTGCCCATGAGAGCCCAACATTCTCCTTCTGGCTGCTTGTGTACAAGTACCAGAGTATCTTCATGTTCATACGAGCACATTGCGAACGGAAGATCGAACTCATGGTCACAACCCTGCAGAAACTTGTTCCTCTGTTCTTTGCTCTCGACCATCATAACTATGCCCGGTGGCTTCCAGTCTTTATAAAGTCTCCCAGATAGTATCCGGGCAGAGTTCGAAAAGGGACATTGGACGGTAACTCGCAGCAATCAACGTTTTTCAGCTATGCCGATTGACCAAGCACACGAGCAAGCCAACAAAAGGGTGAAAGGAGTGGGTGGCATAATTGGCCTCACAGAGAACCCCGACATGTTGGAACGCTGAATAGGTGACTGGCCCGGAAATCAGCCGTGTCCTGGAGGAGTTTACCACTGTAAATGACAGTGATGACTCCGAATGGCGTCCTCATCATGAGGAAGGATCAGCATCACAGCAGAGTTTTCAACGTCACACCAAAGACCTGATGGAGCTGTTGCTCAGCAATGGGAATCCCTTTGAGGAGAGCAGTAAAGACCTGGTTACTTTATGGCGCATTTCCACTAGCACGGTTCGGCTCGGTACGGCACGGCTCGGCGCGCTATTGCGTGTTTCCACTAGCACGCAGTACCTGCAACCGGGTACATTTTTGGTATCACCTCAGCCCTGGTTCCAAGCGAGCCGAAGCGTTACTAAAACGTGACGTCAGCCGACTGCCTTCCACTGATTGGCCGATGAGTGTCGTCACTGGAAGCGACGACCGACAACAGAAATGTTCCTGCTGAAGCCTGAAGCCTGTTATTACCAGAGAATTTCTAATATTGAGACTGGCTCTGTTATTACGTGACTTTATTAAGTTTTAATATTTTTTCATGCGAGAAAGTAACTGTTTAGATCCCCATGTGCGGTTAGTTTATCCAAACGACGGCTGTTTAGAAGTTTGCCCCGATGTTTTTCGAGTGTGAAGCTCCAGGTCCGAGCAGCGACCGCGACATCACAGAGGCAGCAGCCCGGCTCCTGACGTGCTCCGCCGGCCAGCCTACCACCGTCACCCCGAGGGGAACAGACCGCTAATTAACTTCCCCGATGGCTTTTAGAGGTTTACCACCGGCTGGTTAAACTCTTAAATGTTGGTCTCATTGATGAAATCTAACAATTGTGGCTGTAGCAGAAGTTTGTTTGTGGTTAGACAGAAGAGCAGCACTGCCTTGGGGTCTGTACGCACAGAAAACACCACATTTACATCAATAAATAAATGTTTTACAATGAACCAGGCCGATCTCAGAGCTGGCAAGACTCTCCGGTAAGGCATATTGAACGGTTAAATGCCGTTAACGGGACGAGAGAGCAGTCAAAACGGCGGTTTAAAGCTAGCTACAGCGAGGGTAGGTTCACTTCCTGTTTTCAAAGTAAAAGCACCAATTCTATCGTAATGGCTTTCCTTATGATAAAAGGCAACGGGTATTTTATTTTGTGAAAATAACCGGAAGTGTGTTGCTCACTACGGCTAGCTTTAGTAACGCCGACTTCGTTGAAACAAAATTGTAAACAGCTGGTATTTTGTCAGATTTTCAACACGTTGGGGATCTAAACGACTACTTTCTCGCCTGAAAATGTTTCAAATGTTGCTAAAGTTATATATTTACAGAGTTTAGAGCGTTGCTCGGCGACGTGTAAATGATGTCACGGCGGTACTAGTGGAACTCAGTTGTAATGGAAACACAACCAAACCGAGCCGAGCCATGCCGAGCCGAGCCGTACCGAGCCGAGCCGTGCTAGTGGAAATGCGCCATTAGATAACAAGGTGTGCGGGTTTGCAGCCGCTGCAGCATCGGCCCTTAAAGTTGAGTCAATGGGACAAGAGCAGTACAACAACTTCAAAAAGAATGTGCTGGACTCACATGACACACCACTGACAGCTCCGATCAAGCGAAACAACTTGATGTTGTTCCATGAGAAGAAAACAGGCAAGAAGACTGCTAAACTGAGAATACAGCACTTCAGACATCATGCAGAGCTTTATGGGAAAGCTTTCATTGTGCTGGAAAGCTGGAGCGGGAATTTGGAAGAGTTTTTTCGCCACGAGTCTTCTCCATACCCACCTGCATTATCATGCAAAGGATCCCTCAACTCCTGTACCAAGTCAGATTGTTGTTTTACATCCTGGGAAATCCTAAGAGTGGAGGAATATCTGACAATGAGGAAATAGTTGCACCAGATCTTTATGATTTCATTGTCATTGATGGTGGAGCACTTATCCATTCACTGCCTGGCACAACTGTCCAAGGGAAGACCTTTGAGTCCTACATCGACAAGGTCTTCTGCCCAAGAGTTCAACGTGACTTGAAAAGATCAACACGAGTGGACATCGTCTGGGACCAGTATCGTGCTTTGACAATCAAAGGAGGAACAAGAGAAAAACGAGGATCAGGTACCCGACAACGCATCTCTGGCACTGCCAAAGTCCCAAGAGATTGGCAGGCATTTCTGGCAAATGAGGATAATAAGACAGAACTGTTTTCATTCCTGTCAACTGCGCTTGTAATAAATTGACAGTTCCCAGATGACAAAGATGTCTTCATAACAGCAGATGATTGCGTCCACCATGTTGGAAACAGTCCTCCAATGGATCGCTGCAACCACGAGGAAGCTGACACTCATGTCCTAGTGCATCTTCTCCATGCCCTCCAAACAGCATCAGTTGGGATGGTCTATACTGGAGACACAGATGTCGTAATCCTGCTGAGTAATTTCAATCATATCAAGGCTTTGAATGCAACTGCAGAAATCTGGATCTGCTTCAAAACTGGAAAGACATCAAGAATGATCTCCCTGAACACTCTCGCCACAAAACTGAGCACAGAAACATGTAAAGCCATGGCTCTCTTCCACGCATTCACTGGATCAGACAGCACATCTTCTTTCAAGTTCAGGGGTAAGCGATCCTGCTGCAAATTGATGCACGAAGTTCCACACTTGACAGAGGAGTTCGCAACTATCGTTGAGACTCCATTACAAACCTCTCCAAGGCTGAAAGAAGTTGCAGTAAACTCCAGTGAATCAAATGAGGAGAATGATGTTGATCTTCTTCAAATGAGGCTATTCTCACAGAAGACGAGGGATGTTGAAAGAATCCCCCCAACAATGGATGCTTTGGATCTACATCTCAAAAGGAGTGTCTTCCAAGCAAGCATCTGGACAACAGCCCACATGTAAGTATGCACCTGTATGGATTTGAGTACTATATAATCACAAAAAAATCATGCATTTATGTATTCATTCATTTAGGTCAACAATGCCTGACAACAACCCCACTGACCATGGGTGGAAAGAAGAGGACAGCAAACCTCTTCCCATTTGGACTACGCTACCACTTGCCAAAGACGTATTCCAACTAGATGTGAAGTGCGGTTGTACAAGTACTTGTACAAGTCGACCTGCCAGTTCTCGGTGCAAGTGCATGAAGGCGAAGTTAAAGTGCACACGTCTGTGCAAGTACACATGTCAGAACTTCTAAGACTGACATAGAATAAATCAAAGAAGTAAATAATAGTTATCATTGTAGAGTGAAGTTCTCAGAATAAATGTTAGCCCTATGGTCCTCTGTTCATTTTTTGAATGCCAGAAAAACTATTGTTTATCTTCTTATTGTTATTGATTTACTTTCTTCCAGATATAAAGTTCTTTTGTGAAAATTTCTTGTGAATAAAATGATGGCTTGATTGATTGATTGATTGATTGATTGATTGATTGATTGATTGATTGATTGATTGACTGAAAGAAGTTGAGACTCCTGATCCTAAATCCATACATACAACGTTTATGGCTGTTACTACATTTTGCGGCACCCCCTAGGGCATAGAATAGAAGAGTGAGGAGCATTTCAATTTCAGTTTAATCACCACACAGTCTTGACTTAATGAAATAACATTAAAAAGTAAAATTCCTTAGCAACTGTGAGGATATTTTCAGACTTTATCTTTAAAAAAGCATAATTTCGCTTGTGTCCATTGAATATTTGGGGATAAAAGTGTATTTATTTTTAATCTGGTCACCAAATGCTTAGCATACCAGTTTCTCCTTTTAATTCTGAATCCATACATACCTCATATGTTAAATTTGGTTAATCTAATCAAAAGTTGTAGCAGTTTACACATTTTGCGACGCCCCCTAGAGGCCATTTTTTATCTGTGTGTTTGACACTCGGACTCAAATTGTTCTATAGACCCTAAACTTCAACTTAGAAGTGAAAACCAAACTTTAACACCAATTTGAAATGACTGAGAAAAATTACACATGCATCCAACCCCACTACAGTGGCTCGAAGTCTGCAGAGCAAAAGTCTCACTGCTCGTGCAGCGCTGGAGCTGACCTTACTGAGTGACATGACCAAGGACAACATTTTCAGATCTGTCCCAGATGTTGCTGAATTTATTTCAGCTCTGCATCCACAGACCACGGGGCTGTTTAAGGAGGTTGAGGCCTTTATTGAACTTTGCCTGTATCTGCCTGTGCCAGCTGCTCCATCTGAGAGATCATTCTCCTCCCTCAGACGACTGAAGACCTGGATGCGAAGTACCATGCAAGAAGAGGTTGACACATCTGGCTGTGATGCACATACACAGCCACATCCTGGACATCTCTTGTTAGGAGCTTCATCGGGAACACACCAGAACGCAAGGCCACGTTTGGTGCCATGTAAATCAAGGTAAGACCTGATTGTATTCATAACACTCTCACTGTGCATTTACGGTCTGTTTATTAATTCCAGTCACATTTTATATGTGTGAAATCCTGCATGTGTGTACACACATCTTGAAAATCATGTGAGGTTACTAACGTTTCATAACTAAAATTATCGTGAAAATATTTAACTTAACTAGATGGCATTTCTCTGAACCATTCGTTAAGAGGAAATAATGTATTTGCTGTGGAAAGAAGGCAACATAATGCGTAATCATAGGTTAAACAATCTTTGCTTCCTTTAATTTAGTTTGGATAACAGTAATAGCTGCAGCTTTCTTGTTTTTATTTCTTAATTTCAGATATGCGAAGTTGCTTGGCCATGGTGATCGCCGCTTGCTCGGAACTTCTGTTTTTCTGGTTACCACTTGCCGCTGGCTGTTTTGTTTTTTTAAATGTTTTTCTGCTGGCCGCTTCCTGTTCGCCGGACTAGTGTTTTTCTGCTGATGTTTTTTTTAGGGCCTGACTGTAATGTCAGAGAGGTAAATTTGATTGTTTTTTCATGCTCAGCACCAAGGATAGCGCTTCAACGTAGCTGCTAATTTTGTTCAGGCCTTTTGTCAGATTCAGCACCAAGGACAGTCACAGTGTCAGTGCGTAAAAACGAATTTTGTGTCTGTCATGTCATGTGTTGATTACTGTTTGCCTACTTATATGGACAAAACATTTTAAATTAGCATTTCTTAGAACTTATGGGAGCCAGTAAGCAGCCTAGTAGTGTGCGATGCGCTAGGGTACAGTAGCAGAAAAAATACGATGACGTCACTCATTCATTCAGTTGGCAGCCCCCCCTAATTAAAACATCTTCCCGCGTGCCTGGCTCCAGGCCATATTTTACTTTCAAAACCGTTTTTTTTTTTTTACAGATTATGATAATAGACACTCTCAGGTACCCTGTGTGTGAATATGGTAGTCCTCTGATATGTAAAAACTGTTTTAAACTACAATCAAAACATAATGTTTTTTATAAACTGTGTGATCTTGGTTTTGTCTGAGTCGGTCTCCTTGAATGCTGCTCTGGGGACAGCGTGCAGCGTGCTGTACGGCTGTCGGCTTCACCGTGTTGCCAACTTGGCGACTTTCTCGTTAAATCTGGCGACTTTCCAAACCCTCTTGGTGACTTTTTTTTGTCACGCGACTAGCGACAAATCTAGCGACTTTTTCCGGTGCTGTTACAAACGTTTCTGGTTTGGAGATTTGGACCTGAAAGCCCGTTATCACTGCTGTTTTCACCGTGCAGCGAGCGCTGTGATCCGGGGGCCGCGTCCCAAAGCACTCAGCAGCGGTCAGTCACACAGGAGTGTCACGGAGCTGCTCCGCTGCGGCCAGACACTCCACGCCGCCACACCCCCCAGATTTGCCTACAAAAATACTTATTTAGCCGTAGAAATGATTTGGGAGGGTCCATGCCTATGTTCCCACAGCGTTATGTTCCCACAGTTCTAAGATTTTTCTCAGAATTAGGCCCTATGTTCCCACTGGACTCTCTCTACCTATCTGGACTCTATCTATCTGGCCTGTCTGGCCTCTACCGGGTCTTTTTACTAAACTTAACCAACTCCTTTCTTCATTGCCTAAACCCAACCAATGGTGGGACCAAAGGGCTGTGGGAACATAGGGCCTAATTTTCAGTGACAACAAAAGTTAGAAATGTGGGAACATAAGGCTGTGGGAACATAGGGCTGTGGGAACATAGGAATGACCCCATTTGGGGACACATGCCACACTGCAGAGTACCGTAAAAATGAGCAGATTGCCACTTGACACAAAAGTGCATCTTTCTCTGAAACTAGAGCGGGAGCTCCGTTTTTGCAGAAACCGAGCTCTCTTCTTCTCCTTCGTACTCACGAATGAAACGGCAGAAAAACTCGCCGTTTTTTCGAGGAGCACGTTGGAAAGTCACTCTTCAACCACGTGAAAACCGTTTGTTTCTAGGTGATGTACAGAGTTCGGTTCGACGTGAGAAAAAGGTAAACAAATAGCCAAAAACATGTGGTCCGGAGCGGATATGATGAGCAATTCGTGTGGTCGCGAAAGAGTTCATTCTGACCTTGAATACATCTGACCAGTTCACTCCAAGGACTCTTTCATCAGGTAATGCGTCATGACTAAGGTCCAAATCTCTAACCTCCTTAGCTCTTTCTGACTCATGAATGGAGGCTAGAACAGTTCTGTTATTACTCATCAATTTTTTAAGGTGAAATCCTCCACTCTCACACAGTGCTGTCAAGTCCTTGACCACGTTAACTGCTTGGGTTTCATCTGACACTGACAAAAGACAATCATCTACATAAAAATTATGCATGATTGCTTTCACTGCAGCAGGTGCCTTCTCGTGACATTTTCTCTGGAAAGTCATAGTTGAACTGTTGTACAAGCAAGTTCTCTACATTTGCAATGGAGATGCGATTTACAGATACACTTTGTCCATTTTAGGTGGAGTGACACAATCATCACATCTGAGGGGACCATTCATGTCCCAACCGAGGATTGTTCGAACTGCATATGGACCATCGTCCTCACTGTGGATGATTTCCCATGGTTCCATGGCCTTGTAAACATCACAGCCTATCAACAGTCCAATGTCTGTGTTTATTTGTGGCAGCTCGATACCATGAAGGTGTGGCCACTTTTCCAAATTTCTCTTTGGACACAGGAATGTCTTTATGAGTATAGATCTCAGGTAAGTCAATGTAAATGTTCTCTTTTAGACCACAGATTTCTAGACCTGAGAGATGGTAGCTTGGCTCTAGCTTTTCTTGACCCATTGTTCGAAGCAATTTGAGTTTTCATGCCTTCGATGCCAAGCTGTCTCATTAACTTTTCAGTACAGAAAGTTGCTTGACTTCCATTGTCCATGAATGCATAAGTCTCTATTACTCTGTTGCTTTTCTTTACCTTGACACACACAGGCACAATTGCCAAGACACAATAATTGTCTTTTCCGGCCCCGGTGGCACAACAAGGTCCACTCGATGTGCGTTGTTTCACAAGCTGTCATATTTTCTGTGGTGCTTTTCTGACTGCTCTTAGCAGCTTCATTATCATCTTCCCTTGTAACATGAAGCATGCTTGGGTGTTTCTTAGGACAGTGTTCACATGAAGCTCTCTTTTTGCAATCTTTAGAATAGAATAGAATAGGTACTTTATTGTCATTCAAGTACACAGTGTGCATAGAACAACATTTCTATCTCAAATTTCTTTACTCAAATGACCTTGAGTCAAACATGAAAAACACAGTCCTTTTCCTTTAAGAAACTCTATTCTTCCCTTATAGGGCTGGTTTCTGATTTTGAGACATTCTGCCAATATATGTTGTTTTTCACAGAATGTACATGGCTTCTGAAAAGCATTGACGACCTGACGTGAGGAGCCTTTACAGTTTTCAGGTGAGTTCTCATTTACAGCTGGTGCTACACTTGTAGCGAATGTAGCCTACTCCCTTTTGGCCTGTTTGCTCTATCTGTTTTCATATTTGCAAAATGTTTCCCCTTATCTTCAGTATCCTTTATGTCACCAAAAACAGGATCTGCAGCTATCTTAGCTTGTCTGTATATGAATCTGACCAGATCTGAAAACCTTGGTCTCTTTCTGGTAGCTTCTTGAATATCAAATGCAGAAACTTTCCACATCTATCGTCTCATTTGATATGGTAATTTGGAGACAATGATTCTCATATTAGTGGGATTCTCTATTTCTTGTAGCTGATCAAGGTCTTGCATTGCATTGTTACAACCAGTTAAGAAAAATGAGTAACTGTGGAGAGCCTTAGCATCATCTGGTTCCCAGCATTTTCCGTTGGGAGGGTGGGAGGGTTGATCGGACCATATGAGTTTATAGCGGGCCGCCACCACGAATAAATGAGCGTATGGGAAACACTGTGATTTTCCAGAGAGAGGTAATTTCACAATTTTCCACTATAGCCTCCATTACGCACCGCCCATGACGTACTGAGTACTTGACTATGTCGTGGAAACGACACGCTATTTACCCTGTAATTACAAGCAGTAATTTGTGGCAATTCTACGACTACAACTATACTATTACTATTGCATGTATTTTACTAGACCATTATTTCTTGGCTATATTTCTTGACATTACTATGCAATTAATCGTTTATTCTGGGCTATGTTTCTCAACATAACTACACAATTTACCATTATTTCTGGGCTATTTCTACACAATTTAACGTCTTTCCTGGCTATATTTCCTCGACATTACAATGAAATTGACCGTTATATTTTTGACATTCCTACACAATTAATTACTATTTCTTGGTTATATCTTGACATTACTGTATGACATAATTAAGGGCCTATAAATTAAAGGGTTACCCAAAACTCAGTAACAGAAATAATTGTGATCTCTAACCCAGTAACAAAACCCAGCTCTTCATGTGTGGAAGAGTGAGGCATCAAGTAGTGAATGTGGTAAACATGTTGGCTGCTTTAATCTGCTCCTCAAGTTGTTTCCCTCTGTTTCAGGTTAGGATTTAGCAACAAAACCTCTTAGTTCAGTCTCAGTTATTATTTTTATTTTATTAATTTTTGTTTGATTTTTTAATGAAAAATTTGCTTTTGGCTCAGACATCTTGAACTCATTATTACTTCAGTCCTGATAATTTGTGAGGTAAGGAACACTCCTTGACTGAATAGTCTTTAAAATATTTAATTAGATTTGATGAAATTGGTGATCTGAGCTAATTTGTAGCATCTGGCATTTTGCTGTAAATGAACGTGTCTGTCTCAGATTTCTGCATTCATAATGTCTGGGATTAAGAAAGAGGGTCAAAAGTCAAACTTTCACTTCATCTTGATTTAATCCAAGAATCAAATTTGCAGCATAAGCATAAAGACATAGATTTTGTTGTGAAATTGAGTTACTTATTTGTCCAAGTAACAAAAACAAAACATGGCAAAGTGCTCACAATGGTTCGGTACAGAAAAAGGGATGTAGCCCATAGCTTATACTCTACTGATGTGGAGCAAGGAGGCGTTTGCCTTTTACATGTAGCCTACGTAGTTTCTGTAACTCAGTTCAAATAAGAGCACAACAATATTTCACAGTGCTGATGGTCAGACTCCTGAGTGTCGTATGAAGCACAAAGATACTGATTGTTCCACGTAACAAAATAAAAAAATTTCTTGACCAGAATTGTAGAAAATATAAATATGTGTCAATATTAAACAAATGGTGCTTTTTTTTATGTAAGGCCAAAAAGTCCTTTAAAAACATCCCATCCCAGCAAGGACAATACCGTAGTATGAAATAATACACTATACTGTGTATGTAGATAGAAACACACTGCGTTTGTATCAAACACTTCTTAGTATAAAAGATACAGTATGAAAAGCTGCAGCATCAAAACTCAGTAAATCAGCAGGCTTTGTTCATGGAGGACTCATGATGTTGCTGTGGTTACAGGTTGGATGTCTGTCCTGGGACAGCTTTGGTGTCCAGGTAGCTGACAAGGTCCTTCACCCAGGTGGCTGAAGGTCTGGCACAGATCTGACGGCCCATCACTGTCTTTAACCTGAACCAACACAAACAAAACCGTCATTCAGGCTTCATGCACAGGTGCAGTGATGGATGTTAGTGACAGATTCTTTTTTCTACTCACAGGATGGCAGACTGTGGGCACCGCTGGCTGGTCTTGGTGTAGCTGACCACTTTTTCTTTTGCCACCACGCTGTCATTGAAACTGAAGCAGCATTTCTTCGGTCCGGCACCACGGAGAGCTACAAATAAACAGCTGTAAGTTAACAAACAGTTTGATAGACATTGTCCAACTCTGTCTTATTTGGTTCCCTTTTTTGATTTCCTCTTTTCCTTGAATGACGCCACAGCTAATATTTAGTAGAGGAGATTCTGTTGTGGCTTATCTGTTCAAACTCTGCTCTACTGTTGAGATTAAACAAGGATTTAATGGTTTGATTTTGTAAAATTAACATTTTGATTGACCTCATAGCCTTCAAACTGACATGTGACGTTTGGTTTCAAATTTGACTGTCTTAATGTAGTGTTGGAGAAAAAAAGGTCCAAACTAGGGACAGTTACTATCAGGGACCTTTATTTCCAACATTCAGGAGTGCAAAATAACAGTATCCAATAAGTCAGAAAAATACTCAACAAGGTGTCAAAATAACTTCTTAAAAATGATGGGGATGGACAAAGTTTGGCGCAGTAGAGGTTATGTCCAAAAAATGGATGTAAACTTAAGTCTGTTCTAGACCAGACTGAGATGTTGTTTTCTATGTTTCTTTTACTTTTCTCAGAGAGCACCACTTCTCGTGTATATTTATATTTAGTGAGGTTTCCTCCCCTTTCCCTCTAATATCCAATACAATTTTTAGCTAAAAATAATAGCGTAAACTTTCTTTTATGCAAACTCTGCCCTGGCCTTCCTATGATTCTATGTCACATGCAGGATTCAAATTAAATAGAGTGTTTTTTCTTGTGCTGACTCAGGCAACCGTTGTGGTGAATGCACACAGTAAACTTTGGGTGCTGTCGTGTTATTTACGGGCTCTTTGCAGATTGGCATAATGCTTTGAGGCTACAGCTGATAGCCACCCAGGCTCTTAAAGATAATGGGTAAAAGAAAAGTATATATTTCTAGTAGTTATGACAGGGTAACGTCTACACATGGATCAGTTCCAAAAAATATAAATCTGAATCATATTCATTGAATCAAATACACTAATTGAACATCTTACCTTCACTCAGGGTGATGACAGCCAGCATCAGCACAAACATGGACAGAAAGAGACGAGGTGCAGCCATCCTAAGATCTATGTGTGTTCCCTCACAGTCACAACAGGTGAAAATCCCACTTGGATCAGATGGATCAGCCTGCTCTCTGAGATGTCACTCAGCAGTGGACTGTGTTCTCCGTGCCATGCTCAGACATTTATACAGTCCAACACCGTGTGTTGGAAAACCCCAAAGTTCCACGCATGAGTGAGAGTAGGAGTGTGTGGGCTTTTGACTGCGTGACGATCAAGAGGAAGTGGTGTTTTTTTCAAATGTGGTTTTCCCTGGCCACTTGTGTGTGACCACACAAGCCACTCTCAGTCGCTACATTTCCGACATTATTTATCTTTTTGATTGACCTTTTATTGACACCATTGAGAGGTGAATAGACAATAAGATATTGGCACAGAGTCTAGATGAATAAGTAACTCTCAGTCAGATCCTGTGACATTAAAGACACCTCTGATAAAAAAAACAAGTGTTTAATCTTCATGTTATTTTTTTATGTACTGTGAAGATATATGATATATGAAATACTATATGAATGTGTGTTTCCACTGGGAGCAGCAGTGAACCAATGGCAGTCTTGTTAACACAGATTCAGACAGCCTGTGTTTCACAGACATGCGGAAACATGAGGAACTAATCCTTTCAGGTTAGGCTCGATAAACCTGAAACCCTGACAGCACAGAGACGAGAGTGACACTTTTACTGCTCAATGCCTCATTAGATCACATCACCTCAGAATAAAAAACAAATCCCACAACCTGTGACTGCAAGACACAACTATACCTTTATGTAATTGACCTGGAGATACATCATACACCAAAATAAACTGGAGCCAGCTATACCAAAATATACATTTACTTTACACAGAAGAAGTGGAAGAGAAGAAGCTGGAGATCAAGATGTGTTGATAAGCTTGGCCTAACTGGATATGAAGACTGGAGTACAGTATTGGAGGTTACACTCAACACAGACTGACGAGGTGGTGAGGACGGAGGAGAGACGATGAGGACGTCCAGGACGGTTCTTCCCCTCAGGCTACGGTGGAAGATAGGGAGCAGGCTGTACCGTCAGGCCACAAACACTGACCCATGGAGAAGTCTCAGTTTAGATTTGATCATTGTACCATAAGCTGTAATGGAAAGGTATTATACCCGTGTAATTACTGTATTGTATTGCTGTTTTGTAATTTCTGTGTTTTGAGCTCTGCTCGCTACAAGGTGTCCTTGTAAAAGAGAGTCCACTCTCAATGGACCTACCCTGTCAAAATAAAGGCTAAATTAAAAAATGACGTCAACAGACCTTAGAAGTATTGACCATTTTGTTGAAAAAATACATAAAGGAAAATGTACCTAGCTAAACTAATTCCAATGACATTATCAGACCATAAAGTGGTACTAATAGAAGGTTAATTGCGTCCGTCGGTGCACAAGGCTTCTTCTTCTTCTACACTATAATCTGATTATAAATACATTGCACAATTTAAATCTGGCTTACATGAGTTTATTGATATTAACTCTGGCTCAGTCAATGACCCTAGAATTCTATGGGATGCGATTAAAGGGTACATTAGGAGCAATACCATTCTTTACTCATCTACTCTACAAAAAATGAGGCATGCTAAATTGGAGGAATTGGAGGCCCGATAAATAGGGCCCTAGCAAGGTGGGAGGGGGCTTGTAGGTGCTTTGACAGGGTGTGGAACATACTGACAGTTGCGTCATCAGTTCAGTTTAATTTAGCTATTATCTCTCTGCTATTAAAAAAGGACAAAGACCCTACAGAGTGTTCAAGTTATAGGCCAATTTCTTTACTTAATTCTTACCTTAAAATGTTTGCTAAGATACTCGCACAACGCTTACAAAGTTATATGATTAAGTCAGTACATTGTGATCAAACAGGCTTTATTCGGACAAGACTGGCCTCTGTGTTAGGAGACTATTACATATTATTGATAAGGCATCTACCATAAGTTCACCTGCGGCCTTGCTATCGCTGGATGCAATGAAAGCGTTTGATCATCATCCATGCTGGACAAGATGGGGTTTGGTACCACATTCATTAACTATATTAAAGTACTGTACTCAAATCCGACAGCAATGGCTGACGGGTAGGACCTGTTCATCACCGTTCACCAATCTGTAGGTCCTCCAGACAAGGCTGTCCTTTGAGTCCTCTATTGTTTGCTTTATCACTCGAACAGTTGGCTCAAACAGTCCGTCAATCTCCATATATTTCTCCAATCTCTATTAATTCCCATTTCTTTATGCTGATGATATTTTATTGCATATGTAGTGAACCTCAGTTGGGGTTGTGAATGTAGCTCACCTCATTAGCTTCTCCCCCTCCCAGGTGCAGTATAAAAGAGCCAAGATGGCTGAGCTCAGTCTCTGCTGGTTGCTTCCCAGGGTGGTGAGTAGAGTCCCCGCTTTTTAATTCATTTGAGTTTCAGTTGTTTTTCCTTTATTAATTTGTGTCTTCTGTTTTATAGGATCCCCTGCTGCTGTTCTGTTTTGTTTGTTTTGGTTAGGTTTGCTTTTGGTTTATTTCCCTCTTTTCTTTTTGGACCAGTGGTTTTGTTTGACCTTTAACCCTTTTGTTTATTTGGCCATTTGTGATTTCTTGTAGTTTTTGATTTGCTTTCATAGTCCTTTTCTGTTCTTCAAATACATTGTTTGTCAATTGGGTTGTTTTGTTTAACGTCTGTTTACTTTTTGTTTCAGGGAGATCCTTTTTGTTTTTTTGATTTGCAGTGTGGCTTGGGTGTCATCAGCTGGGAGGCTAGGCACAGTGGTGAAGACCTCACTCCCGTTGCATGCAAGTAGGCACTGGGGCACCTTAGTGCATGATTTTGTAGTTTTTTGTGTTAACACCCCAGACTAGTGGGAATCATCACATCTTATGTCTGCCTCCCACTGAGGCCCCAGCCCACTGATTTTAGTTTTGTTATAGTTAATTTGAGTGTGTGTGTGTGTGTGTATAGCCGGCCTTTTAGATTTATTCCCTTATTAAAATAACTTTTAGATTTCTGTTAATAAAATTATTTTTGCCATACTTACCTTGTGTTTCCCCTTTTCTTCTTTTGCAGCCAAAGTTTTCTTAAGTTTATCCTTGTTTGATTATTTTTGCAATAAAAATATTTAATTTATTTACTTGTCTCTGCCTCCTTAGTCTTTCGAACCTGTGTCCTTATAAGTTCTGCAATATAGTTTAATTTCTTTGTTCTTTAATTCCTGGGGTGCAATTCCCCAGGTGGCGTTGTTGGTCCCTTTTTAGTTATCTTTAGTTATCCCCCTTCCCCTTTAATATTGAGTTACAGTAAGCCCTCGTCACACATATAAATGAGGCACCCCAGTCAATACCTTATGTCTTGCATATATTTAATCAATTTAGTGACATCTCAGGCTATAGCCGCGTTTCCACTGCAGGAGTTCCTGGTAAAAGGAGGGGGTAGGAACTTCTACAGGAACCGTCCTCTCACTCGGCCCTCTCGGCCCATGTCGCCACTGCAGACAGGAACCACCAGGCTCTTATGGCGACGTGCAACAGTTTTGATCATTGCGTGGCCATTGTGCAGCGTTTTTTTTTTTCTTTTTTACTGCTCTTGTTTTTTTCTGGCAATATAGACGCTTTCAAAAAAAAAATATGGTTTTGAATAGCCGTCTCGATTATCACGTAATCCCGCGATCGCGTATTTTCCACACCAGGCCTACTGCTACTCGTCTTTTACTGAGTTATTCTCTCTTTTTTTCGGCCGTTTTTAATAACATTTGTGTTTTAAAAATGCTGCTGATTTCTGGGCTTTCTCTTAGCGTCACATGATCCTGTTTTGAGTCTGACCAATCAGCACAGAGTAAATCTCAAGCCCCACCGGGACTTCTTCAGGGCCGATCTGAGTACCTACCCCCAGGCAGGGACTCCGTTCGGCCCTGTAAAGGTTCCTGTAAATGGCCCTGTGGGGGAGGTTCCTGCAGTGGAGACGCGCGCCAACGGGGCTGGCCCCGGAAAATTACCCCGAAGTTCCTGCAGTGGAAACGCGCCTTATAAAATAAATTGGTTGAAATCAGCTCTATTACCGTTAAATGAAGCGATGAGATCTGCCATCTTGCCACCTATAATCCCTATTGTTAAGCAACTGAAATACCTTGGTATTGATCTTCTCTCTTCAATCCAGGCCATTGTGAAATCTAATTTTGGTAACATGCTGAACAAAATCTGTCTCGATGTCTTCGTTGCCCAACTCTCTTGAAGCTAGACTATCGATAATAAAGATGAATATTCTTCCACGTGTAAATTGTATTAGTTCTATGCTCCCACCGCCCCAATATTGGACTAAACTGAACTCTGCAGTTTCCAAATTTGTATGGCACGGGAAACGTCCTTGTTTAAAATTTTCGATATTGCAACGAGCTAGGGCTGATGGCGGGCTGCAGCTCCCTAATTTTAAACTCTACTATTGTTCACTCTCCACCCTCTATCAAAATGGTTTGATACGACCATAGGGGTTTCATGGCAGGAATTAGAAGAGAGTTTGGTACACCCCTTTGAGCTAAAATATCTTCTATTCTCTAATATAACCACTAACCAATGTAAGGCACAGTTTGAGTCAATTGTCTCGCACCTCATGATAACATGGAGATCGATGGAAAAGATATGCAAAAATCAACAAGAAATGGAACTTGTCTTCTCCCATTTTCAATAACTCTGGGGGATGTATTTGATGGAAACGGATTGTGCTCTTTTCAGAAACTTTGTGATTTTTTTTATTTACCTGGTACGTCTTTCTTTTTCTACTTACTATTGAGATCATCTATGAAAGCTTACAGGGTTCCGTGGCAGACTACCCTTACAATGCACCCTATCCATGAGCTCATCACTCTAAACAGAGCCAGAGGGTTGGTTTCCTCACTTTACTCTTTCTTCTTAAAGTCCAGCTATTTGCCTCTAATGGTGGATGCTCGATGGAGGAGTGATGTTCCCAACATAAACTTAGAGTTTGATTGGGATACCACTTGGTTGAATATTCTACTTACCTCCAGAAATCCAGATCATCAGTTAATTCATTTAAAGTTTCTACACAGAACTTACTCCCCAAAGGCTATGCACTATGAAATTATTAGATACTCCATATTGCACTCTGTGTAGCCTACATCAAATGCACTTGGCACTTTTTCCATATGACATGGGAATGCTTTGAGGTTTCAGAGTTTTGTAGTATGATCGCTTCCAAACTCTCATCACTTTTATCCATCAATATTTTGCCATCCCCTGCTATATTTCTGCTAAACAATATTTTCCATTTGCATTTGAAATTTGCACAGATGCGCATATTCTTTGCTGAATTAACAGCAGCAAAGACACTGGTGGCTACTAGGTGGAAAACTCCTCACAGCCTTACATTCCGTCAATGGGCTTTTACATTTTTGGATATTGTATATATGGAACTATCAACTGCCCAACTAGCCTACATGGTGCAAATGAAAAGAATATTAATATATGGTCTCAACTTGCAGGTGCACTCAAATATATGATTTAAACTATACATGACTAACAATGTGTCTGTTTAATTTTTTTTCTCTTTCTTACTGCTGGTTTGTTTCTGCTTTTGTTTTGTTTGTTGGCATGGTATACTAATATCTAATCTTCACTTATTGTTGGTCTGAGGAGAGGAGGGTGGGGGGTGGGACTGTTTTGTTGTTGTTGTTCTGTCTGTTTGTTTGTTTTTTAGTTATTTATATTGTGCATTTTATGTAGGCCTACAAGGGCTCCAGACTGCGACTAAATGGTCGCATTTTGCGACTAAAATTTGATACAATGCGAGTAAATTTTTCATCTACTCGCGCATGTGCGACCAGTAAATTTGCCCCGATGTTTTTTTTTATTTTTTAATGACCACTGTGATTGGCTAATGTGTGAAAAGAAACGTGTGTTTCTCTTCTCTACATCTCGGAGCGGAGGAGACGTCTTTCCACAGCAGAGCTCTGTGTGAAACAGCAGGAGACACACAGACCGGCAACCTCCGCACGTGTGTGTGTGTGTGCTGAACATCACCCGCGATATTTTTTTTTCTTCCAACTTCCTACAAACCTTAAACATCCCATAATATGCTCACGCTCTCAGCAGCGGTACTCAAATCGTCACAAGGCAACGAAGCAGGTTGACTCGCGTTGCAGAACAGCACAGAGGCTCCCAAACGGAAATGATTATTGATTGATTGTTGATCGATAGATTTCTTTTTTTTTTTTTTGGGCCGCGCGGGGGCGGGGGTCTTGACGAGTTTGATGCCAAGGAGTCCGTGCACATGTGGCTCATGACGGGTCAACAGACAAAGAGGCCAAACTACAGGGGCTGTCCTACACAGGCTGTTCTTGGATGAGTTTACCACAAGTGGTGTGTCTAAACATTATAGTTTACGCATTTATCAAAGTATTTATACAGTGAAAATTTGAGGAAATGTGAAAATTTACTTTGCAAGTCGATTTCGGTGTGCGCCCCTAAATTTTCTGTTTGCGCTCCTAAAATTTTAAGTTAGGGGCCACTGTGCTCCTAGTCACAAAAAGTTAGTCTGGAGCCCTATTGTGTCTAATTGTTAAATGGTCCATAAACAAATAAATAATTGATCACAAAAAAAAGGAAAATGTACCTTTTCATTCTGCATTTGTTTCATGTATTTATGTGTTTTTGATTTTGCATCATTCCTGTGTTTGCAGCGTTTGACCGTTTGCAGCACGTTTGCCCTTGTCGGCCACCGTAATATAGCGATAGGTACAATTTTCTTGAAGTTGTCTGATCACTTCTGTCCACATTCTGAGGACACCCATTTTCAGCTTAATACTCCAAAATGTTCACTAAGATTTTTTACTTTGTCACAAACTGAGACAGAGCTCCTTCTCTGACATTACGACCAGTTTGCATTATTGTTGGCACATACTGGTAATAAATAATCAAAGGAATTCTACAATACAGCTCTTATTCAGCAAGACTGGGAATTACTTTAGAAATGAAACAAAGCCCCTACTCATTTCGTCGAATGGTTTGGTATTTGTCACTTAGGCCTGACTTTAGCTAAAGGGTTTTTTTTTTGTCATTCTTCGTGGAGTTCCATATGTAAATCTTAAATGTTAAACTTTCCCCAGTGCTCATGAAAAGCAGAAAGGCTGGTTTCACTTCTTCTTCTTAAGAGAAACAAACAACTTCTTTTTCGATTGAAAGGTGGCGTTCACACTAAAGGCACATCAGAAACAGTGGTTTTTATTCTTATACTGAGAAAAGGGAAATAAACTGATAAACAACTACCCGTGCATCCACTCACCACAGCCATTTGCACTGTGTTCTGCTCTTCATAATTGATCCTGAACTCCTAATCCATGCCTTTAAATCAGCAAATCACTTTCCATGTTATCACCTCCCTCAGTCTTTTTTATTTAAAAAGATATGAACTATATTTAGCAAAACAAAACGACTTGAAATTCTTAAATAAATTTCTTCCACATTTGAACTTTAAGAAATAATTCTGAAATGTATTTTCCTCGAGAAGATGCTGCACTGCACATCTCCTAATATTTGCTCTCCAAACCTCTTGATGAAATGTAGAGCAGTATTCAGGTGCCAGAACAGAACAGGACAGTGAAAATGTTATGAAATACATTATTTATCCTTCCTCATTTTATTTATTTGTTCTTAGAAAACATACATAGATGGACCGTGGTACCTTTCAGTAAGTCTTTTGTGGCACACAGTGTAAACTATTTACCAAGTAAATAACATATACCAGGATCTAATCTCAACCCCCTTCACCCTACCTTGAAGAGTGGTGATTCATAAACAAATCTGATATGCACTCAAGCTGCAAAAAGAGTCAAGTGTGACATTTTTAGGAACTAAAAAAAAATTACGTTGTGGTCAGAATGAATGTAATGATTAAACAATGGGATGAATCACCTCAGGGCATACAGTATAAAGAGATGTTTGTTAGATTCCAGTTCAGTGTTTGTTTTTATGAACCAGTCTCAGTTTGCTGTATCTTGTGAAAAATATCAGTGATTAGAATCAGACTTAACTCTGCATTGCCCCTCCAGCATGACAATGTTCATTGACTTCTCTGAACAAAATAGGTGGAGCCAGAGCATCTTGTCACAGGGCTACATTTGTATAGCCAGGCTAGCGCCGCCTACTGGTTCCGGCAAATTTCATTTGCCTCAACAATGTAGTCAGGACACTAGCAATGCGTTTCGGTTTGCTCCGTCCGCCAGAGCGGACGGACCACTCAGCGAACAGACGGGTAAGTGAAGGCGATGACGTTGAACTCAAGCGCTCAAGATTAACCTATGAGCTTAACCGGTGTATAGCACACGTGACCACCAAGCAGCAGCGATTAGTTGAAGCAAATGTAAGCAACCGCCTCCCGGAAGCAAACGAATCCCTATGGCTCAGGTTCAGACGCTTTTTGAAATGTAATGAAATAAGCGGCTGATGCATCAGGCTAACATTTGTATACTGGACATATACAACTCTGTGGCATGAGTGACTGACATCTAAGGTGATACAATCCATCCATTTACTGTTTATCCGTGCAAGCTCAGGGAACACTGAAGCCAATCCCAGCTGACACAGGGTGAGGGTGACACCCTTGGCAGGTCACCAGGGCCAATATACTAATCTTTGAGCAATTTAGGGTCCAAGCCACCTTTTGTGCATATATTGTTGGGAAAAGCCAGAGAACCCACACAGGCACAGGGAGAACATGCAGACTCCATCCATCCATCCATCCATCCATGAAGACACCAGGCCTGAGATTCGAACCTTGAACCTTCTTGAAAGGCAATTAAATACTGTAGTGGTAACCACAGCACAGAGAAACATTTTCAACCACCAAAAATAAAAAAAAATCCAAGCTGTTCTTTTTATGTAGTAAAACTTTGTAACCATGTTCAAAAGTTTCCCTTTGCACAGAATGTAGGAGAGTACAGATGCATTTTGATACCTAAACCAAACTCAGAAACATCACTGTCGGGAAACTTTTTTGTTGTGTTTGACATGTGCACTAGGTAAAAGTTTGAGCAGGACTGTGATCTAAAATAGCCAAAAAAAAGCAATTTTTTTTCATTCACTTACTCTGATTGTTCTCTTTTACAGTATTTATTTAAAATGCGATGTAGCCTAATCAGCATCAGCACTGTCTTCATGGGGATGCAGACTTTCCTCTAAAATATGTAAAGTGCGGGGTGCCATGGCACAGGCGGTTAAAGCTATAGTGCGTAACTTCTATCGCCCCCTAGAGGATTTCTGCGACCTTCTGCCGAATGGGAAGGCTTTTTCTTTTTAGTAGGATCCACTTCTGAACCTCTTGGTTGCTTCTTCAGTTTCTCCGCCATGTTACTTCTAGCAGCGCTCTCCTCCCCCCTGCCTTCTCGTTGTGCACCAGCAAAGACACCAAATACAAAAAGAACAAATACTGAAAAATACCGCGAGGTGTTAGAGGAGCTGAACGGCTTAATCAGCGTTGTATCATCTCCTCTTGTAGTGGCTTGGGTGTAACGGATATTTACTGACACGTAGAAGTTATGCACTATAGCTTTAAGCAGGCGCCCCATGTGTTGAGGCTAAAGTCCTCGCTGCAGGCGGCCCGTTTCGAATCCCGCATCGGGCGGCCCTTTCCTGCATGTCATTCCCCCTCTCTCTGCCTCCCCATTTCCTGTCTCTCTCAACTGTTCTATCTAATAAAAAAAAAAGAAAAATACAACAAATATATAATAGTATATATATATATATAAAAAAATATATAAAAAAGTGAGAAGTCGAAATCTAAAGATCATCCATTTGAGCTCAAGAAGTTATTGTTCAATTTTATATAAAAATTGAATGACAGTGGTTTTTGGGACCAAGAAACTGAAGTGAAAGCTAAAAGTATGACAAGATGCCTCATTCACCCCTATTTCTATTTCTATTCCTATTTCTATTTCTATACTTAAAGGGACAACGAGGAGTTTCTATTCGGTTATAAAAAAGTCTCACGTTAATGTGGATGAATCTCCGCTACCCACACTTGTTAATGGGCCCATTTTCGATAAATATATCGTTCTGTCTCTATCGTTATTTTGTTATTATTAGTGGTGGCGGAGATGCTGGTCGAGCCGACCAGCGTTTTTTACTTTCGGTTTCGCAACGAGTCATGAGAATAACGCAGCTGAATCGCCGTTTATGGTCGGAACTACTACGGTATGTGAACCTCTTTGAACCTCTGACTTTAATTCTTGATGAATGAAAACATTAGTCTGTCTTGCGCCGGTCAAAAGAATTTTACGGTGCGCGGAGGCTCATAAATGTAGTGTGAAAACGCTTCGCTTTTCCAAAACTCCTCGTTGTCCCTTTAAGTGTTGTGAAGAACCTAAATACCCCCCCCCCCCTTGTCTGACGTGAAAAGGGAACAGATACAGTAGTAGTAATTAGAAGAATGTATTAGTCATAATAATTAGAATAATGTGAGTCATAATGAGACTGGGGGTGCCAGTACCAAAAATAACAGTTGTACATACATAACTAAAAAAAAGTACCAGTATGTTTCATGCACAGGTGCATGCCAACAACAGTATGACGGACTGTCTTCTCCTGTAGGACACACAGCTCACAGTGTTTTCAGCGTGTTTGTATTAGTGCAAATAAACCCCTGGAAACATTTTCCATCATGCATGGCATGAAACCCTAAACTGTCAATCTAATCAAGCTTGGGAAATGTGTTTTGATAAGCTTGTGGTGTAGATGTATGAAGCCCATCGGATTGGTCACAGTGGTCTGGATCACTGTGATCCAACAACACAGTGATGGCTCTATAAGTAGCCTAGAGTGTTTTCTTACTGTTACTGAAAACCAGGTAATAGTGCCTCCCTTAAAGACCGCTTCTCATCCTCTTTTAGTAATAAGAATATAGGAAAAGTAGTTATTTTGCTATTATAGAGGTGAGGCTCAGTGTACTAAAAGCACTCTACTTCCTTGCAGAAGTCCACATCAACATAAACAATTCACTGGAAATGAAACAGAGGACGTGAGCAGAGTCCAGCTGATGGTCAACAGTTGAGTCAGGGTGGTTTACCCATGAAGATGATTTTCTCTGGAATTCTACGCCGAATTCCCTGTGTCACACAGTGTCTTTCTTTTTCATGTCACAGCTCTGCAGCTGCTCTCTCACTCTCCAATTTTGTTTTATTATTTTATCCACTGAACATTGCACTATTGATTGATGTGTCCATTTATCTGTCCCTTCAATCCTCTTGTAGACCTGCTTTGTGTCTTTTAATCAGTTTCTTCTCTAAACTTTTAAGATCTCTGAGGCCAACCAACTGGGTGAAGTAGTGTTTTAACATTTGACATACAGTACAGTGCAAAAGTACCCATAGATGTTTAGATTCTAATCCATTTTGCAATACCAATCCGAGAGGCCTCTGATTGGGCCCAACAGTACTGTATGGGGGTCAGTCTGGGATTAGATGAAAAGACACTGAGACAGCCTAAATCCACAGAAGAACCATGGCAAGTTCTCCAAGATGCTTCAACAACCTGCCAATCAAGTACCTTGAAAAACTGTGTGCAAGTGTCTGGATCTGGTGCTATTTTTAAGACAAAGCATGATGGTCACACCACATTATCATTTCATCTAGGTTTCTTCTGTTGACTTAACTTTGTATAAAGTGAATCAATTTGTGGCATTATTATTGAAAGAATCTTCACTTTACTTATACTGTAATGCCTAAAGCTTTTGCACAGTACTGTACATTAAAAAACAGTAATGCTATTGCATATAGTCTTGTATTCAGCCAGAGGCATTAAACATTATGTAAACTGATGGTAAAACAGAAAACTAGAATCAACCCCACATGGTGGTCTGCTTCCACCACTAGTTTAAAGTTACATCCCTATAGAATTTTGTAATAATTGTGTGAAATTGTGGCTAATTCGATCACTAAAATCTAATCAGTTCATCTATGTGTCCAAGTAGACATTTGTGCCAAATTTGAGGAAGTATGAAAAAGGACAACCTGAAAACAATACGACTCTGGCCATCCAGTGACTGGACTCAACAGCACCACTCAGATACAGGCAGTTTCAGAGATCAAACATTTTACTTAACAAATACAGAAGGTAAAGTCGAATGTCGAAGACAGGAACAAATTTACAGCAAGAAAACAGCAAGAAGACACTGTGAAACTGAGACTGGGACGTCACTGCATCGGAACAGGAACATCGGGAGAGAGCGCACAGACTAAAGGAAGAAGACAAAGTGACGTAGATGAAACCATCGAGAGTGGAAACAGAGTTGAGAGAGTGGGGCAGGCATTACATAAGAGAGGCAAAAAATAAAACAGAGTCCAGCTGATGGTCAACAGTTGAGTCAAGTGTTGACCACTTCTGTTTGGTTACACATTTAAGGGTGGTTTACCGATGAAGATGATTTTTTCTCTGGAATTTTATACGCTGAATTCCCTGTGTCACACAGTGGGCCCTATTTTAGTGGCGCAACTCAGGGTGGCGCAGCGAAGCGAGCCCTGACGCAGCTGGCGAAGTGGTATTTTCCTCCAGTTCAACAAGGTGCGCAGTGGATTCGGTAAATTGGCAGACTGCTGTGCGCTGAGATGGGAGTGGTCGCGCAGCAGGGGGAGGTGTCGACAGATTCGCCGTGGCGCAGTGACAATTTGTTACAGATAGACCGCGCGGAGAGTGCGCCGAAAGCTCGCCAGCTCCAACCTGGTCTAGTCTCAGCGCAAGGCGAAGCGCAGCCAGCGGACTGGTATTTTGACTGCCCAGCGCGCAGTGCGCCCACGTCACCAAGACCTCACAGGCAGATTTCCACACTTCCAGGCACATTTAAATGCAATTAACAACAATAATAATAATAATAATCATCACAATAACCCCTATTTATTGTATCTGAATCAGCACATACACCTATATCTATATAGATTGTCCCGTCACACTGATGGCCTGACTGAATTAACACAGATGAAACCAGGGAGGGACTGAGACAGCCGTGGATGTCCCAAGAGCAGGTGTTGACACTACACACTGTGCCGTTGCAGATGATCAGCTATTTATTTATTTATTTATTTACTTATTGATTTATTAGGGGCCAGCGCCGCATCGTCACGCGACCATAACAAATAAAACTGAAATGCCTCCGTTACGCACAGCGCTGTTTGTTTATGCTGTGATCTGTGCACACGTGTTTAAATATAGGTTAGATAGATAGATAGACCTGCTCCCTCCTCCTCCCTCCTCCCTCCCAGACTACTTTTGCATCATCAGCCCGTGCGGTCTGTTCGCGCGACCGGACACTGCCAGCTTGGACCGGACCAGAACATCAGTTTCCTCCCGTCTCACTTGCTCTGACAGATTGAGAGCTGTTGCCCAGTAAAAAAAACAAAAAAAACACACACACACCCCTTTTCCATTAATAAAGACACTCATATTTAGTAACCTATATTTAAACAGGTGTGCACAGATCACAACAAACAGCTGTGCGTAACGGAGATCACGGAGCGTCTCTCTTTTTCTTTTTTCTTTAGAATTTACCTGAGATGGAGTTGTGAATATCTGCTCACTATGATGCCAGGCTGCTTGTGGTTTATTTGTTTTCAGTTTTATTTGTTATGGTCGCGTGACGATGCGGCTCAATAAATCAATAAGTAAATACATAAATATAGCAGATAATCGTGTAGTGTCAACACAGCAGTAATCCATCCTCATCTTTCATCTGTGCAGCCTTTGATGTGTCATAAGTGTGACGGGACAATCGATAATAGATGTACTGTCTATGCTGTAATCTGTAGGTGCTGATTCAAATCTTCTCTTCCACGGTGAAATCAAACGTCCGCCTTGCGCGCGCGGCGGATTTAAAGGCGAGGAGAGGAGCTCATTTGATTGGTGAAGATCTGACTCGGCTGTGTCAAACCCACTCCACGCCTTCTCTCCTCCCTCTATGCCATTTGCGCCGGTGGGAGGGAAGTAGGCGGGATGCGCTCCGCTGCGTCTCGAAGCAAAATCGCAATCTGCTCCTGGCCACTCCCCGTTGGCGAAGCGAAGGCGAGGCGCAGGGCAGATGCGCCTCGCCTGCACCTAGTCTACCAAAGTAGAGCCCAGTGTCTTTCTTTTTAATGTCACAGCTCTGCAGCTGCTCTCTCACTCTCCAATTTTGTTTCATTATTTTATCCACTGAACATTGCACTATTGATTGATGTGTCCATTTATCTGTCCCTTCAATCCTCTTGTAGACCTGCTTTGTGTCTTTTAATCAGTTTCTTCTCTAAACTCTTCTTCTCCTCCTCGTTGTCTGTTGTTCCTTCATGGCAATATTTTAAGCTCAAGTCTCTGAGGCCAACCAACTGGGTGACGTAGTGTTTTAACATTTGACATACAGTACTGTGCAAAAGTACCTATAGATGTTTAGATTCTAATCCATTTTGCAATACCAATCCGAGAGGCCTCTGATTGGGCCCAACAGTACTGTATGGGGGTCAGTCTGGGATTAGATGAAAAGACACTGAGACATCCTAAATCCACAGAAGAACCATGACAAGTTCTCGAAGATGCTTCAACAACCTGCCAATCAAGTACCTTGAAAAACGGTGTGCAAGTGTCTGGATCTGGTGCTATTTTTAAGACAAAGCATGATGGTCACACCACATTATCATTTCATTTAGGTTCATTTAGGTTTCTTCTGTTCTTTTATAAAGTGAATCAATTTGTGGCATTATTATTGAAAGAATCTTCACTTTACTTATACTGTAATGCCTAAAGCTTTTGCACAGTACTGTACATTAAAAAACAGTAATGCTATTGCATATAGTCTTGTTTCAGCCAGAGGCATTAAACATTATGTAAACTGATGGTAAAACAGAAAACTAGAATCAACCCCACATGGTGGTCTGCTTCCACCACTAGTTTAAAGTTACATCCCTATAGAATTTTGTAATAATTGTGTGAAATTGTGGCTACTTTGATCACTAAAATCGAATCAGTTCATCTATGTGTCCAAGTAGACATTTTTGTCAAATTTGAGGAAGTATGAAAAAGGACAACCTGAAAACAATATGACTCTGGCCATCCAGTGACTGGACTCAACAGCTCCACTCAGATACAGGCAGTTTCAGAGATCAAACATTTTACTTAACGAATACAGAAGGTAAAGTCGAATGTCGAAGCCAGGAAGAAATTTACAGCAAGAAAACAGCAAGAAGACACTGTGAAACTGAGACTGGGACGTCACTGCATCGGAACAGGAACATCGAGAGAGAGCGCACGGACTAAAGGAAGAAGACAAAGTGACGTAGATGAAACCAACGAGAGTGGAAACGGAGTTGAGAGAGTGGGGCAGGCATTACATAAGAGAGGCAAAAAATAAAACACAAGTTCAGCAAATAAGGGATCTGAAACATGAGGATATGTGCGTAAAACTAAATGAAATAGGAAATGTCAGCGATTCCAAAATAGATTAGGTAACAATGAAACTGCGTAACAAGGAGAACACAACCTTAAGAGTGGGAGCATTTTACAGGAGCCACTACTGATGTTGTTTTTTAAAGTTCTCCGACAGCCAACTGGAAAAACCATTTCACATGAGACTGACTATGTTGCTCAGGATATTGTCATGCTGAAACCATACAGGACTTTCCCAAAACAAAAACACACATCTCTGTGTGCTGCTGTGTTCACGTTCCTCTTCACTGGAACTCAGAGGGACTTGAAAAATGATTTATTAACTTATGGGGACACAAAAAAACACACATCAGGAACACAAAGGCAACACTGAGCACAGACAAACCAACAAATGTCAATGGGAAAACACTGAAGGAAAAAATACATGACGAGATGAGACACAGTTAGGGCAATCAAACACGGGTGAGACACGTGAGGTAATCACAGGAGGGAAAGCACAGGAAGACAAGACATGGGGAATTTCACAATAAAACAGGACAAAGAGGAAACAGGAGACAAACCATAGCAGACATAGCAGTCCAAACCCCAATACTGCTACCTGCTGTTATACTACAGTAATACAGCTAATACTACACCGCAAAAACTCAAAATCTTTCCAAGAATATTTGTCTTATTTCTTGTCAAAATATCTCATTTTTGGTCAAAACTAAACTCTTTCCACTTAAAATAAGACTCATCACCTAAAATGAACTTGTTTTTAGATCATTTTCACTTGTTCCAAGCAGATTTTCACTTGAAATAAGTAAAAAAAAAAATCTGCCAGTGAAAGCAAGATTTTTGTGCTTGTAATAAGAAGGAAAAACTTGTTCCACTATCAGATTTTTCTACTTATTTCAAGTGAAAAAATGCTTGAAAGGAGTAAAAAGTGTCTAAAAACAAGCTACCTTTTATGTGATGAGTCTTATTTTAAGTATAATGAGATTATAATGAGATTTGTTTTGACTATAAATTACATTTTGACTAGAAATAAGACGAATATTCTTGGTAAGATACTTGTATACAATACTTGTATTGTTTTCTGGACCAAATTATTTCAGGTGTTGCCACTATAAGAAGAAAATATAGGCTAATGAAGAAATAAATAATTTATACATTATAAATAAATATATAAACAAATAGTATTAATCTGTGATCAATATCTGTGATTATTTTCAAAAACATGTTGATAGTCAGCAGGGCCAACATACAGACACAAATCTTTGAGCAATTTAGGGTCCAAGCCACCTTTTATATTGTTGGGAAAAGCCAGAGAACCCACAGGCACAGGGAGAAGATGCAGACTCCATCCATTCATCCATCCATGAAGACACCAGGCCTGAGAATCGAACCTTGAACCTTCTTCTTGAAAGGCAATAGTGGTAACCACAGCACAGAGAAACATTTTCAACCCCCAAAAATAAAAAATCCAAGCTGTTCTTTTTATGTAGTAAAACTTTGTAACCATGTTCAAAAGTTTGCCTTTGCACATAATGTAGGTGAGTACAGGTGCATTTTGATACATAAACCAAACTCTTGTACTAAAAACTTTTTTGTTGTTTGACATTTTGGGCCCTAGTTTGCTGGCGCAGCGCAGGTGGCGCAAGGTAGCGCAGCCGGTCTAATGCAAGTTTCGACCAGCGCAGCCTAGCGCAAAGTCAGATTGGAAGATTGGCAGATCGCGCTGCGCTGAGATAGGCGTGGCCGCGCAGCAGGGGGAGGCGTCACAGATTCAGCTTGGTGCAGTGGAAGTTTCGTCCGAAAATGTCCCGCCGAAGTTGCGCTGAAAGCTCGCCACCTCCAACCAGGTCTAGTCTCAGCGCAGAGCGGAGCGCAGCAGGTGCAGTGCAAGTTTGGCTGACTGACCTGCAGTGCACACACGTCACCAAGACCTCACAGGCAGATCTCCACAGTTCCAGACACATTTCAATGCAATAAATATCCACAATAACCACTATTTAATGCAACTAATGGAATCAACACGTGAATTTATATCTATATAGATTGTCCCGTCACATCTGACGTCAGATCAAAGCAGAGATCAAAGGCTGTCGGTGCGTAAAGGAAACTCCACCTGAATTAACACAGCAGGGACGAACTGGCACTGAAAAGCAGCTGTGGATGTCCCAAGCAGGACTGAGGGTGGATGACTGCATGTCGCTGCCGTGTTGAGATACCACTCTGCCCTTGTGATGATTGCTGTATTTATTTATTTACTTATTAATTCATAACCGCGTGCGACCGCATCACGCAGCCGTAATGAAAAACAAAACACAAATCATTATCTCTCTTAGTCCACCACAACAGCCTCGGTATCAGACAGTCAGTATATAGCCTACTACAGTATACTCTCTATCACAGAAAAAAAAGAGAAAAAAAGAGACGGACAGAGAGAGAGAGAGAGAGAGAGGAGGACAGAGAGAGAGAGAGAGGGAGAGAGAGAGAGCTTGTCCTTTACGCTGATTTCATCCACATGGTGTGTGTTTATGTTGTGATTAGTGTAGCCTACACCTCTCATCTTATACACAGGGTTTGAATAAATGTGAGTTTCTTTATTAGTTTATTAGTTGTTGTTTCTTAGATTGCGTAGGGGTTCTCAGTGTATCAGATCAATCCTGGTTAAGTATATTAGTAAACTCATTGTTGGTCACTCTGAGCTCGGACCTCCGGGGAAACAGCTGTTTCCTCCGGGGAGAGGTTCGGCCTCTGGCGTCGCTGTTTCCTCCGTCCATGTCAAAGTATAAAATGACAAACTTGCAGCGCGCATCACCCGCCGCGCAGTTAAAGGTGAGGAGAGGAGCTCCTTTGATTGGTGAAGATCTGACTCGGCTGTGTCAAACCCACTCCACGCCTTTCTCTCCTCCTCCTGTCTCCCTTCCGCCCTCTCTCCTCCCTCTTTGCCGTTTGCGCCGGTGGGAGGGACGAGGGGAGGGATTGCGCTGGCGTAAGTCTGACTGCGCGGCCCACCAAACTTGCGAAATGGACCTGGACCACACCCCGTTGGCGTGGCGAAGCTGCGCTGACGTTAGACTTCACCTGGTCGACGAAACTAGGGCCCATTATGTGCACGAGGACTGTGATCTGAAATACCTAAAAAAACAAACAGTTTTTTCCCATTCACTTCCTCTGATTATTCTTTCAAAAAATGAATTAGACTTTTATAAGAAATAATAATATAATAATATAAATACAGTAAGAAAATGTAATAAATAGATACATAATTTATAAATTATAAATAAATAATAATAATCTGTGATCAATATCTGTGATTATTTTCAAAAAACATGATTAAAAATAATAATGAAAACATGATGGATTCATTATTAGCCTATTTGTTTTTAGATTTGTAAAACATATTGTATAAACAGGAACATAAGCTGGTGACGCCTGTGTAGAAATGTCAAACCTATTAAAAGAGGCTTGAGCTTGAGGAACCAAAACTACTGTGTGGTTAGTTTCATTTGGTAGTGACTACACATTCTACCATAAGGTGGTATCAGTCATCAAGAGAGGGACAAAGAGAGTGAGTGAGAGAGAAGGAGAGATGTCAGTGATTCTATCCAGTCCCTCACACACCACTAGGGGTACTAGAACTTTCTGACTACAAGTGTTTTGCTAAATTGTCTTCAGAGCTGTTGAGGCCAAGTCTAGCTAAGAGAGTGACTCTGGCCACACAGTGATGACTTGGACTGTATGAGGACGTACTAATGACTAATGACTTCTAGACATAGACACCTTTGTTTAAAGTATATTGGCTAAGGCTACCTACTAATTGATCCTATTATTTTTGGGATATTAGTTTGGCTATCTTATGTTTAGTTTTGCCCTTTACAACACTGCCACTCGCATAGCTCCCTCATGCACACTGCACACTGCTGATTTCCATTGTCCAGAGAGTATTAGGCTACATGAAGTCTCACATGAGCAGGTCAGACAATGAGAATCCCTGTAAATTAAACGGAGGCAGATAATGCTGTGTAACAAACAACTGTGCATCAGTTATCATTTGTTGTTTCCTTCATTTTTGCATTCCAAAAAAGCCACATCAACAGGCTTAATTCAAATATTTTCAGGTAAGAAAAAAACATATTTTCATTCTCAGTTCCATCTACAGTAAAAAATAAGCCGGTTAAAAGTTGATGTTAGGTTATAGTTGTAATGTCAGTGTCAGTATGTGATGATAGTGAACACAGTGCAGATAATAGTCAATCTGTTCATTGTCAGCAGAACTGAAATCAGCCCCAACTGTGAGCACCTTTAAATCCAGGTTAAAACCATTTCTCTTTTCACGTGCTTATAGCTGAGCTCTTTTTAAGAACTTAAAGCTTTATCTATTTTCTTTTATTTGCTCTTGCTTTTAACTCTGTTTTTTAATTCTGTTTTATGCTTCTCTTTTTTTTTTTTTTTTTTTTTTTTATGTTTTGTCTTTATGTAAAGCACATTGAGTTGCCTTGGTATGAAATGCGCTATATAAATAAAGATTCCTTGCCTTGCCTTGCCTTGTCAATAGGACAATGAAGCCTCAGATGCAGGGCAGCTACAGCCACTGTAAATGTGACACATGAAATATGGTGTATATGGTGACCAGCAGAAATCTCCTTTGTGCTACAGCAGCTGTAAAGAGAGGAGGAAGCTGTGGCAGAGTGACAACAGACGAGGGCAGCAGGACTCCACCACTTCACTCAGTACAGCACCAGGACCAGCCTCTCCCAAGAAATCCACTTCTTCCTACAGTTATTATTTCAGTTAATATCTTAAACAATAGCACAATACTTACATACACTGATTTATTGATACATACAACAAAATCTTCAGTCAAAACAAACCAAACCTCGAACATGTTTGATCCTTGCTGACTGACCGTGGTGACAGATATATACTTAATTCTGACATGTTCAAATTACAACAGTGTTCAAATTAAATTCAATGAATAGAAGCTGGCCAATGCTGCCTGACCTTATTACAATTAGCAATTAAAAATGACACTAGAAAATGTTACAAAATAGATGGATAAAATAATCAATTCATACAATTGGCTGGCAAAACCTAACATATCACAAAATCATTAATAAGGAAAGATAAAATGTATATATTTAAATATATTACATATGCAGGTTTTATTCTTTCTCATTTTGGGAAGGAAACTCATTCAGTCTAATTTCAAACCCCCATCCCTGCATGAACGCGTCCTCAGCCAAGGGTGGTGGCCTGGGACGTCCAAGAGGACACAGTCAGGGCAGCAACCATAAAAAAACAATATGAGCGGCCATCATCTCATTTTTACGAGGCATTAGGCAAACACATCACCAAGGGGTGGGGGGCGTGGGGGGCTACATCATCAGAGGCCATCATCTGAGGGGGCAGTCTCTCTTATACTTAGTGAACATATAATACAACAACACACTGCTCTGCACAGGCTGCAGGTCAGTGAGGGACTGTGCAGGTAGAGCTGGTGGAGGTGGTGTTTTCTCGGTGGTTGTTACAGCAGCATGTGCTTTCCCATCAGAACTATTGTCTACCATAACAGAGACCCTCCAGACATTACTTTGTCTGTTCACAGTAGATGAGGGAGTGGCTTCTTTCTGCAATTAAAGCTGTTATAATCAAGAAAGTTGTCAGCTGTCAGTGTTCATCTAATCCTGTTTTATATTACACATTACATTACACAATTACAAAATTAATAAAACATTTTGGTGGATTACATTGCATTTACTGAGACAATAAATAACATAGTTATGTTGTTATAATATTTATAAGATAACACGTTCTGAAACAAGTTGCACATCCTCCGTTCTGTCTTCTAATGACAGCACTGATATTGATGTCATGACCAACCAGGTCAACTTTGGGTTGTAAATCCCTCTTAATAATAATAAGCAAAGGGTAAAATCCACTGTGACCTAGGGTTGTGTGGTTTTTAAGGGAGGAGGTTTTAGTACAGCAGGGGCACTTTCTTCCAGATGCAGCGGACAAAGGTGTGCATGTCCCAAGCCAGACCTCACAGGCCGAGAACACCCAGACCTGCTGATTAATAATGAAGAACCTACTTACAAAAAACGGGGGGGGCAGAAGTAAGACAAAACAAAAATCCGTGAAGGTGAAAGTCGAAACGAATGACAGAAGCTTGAAGAGATGCTGGGGGAACACAGCAGGAGCAAGAGAGACCAACTGACAAAGACTTAGTGGAGGACGCAGACAATCACAATGCAGAGGAGCTGGATAAAGACAGGAAGTAAAGCAACCCTGACAATGCAGGAAAGCAATTTACATACTTGCCTACACATACTGTATGAATTTGGGTGTTTATGTAACATCTGTGATGTGTGAATAGACGATGGGTTGAAGTTTGTTTATTTTACTTATTACACAGAGAGCGACATGTTGTAAATACGGTACTTATACAGTAGTTTAAAGTTAACGTACTAAAATCTCCAGAAACAGAAGTCCTACATCCTTAAACAATCACCAAGCGTTAGTCATTGATGTTTAGGTGATTTAGGCCTAGTTGAATTTACCATGTTTTTGAATGTCATGACAGACCGCATTATCCCAAATGATGAGATATGAGGAGAAAATTAACTTTACTTTGAATCTTACTATTGCAAGCAGCATGCAATCTGTACCTTCCGTGCATCATCTGGTAACCAAGACAACAACCTGGCCACTGTTGCAGTTAGGGATGGGTATTGATAAGAATTTAGCGATTCCGATTCCATTATCGATATTGCTTATCAATTTGATTCCTTATCGATTCTCTTATCGATTCTCATTGGGTGAGGGAATAAAAGAGAAATGGGTTTGTTTGCATTAATGCAGTGGTTCCCAACCTTTTTTGGCTCATGACCCCTTTTGACATCACAAATTTCTGGTGACCCTCATTCAAGATGAGCAAGCTCAGATATTTGTATATGCTGCATTTTATTTGATCTTGATTTATATTCAAGAAAGTGGAATGTATAAAGAATATAGTTGTTTAAGATTGTGAAAAATAATTAGTTTATTTAAAAAAAAATTTAATCAATTACTAGACATTTAAGGCGATCCCATTTGAATTCCAGGCGACCCCACATGGGGTCCCAACCCCAAGGTTGAAAACACTGCATTAATGGCTCTAACATTAAAAAAGTAGCCAGGACCGACCTGCCTGGACAGGTTAACACTATAGACCACTGTGCTCACAGGAGGAATTTAACAATGTTTCCATTACATGGTTTTTATGCATCTGTATCTTCTCACTAGTTATTGTTTTCAAAACGTTCGTTTTTATGCGGAGTGAGTGAGCGAGCGAGCGAAAGAGAGAGAGCGCGCGAGAGAAAAGACACAGGGCGCAGCTACCGTTTCACGTGGCTACGACGAAACCTGAAAGGAAGTGGTTATAATAAAGAGAGAAAAACACAAAGAATAGACATGTAGCCTGTTCAGGAGACGTTGTCCTGTCCTCTCGACGTGAGGGAGGGAGGACCGGAGGGTGGCTCACAGGTTTAGTGATGAGGAAACGTCACTGTCAGCTGCATCTGTCTGCAGCTCTGCTCCACGCAGACACGCCACTAACTTTATTTTGTGAGAACAAACGGTGACATGTGGATATAAACACAAAGCACCCCCATTTATAATGATGATTGGTTTTAACGTAACGTCACGTAATTAATCAATTAATGCGCGACTTTCTGAACCATACGGAATCGATAAGGGAATCGTTAAAGCAGACACGCACACAATTCCAAGAATTGATCCAAGCTGGAACCGGTTCCGAAGAGGAACCGGTTTTCGATACCCATCCCTAGTTGCAGTTGACAGTCCCAGCAGGATCACTGACCAGGGATGATCTGAGAATGATCTTCTGTGAAAGACAGTGTGATTTCTGCTGTTGACTGAACTACTCTCTGAAGTGTTGATCAATGCGGCATCCTGACATTTTCACTTTATAGCACTGGAGGTTTCCATCTTATGGCTCGACGCATCTGACCTCTGATTAACAGAGTCATTATGATCTCAGTATCGCAAGATCTGATCTCAATATGACAAAAAAAAACATGTTTTCTCTTGATAATAACTCATTATCCCAGGGTAACAAGCTTTTTTCATGTGATAACGGGATTTAGAGAGATGAAAGTTTAGCCTCTCTTGGCTGCTGTTTCACACCCTATCAATTACACAGAGAAATTATCAATGCCATTCAATTGGATATTGATGCAACAAACAGGCTCATCCAGGAGTTCATTACAACAGAGGCACAGAGGTGTTGAGCAGGCTGATTAGGTAAGTGGTTGTAATGGAGAAACCCATGTCAGGTTATCAACTGAGCCACAGAGTCCACCATGGTTCCTCTCAGACAGTTGACGTTTGGGTTCCAGCCAATGGAGGAGTGATATTGAAGTTAAAGGGATAGTTCACCCAAAATTCAAATTTCACTCATTATCTACTCACCCTCATGTCAACTAAGAGCTGTGAGAATTTTCAGAGTCCTCCGTCCCTTCTCTGAGTTACGGGGGGGTCCTCGCAGCAGTATTTGTCCATAATGGTTGTCAATGGATACCAACTTTCTTCGTCCAAAAAGACACACCAAAAAACATCCAAATACCTCCATACTACTCGTCTGTAATGTCCCTCTTGTATTGAAGCCCCAACATGAGAAATTGTTCCGCCGGTCAGTGCAAATCACGCGAGATTTGCACTAACACAGGAAGAGCAGTGAACTGAGACACTGGGAGCTTCCGCTACAAACAAGCTTAAAATATAGACTTATTTAATTTTTTCGGAACAATTTCTCATGTCGGGGCTTCAATACAAGAGGGACATTACAGATGGAGGTATTTGGATGTTTTTTAGTGTGTCTTTTTGGACGAAGAAAGTTGGTATCCATTCACAACCATTATATGGACAAATACTGCTGCGCGGACCCCCCCGTAACTCAGAGAAGGAACGGAGGACTCTGAAAATTCTCACAGCTCTTAGTCGACATGAGGGTGAGTAGATAATGAGTGAAATTTGAATTTTGGGTGAACTATCCCTTTAACATCTCACTGCTTGGATGACTGGACTCAGAGTGCTGAGCAGTGTTGGCAGGTATCCTCACATTTAGATGATGTACAGACTCAGCTGGCAGTGTGTTAGTTACACCTTGATAAAGGTAATGCAGTCAAACTGTCCTTCATGAAGGTTATAATGTTCAGTTTGAAGTGTTATAAAGAGCTGCTGATTCAGCTGTGATAATGATGGAGGACAACACAACTGTGCAGCAGCGTACGCAGAGATGTTTCTGTTCACTGGCCTAACACCACTGAGTGAATTATCTCTTCCCCACTACAACAACAGCATGAGACTAAAGAGTCTGGGAGAAATAACAACAGAGCCCACTGTTATTGACCCTGTATGATGCTGATGGACATAGACTTTGTTGAAACGTGGACACAGTGCTGCTGTTAAAACTGAGGCAGGAATCGTGTGTGTGTGTCGTTCCTTCAGGGGATCTGGTGTCGCCATCTGGACCAGCACGCAGCTGGGACCATCTGCTGCTGCTGACCTGGACCACCTGCTCCATCACAGAGAACCAGTCTGACCGGTCAACAAGTGACTGTGCTCCTCTGCTCTGTTTTAATCACACAGAGATGCTGATATGATATTATAATGATGATAATGAGTTACTATATCACAGAGCTTCTTCAGGTCCTCCCATTAGTCTGGATCTACATCTGTAAGCCACTCTCTGTTACTTGATCCTGTCAAATGCCTGCTGTTAAATTCTACTATCATTTTTTAGAGTGTTCTTAGAGTCTGTCAGTACTTACCCCCCCCCCCCCCCCCCCCCCCCCCATCTCTTTCTCTCTCTTCCTCTTCAACACAACAGGCCCCACCCCTGTTTCCTCAACTGTTGTCAAGTTTGTTGTTTAAGTTGTTTATTATCAGCAGGATAAACCCCTTGAGTTGTCACAACTCATTTTCGAGGGGGTCCTGCGCACCTCACATCAACATAAAACACAACTCATCACAGTACAATGAAAGGATACAGAACAATACAATAAAATAAAGTACATACAGACACACACACAAGAAAAAAAAAAGACAAAACAAAGACAAAATCTGAACAGACATACACAAATCAATCAGGCAAGTTGCAACCGGGTTTGGACAGGTATTCAGCGAAGTGTGGTGACAGATTCAATGAAAGCATGAACAAGTAATTTCAAGATGTGAAGACAGGGCATGATTAAAGCAATTAAGAGATGGAGAAGATCTGATACACATGGATAGGTGATTCCAGTCATTTGGTGCTCTGAACATAAATGCTTTTCTACCGGTTGTTTTTCTGGTATGTGGAACGGAAAAGTAGGGGTGAACAGAGTGTCTGGTTTGATAAATAGAGGTAAGTTGCACAAAATACTGTTCAAGATAAGGGGGGTAATTGAAGTGAATACATTTGAAAATAAATTGGAACCAGTGTAACTGTCGCCATGCATGTGGAGAAGGAAACTGAAGAGATTGGTACATTAGACAGTGATGTAGATAGGGACATTCAAGTATGAATCTGCAGGTTCTGTTATAAACTTTGTTCAGGTGAGCTAACACAGATTTAGAAGCAGAGATATACACAACATCACAATAGTCCAAAATTGGAAAAATAAGTTTGCCATGTTAGTGTAAAGCGCCATAAGAACTTCTGTTGTGAATTGGTTCTTTATGAATAAAATGACTTTATGTTAAGAGGTCTCCAGTCCCTGTGAGAGGATTTGTAGGAAAGGGCTTCTCAAACCTCTGGTCATAATTTCCTTTGTTTATGTCAGTGTTGTAGTTGTCTGCCAGTGTCAAAATAGATTTGTCCAGTTTTAAGTCACATATTATTTGTACATGTGTTAATTTAGTGTCACGGTGGTGGGAATGCAGGACCCAAATGCAGACAGGTTCAATGCAAAAAAGGGATTTAGTACGGGAACACAGGAACATGAAGCCATGGGGACAAACGACAATAAACAACGAAGACAAAGGGAGACACTGAGGTTAAATACATGAGGGAACGAGACACAGGTGGTGCAATTAACACAGGTGAGACACATTGGGAAATAAAGAGCAGGGAGCACACAGGAAGACAGGACAAGGACTTCAAAATAAAACAGGAAACTGGGACAAAGACACAGACACACAGAACTTCAAAATATAACAGGAACTAAACTAAACAGGGACCCACAAAAGGACATAACACTAAGACAAGACAGACAAGGAACACCAAAGGGACTAAAGAAACCAAGAAACAAGAAGCCAAATTAACAAAAAACCGAGCCACTGTGTGGCGGCAAACTCAGGTCCATGACATTTAGAAGTTGCTTGTTTTCATATGTTTTAAGCAGATGAAGGATTTTAGTCACTGGATATCTGGAAAGAAAAAAGCTGAGTTAATGTCAATTAGCTCTTTGGATATGACAGTTTTGTGAACCTGGCATCTATGCTGCTGTCATTTGTGGAACAATTCAAAACAAACAAACTAAACAATGTCATGAGCATTGTCGGCTGTAATGGATTTGAAGTCTCCGGCAGGTCACATATTGAGTTGCAGGTCCTGAGGGCCATGACCCATGACCCTCTCTGAGATCCGTCTGCTGGCAGAGATACTGACCCTCTGTTAGCATCACTACCAGGGTGTCACCTAACTAACACTAACTAACTTCTTAGCTGCTCTTATATGGGAACCCTCAGCCCTTGACCTTCATCATCTGTTGGGGGCTTTCAGTTTCAGATCCTGTTTCAAAGATCAGATCCACTGCTGAGAACAGACTGGACCACACTGATGGCACTTAGGGAGGGGGGTCATCACGTATGGGCTCCTTGGACCCCCTAGGCTCTCTTGGTGAGACAATCAATACAGCTGGAGAGAGACCATGCAGGGATTTTCACCTGTGTCCCTGTAACCTGAGAATAAACTTTGACTTCAGGTTAAAAAAGTGTAGTGTACTGTATATACTGTGATTCACTTAAAAAAATGATAATGTGATTTGTATTGGAGCTTGTACCAAACAAACATGTTCCTTTACATCTGGAATAATGTGGAGCATCTATGCAGAACCATAACGCCTATAGTGCTGATTATTTACATACATAGGCCTACAAAAATGCATAAAAATTGCAATTTTCATCACCAAAATGTATTTCTATTCATCTATATATTATTCATTAAAGGTGTTACGTGTAGGAATTCCCCCCATCTAGCGGTGCGGTTGCATATCGGAATGTATTCTTGATGTTGCATTCACGTGAAATCGGACGCTGCATGTAACAGGATAAACAAGCGTCTATGTAAACAAGTGGTCCGCCAGCACGAGGCAAAACAATACAGGCATGACAATATGTTGTCATGGTGATGTTTTACCTTCTTTCTCTGGTGGAGTAAAATTACATCCGGTTGGTTTGCCGACGGCCGTCCGCCTGACTGCACCTGAATGCAACATCAGTGCCTCCGTCCTTCCTCACACTACACAGTGGTGACAGTTTTAACAGGCCGAGCCGACAGCTCCGCTGAGTTTCCGTGGTGACCTACGGTCACGCTGCCACTCAACGTAAAAAATGGCGATGCAACATGGCAGCCTCAGTTCGGTGCGTGCGTCGCCTTGTAACAACTCATTCTAAGGTAGGAGAAAGCTTTGTATGCGGGTGTGATTCCACTTAAGTGAAATACGTATTTATGAAAGACATTTGATTTTTGCTAATAAAAAGCCAAATAAGTTCCATACTGGGGCTTTAATAAGACTATACAATCTTAAGTCCCCACTGATCCTGTCCAAGTGGAGTACTGTAGACCTGTCCCACTGCTTCCATTCATATACAACTGTAGAGAAAAAGCAGCTTTTGAGCAGAGTTCAAATCAATGAACAATTTCCTTGATCCATATCAGGACTTTAAAAGTGGGCATTACACTGAAACTGTCCTATTGTCTGTGCTGTAACTAAGGGCAGCTGCAGCTCGATACTCCGTTTTTATCCTACTTGATCTTTCAGATACACAATGAGCCACCAAACTAGTTACGCTAGTGGTTCTCATAATTTTTTTTTACATCAAGGACCCCTAAACAGACACATATTAGACAACGGACCCCCCATTGGACAACATTTTGAAACAAACACCAGAAATACACAAATATTTGTTCTGAGACTTAATAGCGTTCCTTTTTTAGTCAATATACGTTCAAATTACTGCCAACGACATGAATTTTTGGAAACATTTCAAGAAATTTCTGGAAAAAAAATGTAGTTAAATTTTGAGAAAAAGTAGGGGGTCCCCTTGAACCCTCTCAAGGACCCCTGAGGGTCCCCGGACCCCACTTTGAGAATCACTACTTTACACCAACTAAAGTGCAAGTAAACTGTTGTCATGTTTGCTCAGCAGCTTTTGGTCCAGATCATCTGGCCTCAACTAGTGTTGTGTTCTCCTGGTGAGCCTTGCTGTGTGTGCACCTTTGCAGATGGTCTAGAATGCGGGCGCATGACGTCTGTCCGACTACCCATTTCTCCGACTATACATTTCGTTATTTTTGCGTCCATTAGTCCGACCTCCCACTTCTCCGACTTAAGTAGCCCTAACCCTTAACCTTACCCTAAACCTAACCTTAACACTGTAGAATGGGTAGTCGGAGAAATGAGCCGTCGGACTTTTGGGCAGTCGGACTGACGTATGCTCCCGCTAGAATGCAACATCCAATGGTCTTCATTGACCGTGCACACAAGTCAGTCTCAGTCCAGAGTGGTCTGGTCTGTGGCTCCTTGATGGTGGAGCAAACTACCCAATCAGTGGTGTCCCTCTTTATCTTCAGGAATCTCCTGAAAACGCATCTCCTTTCCTAAAACCATTATGTTTAACTATCACTTACCTTGCTCTTTTGATGCATTTCCTACACATCATTTCATTACATAAGTAGGAATTAATATTCGCAATTAGTTTCCCACTGCATTGAAGCTTACTGATATTCCGCACTTGTAAATTGTGTGGAATGAAATGTCTGCCAAATGACAATGTTTATGTAAATTTGCTGTGACACATCTTGCCTTTATCAAACCAAGAAAAGGATAGCAGCATCTGGATATTGCACATTGCTATATTGTGATTTTGGTTATGTTTCAACTAATTGAGCAGCTGTATTTGTAAAGTACTGTTTCTAAATACGACTATCCAGTCTACAGCATAGACATGTAAGTGGAGCTGAAGAGGACCAGACCTGGACTGTGCTGGGTTCCCATCAGGATCATTGAGGATCAGTGACCTTGTGTTCAGTTCAGCCCACTGTCGATATGTGAAGTCCCCGTTGTTACCACTGAGTCCACTTAGTCATGAAGGAGAGCGCCATATAATCCTGAGGCTGCTGACCCTGTGTGTCTGTGTCTGTGTCTGTGTGTGTGTGTGTGTGTGTGTGTGTGTGTGTGTTCATGCTGTGTCTTCACATGTGATCCTCAGGTCTCTCTGGATGGGAGGACACACACACACGCACCATGTGCTTTATCATCAGATGTGTTCTTTGAACTTCATTATTGATTATGTTAAGGTCTCTCTCTCTGTCTGCCTCTCTCTCTCACTCACACACACACACACACGCACGCGCACGCACGCACACACACACACACACACAGACAAGGGTTACTGATGAAATACCTTTTAAGCTGAGTTCATAAATTATCAGTATGAATATTTAAGCAGCATGCGGGCTGAACCACGACTAAACAGTGCATGTGTGTGTGTGTGTGTGTGTGTGTGTGTGTGTGTGTGTGTGTGTGTGTGTGTGTGTGTGTGTGTGTGTGTGTGTGTGTGTGTGTGAGTGTGACTATCATGGCTTCTACATAGAGAATATACCATATCTGCTATAAATATCCATAAAAAATGAGAGAGAATATTCCTCCATCTCATCGCATCATGAGGCCAAACACTGGAGAGGGTTGAGGAGAGAAGAGGGAGGTGAAGGAGAGAAGACAAGAGGTGGTTGGTAATGGAGTGATAAGAAATGATGGAACAAAGGGCTTAATGTGGTGAAAGGAAAAAGGGAAAAAAAGAAGAAAAAGAAACAAAAAGGGGCACCAGAGAAGAAAGGAAGAGATGTTGGTAGGAGGTAAACAAAAGAGAAAATCCATCATAGGGAGGGAAGGGACCAATAACAGAGAGAAATAAAGGGATAAGGAATATTTTTTTGATCAAGATTAAATAAGTATATAATTAAATAAATACATAAATACAGCTATGAAAGAAAAGACCAAGCTCTGACACAAACTGACACAAATTAGTAAATTCAACATAGTGGGTGTGGTTGATTTTAGACTTTATATTGCAGATAAGTAACAGATTTTAACTTCAATTATTAGAATTAAATAAAAGAAGAAACACTGTCAATGCATCTTTACATCAATTAGCTGTAAGAACTGTTTCTCACTCACTAACAGTCTTCAATTTTCAATTCAATTTACTTACAGTATTTGTTTTTAGAGGACAGTGTACAGCATTCAGCACTCCCTCCAAGGGGGTGCGGCTGTACCCAATTGCAGTCTTTGGCTGATTCACATTGGCAGTCCCCCTGCCGGGTGTTACTAGGTAAAAGAATATCAAAAACGGTAATAACAATAATACAATCAAGTAAATACAGGCGTGTGGGCAGCAGTCTGCTATCATATAAAACTAAACAATACAACATAGTACAATTATAATACAGTTATAAAATATCGACTTGAAGGAGCTATAGAAGAGAAATAAAACTGTACAGTAGTGCTTGACTATTAGTGTTTTAAATTATAATACATGTAATAATAATAATAACAATACTGATAATACTGTAATAACAATAGTAAGAGATTGCACATGCCAACTGGCCTCAAGTTAATGTTAAATAAGATGGTAAATGAGATGGGGGAGGGGGCTGTGTGGGGTGTATGGATGGTGTGTGAACCTGTAACAATACAGAGTCCAGTGCATAGTTCTTGTTGTGGGTGTGTTTGAGAGTGGTTGGGAGTAGTTGTGGATGTACAGTATGGGTAGTGGGGGTTATAGTGCCAAAGTTTGAAGTTAAAAAAAAGGGGGGGTTACCATGTAGTATAGCAGCTATCAAATGGATTGCTACATGGTCGGGTGATGATCCAAGCAGTGAACAAATACAACCAAGATGAAGATGAAAAACAGAACAGAGTAAATAAATAAGTGAATGAATAAATGACCATGCGGTGGAGCAACTAACAGATACGTAGGTTGCTACATGATCGGGTGGTAACCCAATCCATAACCAGAACATGACCAAACATAGATAACGAGCAAATCAGGGGAAGAAAAGAAAAGAAAAGAAAAGAAAAGAAAAGAAAAGAAAAAAAGAGGGGGGGGGGGGTTGGGTACGTAGATGGAGTATGAGTCTGCAACGATGGGTCATGTATGTTCAGGTGGTGATTAGTTGGTGGTTGGAATAGAGGAAAAGGGGAGGGTAGGAGAAAAAGATAACGTAAAGTAAAACAAATAAGTAAATGGTAATAATAATAATCAAGGAGAAAAAACAAACAAACAAACAAACACGACTCCTGCCTCCATAGACCTGGTATTCAGGGTGTGTTCCTGCCTGTGTGCTGTCCTGTTGCTCCAGTCTTTCTAACCACTGGGAGCTCTTCATGTCAGCCACTTCCTCCAACTGTCCATGATATTAATCCCATGGGGAGGCTTGGTCTTCCATTATATTTTTTCTTCTGCCTCATCATCATCTGTCATCTGCAGCACTCCTTCATTTTGTTTAGTGTGTGTAGTAGTAGAAGAGAGAAGATACTGTCCCCCCAGGAAAGAACAAGAAGCATCAGTCATTTCATTAACAACATGTTCTTTCAGGTGACAAAAAGCTCTGGTGGCTGGAGTGTTTTTTGGACTGAAGTCCCATAAACTACTGGAAGAATGGTTTTGGACATTCCTGATCTTGATAGGATATCTTCCATTGTTTCTTTTTGATTAAATAATAATATATAATAATAATGATAATGATGATAACCTCTAACCAGTAAGTCTCAGTAAATATGATCACAGTCTCTCCTTCCGTAGTTAGTGCTCAATGCAATGTTCACGTGGAGCTCAAAAGCATCTGAAATAAATTTGAAACCCAACACTGTGTCACTGTGACACAGAAAAAACATAGTAGCCTACACAGAGTGACAGGAAGAATGGAGGCTCCGGTCATGGCTATGTTGACCACTGAGGTCCAGACACCTGTATTTCTTTAGAGGTTTATATAATTAAACTCAAAAATAACATGTGACTGTATGTTGGTGCTGCAAAAATATTGTATAACATCAACACAAGTGACTCTCCCTTCTGATCAGCACATCTTTACTTCAGGTGGAGTGAATGATCCTGTTTTTCCTGTCTTTGCACAACACGGGGGTTCTTGTGTCAACTGAGATCTTCACTTGTGGATTATGTGGTTCTATATCATTCATCCCCTTATATCATGTTGGATGTGTCATTACAGCAGCACATCTTTACTTTATTCTTTCAGTCTGGTATCCTCAGTGTTTATCAAGTGAATCATCTTCAGATTGGTTTATTTGTTTATGGTTCCCTAAAAAAACTCCTCCCATCATCTTTTCATTATATATTTGCATACAACTATCAATTTCACACCTATTCCACACGTAACTCTTGCCACCTTAGAACCCAATATTGTCGTACCTCCCAATCACAGTTCTGTATACTTTATCGTGGGCCAAGAATATGGAATTTATTACCTGTACATCTTTTTTATGTATCTTTACAACAATTTAGGAGAGCACTATGTCACTCCTGTTAACCAGTCAATACTTTCCACATGGTCTGCCTATCTAAACTGGGATTATTTTATATTTCTTATCATATGTTTATCAAGCTTTTGTATTGCATTGTACAATGTTAAATCATGTTTGTATTTATTATGTATGAACGATTTTTGTACCTCACAAATGTATGCTCATTAGCCTAGAACTGTAGTCGGAGAATGCCACCCTTCAAGCCCCTGGAGAGTTTTTTGGTTGAAAAACAAACAAACAAACAAACATCTACTTTCCACTATTTAGTTGGCAGTCATACATTTTGTTAGAGCACAAAATGTAGAGACTGAGAGAAAAAAAAGGAGAGAATGGGGTGGAGATCGGAGAGAAAGAGCAGGTTAGTGCTCACTGTGCTCAGGATTAGACTGGTGTTAAGTCCTTGTGCTATTCAGCACAAACAGAAACTGACCTTACACATTATTGGAAATACTGTTGTATTAAACACACACATTTATGTCTGGTTGAGACATACAATGCAATAATTAAAATCCAAAATGATGCAAAATCAAACACAGATATAACATAAAGGTGTTAAATGCACTTTTACAGGACAGACAAGACAAGTGAAGGATCACAGAGAAAGATACAGCTGGTGAATACAGAGGGAGAGAGAGAACAAGGGTGGAGGATGGAGAGAGAGATGATAGAGGGAATGTAATATTGAAGACAGAGGGGGCAGGAAATATGTGGTGGCAGATTATGGAGAGCACAGAGACACAAAAAAAGCACAGGAGATACAAAGGGAAAGGGCTGATTCTCAAACATTACTGCTTGACAAATAATTAATGCTACTGTCCACTCACATTAAAATGATTGTTATCCAATCTTTGCCCTCACGTGTAGATGTGGGAAATAATTTCTTTTCAGGGGGATGGGGGGGCATGTCCGCTGAATGCCTTTAGCAAGAAAAAGTTTGAGACCTATGTGTTTGTAAAACCCTGGGTACGGCCATGGATTTGGTAATGGTCTGTAGTGTGCTGTAATATTGTGACCATTGCCATTAGTGGTGGTTTGTGATGTGAAACATGCGGTGAGACTTAGAGTCTTACAGGGTGACTGAGGAATGCTGCTGCGGTGCCATGAAGTCAGAATAACCAGCCAGAAAGAGGCTCTAATGCCACTTAATGGGCCATGGCGGCCTCAGTGTGTGTGTGTGTGTTGAGGGGTTGCTGACTCGTGGGATACTGTGGTGAAGGAGCATTAGTAAATTGGGGGAAAGCATTAGTGAACAGCTAGAAGTTCGCAGTGGGGTTTAAAGCAGCTCTCGATCTGTGGTCTTTTTCCATTAAGGTGGCTGAACCGGGAGACATAAGTTATGTATATGTGTGTATTCTACGAGGACTGCGGGCATAACAACATAACATGCGATCTTGTTCTAACCAGTAACATCAGGGATAAATGCCTCACATTGATGACTTAAAAGATAGAACGACCACAGATAATCAGGTTGTCTCAGATTGGTTTACGCCTCCCTCTGCACTTTGGCTGAATTAACCAAAGAAGAAGAAGACATCCATTTAAATTAAAAACTGCCAGCTAATATATTTGAAAATCCGCAGAAACTGAAGACAATAATGGGTGTGAATTAGTGAGCAGTTCTCCATTAATATGTTGAGATAAGGTAAAAATCCATTAGAAAAGTGGAATATTGAGTTGTCTTACAGTAAAAATGGCTGACAGCATCAGGTTTGAGGAAATTATAGTTTCCAGAGTGAAAATATTTGATAGCAGGATTAACAATCAGCTATGCAGAGAGAGTTCTGCTGGACTTTCACTGTCCTGCTGTTCTCTACTTAGTGGTCCAAGGTGGGACAAGTGTGTGCGGGTGGGGGCACGGACTCATGGTCGCCACCATCTCAGTGGGACTCTGGTGGACTGAAAGCATTTATAGTCACCACTGCTCCTCATGGTGAGTCCTACAGGCTCACACTGTAATCATCTACTCCTCCTTGCAGCGCTGCCCTAACACGCCACATGGCTGTTGGTATACTGGCTCTCTGTGACATTACTGTCTCCTACATCCAAGAGAAACCACCCCAGAAATGACAGCTGTGCTAATGTGACAGTTGAGGTTCCTGTCACTATGCCTCGAATTGATCATGTGCCCTGGCTACTTGGCCAAGGGGATGTCCCTTTGGGTGACTGGCAAGCGCACATGACTCTAACCCGGGAGGTGTGGGTTCAATCCCCGCCCGGGCCCTCTTCACCTTGCCACACTAACAATGCTAACCTGAACTGGTCACTATACCAGGGTTTCTGCAGGTACCAGCAAATCTAATTTAATGCTTTTTAATGCCCTTCTTAATACCATTTCAAACATGTTTAATGCCTGTGACTGCAAATACTATACGTGTGCGTACATACACTTACCTATATACACATACACACACCCAATTACTTGGTTCTGCATGTTTATCACACCAACAGGGGTGCACCGACTGCAATTTTCTGGCCGATCGCCGATTTTTAAAAAGCCAGACCTGCCGATTCCGATTTTTGCCGATAGCGATTAAAAAAAAAAAAAAAAAGTCAACAGTAGCCTGCCACCACTTAAAAATATTACTGTAATTTAGAAAATTCTCCATTTCTTCTTTACCCACGTTTAATTTTACTGTAGATTAACTCAATAATCTTTCTGCTATTTGTGCTCTGTAGGGATGTAATGATATCAAAATCTCACTGTATGAATCAATCAATTTTTTAATGCCTTTGAGAATCGAATTTAATTCCTTTTAATGCCATTTAAGGCCTTAGCAAAAATATTTTTAATGATTTTTAATGACCTGCAGAAACCCTGTATACATTCACCAAAGTCTCGGCTCCACACATGCCCTTCCTCTTTGCCCATTGTTACGTAATAGCTGTGAAGTAGGCGGAGTCAGGCATGCCAATATGGTGACAGTAGAGCAAAAGGAGATGGTGCACTTAAAAACATTTCCTGTAACTGTGTCATGTGGGTTTCTCCACCCCCTGCACCTTTAGGAGACCAGCAGCAGGCCAGTCTATTCACTCAGAAGCCACTGAAGTCACTGAAATAAATATTGGATCCATTTTTTTTAGCAGCCACAGATGTTCAGAACATCCTGACATTAAGATCAGCAACACTCTCTCTCTTCCCTCCCTTGGTCCTGCTTCCCCTGCTGCAGAGCTCTATAGAGAAACCTGCATGAAATGAATCAATTAAAAGTTGAAACTAAAATAAACTTCTGTGTCTGAACTGAACCTTACAGAGCTAGCTAGCATGGCTGTTAACAGGTTCTTTGACTGTGTCTGAATTTCATTAATCTTTTTAGAGTCTGACTTCTTTCTGATGTGAATACAGCCAATAATGGTTTAGTTGATTAATTTCCACATTAATTCCCCTCACAGAAACAAGTGCGAACCAACCGACTCTGCCTGACGATGAGTTCCATGACTCTATCTTATCATCACAGCTATACGCCAGTCTGAGCTTTAGCTATATGTGGCCGTTGACCACAGCACAGCAAACTCCCATGCTGTAGGCTGTCCCCTCATTAATTACTGTGTGAGTGAAATGCCTGGTTGAGGTTATGGTCGGAAACAGAGGAGTAGGACGAAGAAGAGAAGGTTGGCGGAAGAGATGAGTGGAGTTGGCTGAGGCTAGAGGCGGATACAGAAAGGAAGGATGAAAAAAACAAAAACAACCTGGAGCAGATTAAAGAACATTAGAAGAATGGATGTGGTGGACGTGTGAGGAGAGGAAGAGAGGGGCATTAAGAGATCTGGGTGATGAAGATGATGATGATGATGATAATTAGGGCTGAAGGAAGGAGGAGGAAGAGACAAAGCTGGGAGAGGTAAGACAAAGAAGAGGAAAGTGTATGTGTGTGTGTGTGTGTGGTCTCTGGTTGGTGGTCTGGTCCATAAAAACCCTGTTAATGGCTAAAGGCCGATGGCTTTTACCGCCAGGGGCCAAACTCACTCCGTAATGCGTTCTTCTATGTGTTTGTGTGTGTCCCTTTTGATAGAATAAATCACCACAACCATAAGTCCATTACACACTAAATGGACTCTTGTGTCCCTCTGGCTCTGTGGGGTCTCAGATAGAGAGTGAAATAATCCAATAGGCTGGATATAAATATATTTGTTTGGGCTCAAAGAATGAGGAGAGCTAACCAGATAACAGAGTCTCAGCTTTATATCTGGACCTTAAAGCAGCTCTAACTGCTCAGCTACCATGGAGCTGAAGGTAACACACTTTCTGCCTTATCTAATGTCTTTATTTGGGACTATTGTGGGACACAGATTGCTCCATCAGAACCATATCAGATTCATCTCAGTGTCCCCACCAGTCGTCCAACCTGAACAACCAACAACCTGAGGAGTGTCTCTTCAAATAGTGCCTACAGTATATGGCAGCAGGTACGGCAGCGTATGGGACATGTATCACCATGGTTACTATATGTTTTGTGCATTGTGAATTTCAATATGTTGGTGTGTGGAATATGAACACAACTTTACTTTGTAATGGCCAGAGAAGAAAGAAGCCTTAAAGGGATAGTTCACCCAAAATTGAAATTTCCCTCATTATCTCATGTGGACTAAGGGCTGGGAGAAGTTTCAGAGTTATCCGTGGCTTCTCTGAGTTACAGGGGGTCTCGGCGTAGCAGTGCATGTCCATATAACGGTTGCAAATGGATACCAACTGTCTTCGTAACAAAAAGACACACCAAAAAACATCCAAATACCTCCATGCTGCTCGTATGTAATGTCCGTCTTGTATTGAAGCCCCGAAATGCGAAATTGTTGCGAAAACAAGCTTTTGTAATTTTTTTCGGGACAATTTCGCATTTCGGGGCTTCAATATTGAAATTTCAATTTTGGGTGAACTATCCCTTTAAAGGTGTACAGAAATGGCCGTTTGTCCTGTTTGTCGCGCCAAGTTTCCACGAGTTGCCGCACGAGTTTACCCGAGTAAGGACAGCGAATTTGATTGGTTGTTATCGAGCGGGTGGGATATTCAATGTTTGGGGCAAGGCCGAGCTCGGTGTGTGTGTGTGTGTGTGTGTGTGTGTGTGTGTGTGTGTGTGTGTGTGTGTGTGTGTGTGTGTCTCTCAGACGTTTGATTGACGGATCCAATATCAGTGGCTGATGAATCGTGAGCAGGCTGACGTATAATCCGTGCGCCTGCATTATCCAATGTGAAAAAAAATACCACACTTTCATCCCGGATTTAATCAAAAATAGAATTTTGCTCAAAGTTTGGGCTCCATCGTCTGATTGATGAGTTATCACACTAATGTTAGGACCCACAGTGGGCTCAAATTCAATTTTCTTTTCTGTACAGCTTTAAAGATGTAAAGTGGTGTTCATATTGTACTGTTTTGAAAATAACCTGATGGCCCACAACACCTTTGTTGCCCAGCAGCAGGCCTTTGTTCACATAAACAGCAGCATAAAACCAGATAATACAGACAATGGAAGTGAAACGACAGACCTCTCTGACTTAAGGGGCAAATAAGATCAATAAAAACTAAGCTAATTAGTTCATTAAACTAATAACTGAAACTCCCTTTTGGCAATTATCATCTGGGATTGCTATAGGCCCCAAGATGCACAGGCTAGCAGATTATAGCTGAAATACAAAGAACATAAATGACAGTGAAGCTTTATTATACTGTATGTCTAGCCCATAAGACTATAGGTGGCCCTGAATGTTAGGGACTCATCTCAAATTAAGGTTCATGACAAGGTGACAAGGTTTCATGTATTATTAAATTATGTCTGTTTTTCACAGATGACATGTCCCCTGCCCTTTGTTCTCTTTGGCTGCTTTTGACCAATTAATAATGATCATTGTATAATTAAAAAAAAAAAAAAAAAATTGTTGTTGTTGCTGCCCTAATATGGATCATTATTACACCATTTTTTTCCATCATAATAAACACAGGAGATCAGTGTTGTTGTTTTGTGAACATAAGAACACTTTACTTTTGTAAAGTTTTATTCTCTTTGTTTGTATCATACTTGGTGAGATAACTGATAACTGATAAAACACAATCATTTACAACATCTGAGTGTGACTCGGGGGAGGTTATGATGGCGAAAACTTCTGTTAGTGTTTTACTACATCCTATAACAATTTATACAAACCAGGGGTGGGACTCTCCTCCTCATTATATACCCCACAGAGATCAGAGAGGATGATGAAGAGACATCGATGAAGATCATGCACCCTTGATTAATGTTGCTCCGCTTAAGACACAAACACACACACCAGAGCAGCTGCAGATAAGGAGGAGTAATCGTTCAGATATGATAAACGTATTTTTGATTAACCTCTGTTGAACTTTAAAACTGAGACACACACACACACACACACACACACGCCCACTGATATAACAGCTCCATCAGAGGATGGATTTCAATAAAAAGTTGTGTAAGAATGTGACTAATATGGTGGCAATGTGGCCTGGATCAATCCATGATTAATTTATCTGTTAATGCACAATTTAAAGTCATGTAAAAGCAATTCCTCTGGTTAACAGGAGCTGAAACATGTTATTGATTTTAGGGCATAATTATTCCGCAAAGGTATGAATTACAGATGGCAAGTTTTATTCTATTAAACATGAGAATCAGGACATCTTTGCCTGTCTGGCTTATTTACTTCCGCCATTTGATGTTGGAATATAATTGGAGAGTCTCACTTTGCCTGGTGAATCTCTGCTTCCATCTGAGTGTGTGTGGAAAACAGTCAAGAGGAGAGGAAGTGAACCAAGTAATGGTTGAAATACACACTCATGGTTTTTTTTTTTTTTTTTGGTAAGAAGCCATAGCCTAATGTAATGACGATATTAACTCTGCAGTACCTGAATATATAGTAGAAAGCATGGCAGCATCTCAGGATACACTAGAGTAAAACACAAGCACAATGAAAACAGAACACACCACCTTGTGTGTATGAGAGTGTGTGGTTTATATTTAGCCTTGTGTAGCCGCTGTGCTGCCTGTATCCCACTGGTTGATGCAGAGAATAAGTGAGAGGCACAGATGCACAGCTCCCACTGCTTCACAGGGAATGTTACATTTATATCAACAGCACTATGACTCTGACAAGTCAACTGTGTAGAATCTACGTGGGCACAGACATATACTGTATGTGGTCACAAATATAAACTTGAACCTGCTGGGTTTCAACAGTCCATATCCATATTCCACACACACAAAATCCACTATACACAAAACATATACTTCAGTGACACGCATGTGCATCCATGCCCCTGCTCGTATCTCAGCCAACATTTACAGTCTGCAGTTGGAAGTAGGCCTACTAGAAGTTTACATAACAATAAAAAGGTGATGGTCTGTGTAGTAACTGAAAAGGCTTAGTTTGAAGCAAAAAGCAAAAAAGAAAAAAACTGCTGAATTTTTTAAACCTCAGAAATAGTTCTGTAAATGATAAAATAATTCATATTTTAGGATTCATATAACTGTATAAATGAGGGGAGCCTTTTGCCTATTTAGCTTTTTGTAGAGTAAATTTACATACACATCTCAGATCAGAATTCACCTTCTGTATTAGATAAATAATAATATAAAAAACTAACTTGTAGCTAACTGTGTATTATTTATTAAAACATTTATATTTCATGAGAATTATGAGTGATTTATGTAACAGGGCAGGGTAGTAACTATGCATCCTTATTAATTATACAGAAGGCTGATCATTCTTGTTTTAAGCACAACCCACAAACTTCCACAGGTACATTATTGAGGGATGTATAGGTGAGCAGTAAATCCAAGATCCTATAATTAAATGTAGGATTTATATAAAATTGCTATTAACTTGCCAAATTCTTTTCAATTTACAAAAAAAAAACTTTAATGTAGTTTTCTTAATATTACTGTTATATGTACATATGTATATGTACTGTAAAGTTACAATTTATTAACAAGAATTTCCATCTTCTTTTCAATGACATGCAAGAGTTCTCCTGGAGCAATATTATTCAGCCAGCATCAGAGGAGGCTGAACTCTCTAACATGGGGGCTGCTGGTCTGGTGACCCATGAAGCTCAGCTGCTGCTATAGGCTAGTTGCTGCTAAAAAACTGAAAAAAAAACACTGTTTAATCCACCAAACTCCATCAGTCCCATTCAGAGTACCCTTGGTCCCGCAAGATCTGTTGCAGTATTGTTCGTATTGTTCAGTTCAGAAGTTCTCCAGTCCTGGCTCCTCAAAATAAGATTCATTTCCAAAATTAAACCCTCAGTCTCATGCCCTGATCTGGACAGAAGTCATTCATGCGGACATTTTCTCAAGGCTGGACGATTTTAACTTCCTGCTCTCGGGTATAAACCATAAATGTCTCTCCTGCCTCCAACTATAGAGTACGAAGTACAGCAGCTTGGCTTCTTTCAGGTGTTAACAAACAACATCGTATTCTCACCCTAACCCTAGCCTCTCTTCCCTAAACATTTTACAATTGCTTTTTGAAGATTTTACTGATCACTTTAAAGGGATAGTTCACCCAAAATTCAAATTTCACTCATTATCTACTCACCCTCATGTCGACTAAGGGCTGGGAGAATTTTCAGAGTCCTCCGTTCCTTCTCTGAGTTACAGGGGGGGTCCGTGCAGCAGTATTTGTCCATATAATGGTTGTGAATGGTGCTCACTTTTCTTCGTCCAAAAAGACACACCAAAAAACATCCAAATACCTCCATACAGCTCGTCTGCAATGTCCCTCTTGTATTGAAGCCCCGACATGAGAAATTGTTCCGTAAAAATTTAATAAATCTATATTTTAAGCTTGTTTGTAGCGGAAGCTCCCAGTGTCTCAGTTCACTGCTCTTCCTGTGTCAGTGCAAATCTCTCGTGATTTCACTGACCGGCAGAACAATTTCTCATGTTGGGGCTTCAATACAAGAGGGACATTACAGACGAGCAGTATGGAGGTATTTGGATGTTTTTTGGTGTGTCTTTTTGGACAAAGAAAGTTGGTATCCATTGACAACCATTATATGGACAAATACTGCTGCGCGGACCCCCCCGTAACTCAGAGAAGGAACGGAGGACTTTAATGTCCCAAGCTACATAATTAAATTGTTGACCTTATGTGACTATACGATCATGTCTATTTACAATTCCTTTGTGTTCAGATAAATTAAATTCATTCATTGCTTTTATTGTGTGTTTTAGCTTTTATACAGCATCTAGTCTGTCTAATTATCCTTTTTTTTTTTTTTTACATTCAAGTGCAGGCTATTGCATGTCTTCATACACTGGTGGCTTTTAGCCTCTTGCCATTCAGCATTTGATTGTCAAAGTGCTCTGTAAACGCTGTTTGAAAGCCACTATATAAATACAATTGTTAACATTGTTTTTTTGTATTTTTTTAACAGTGTGATTTGGGCCACTAGATTGTTGCCCAGCCCATAAGGAGACTCAAAGGCTGGGGTGTAATTATGTCTAGAAAACCTGAATAGAAATCCCACACTGAGCTGTGTAGTACAAAGAGAGTAGAGAGCAGAGTCCCTGCAGTAAGATAATGAAGATAAGGCTGCTCTCACACAGGAAACATGAGCCTGAATCAAGTGTGTGAGACTTTTCAGCACAGCAGGGAACATATATACATATATTTAAAAGGGAAATCTGTCACATGGTGAATCATACTCCCCTCCCTCTCTCCTCAGAAACGGCCTCAGCTCCTCAGAGCATCCTTGGCCTCTGATGCAGGACCCGTCATGGCAGAGCAGCTGCTACTCCTGACATCCTCAGATGTGAACATGAATGGAGACACACTCAAACACACAGCCTGACAAAATGATGAAAGACAAGTGGAAAAGACACAACTTGAAATGGGCCTGTGTTTTTTTGCCCTGTCCTGATATGGGCAGATATAAATATAGACACAAGTTTTGTCTTTCTGTCTGAGACCGAGACTCATTGACTGACACTATGTTTTGATTTTTCTCATTCCATCTGCTGCAACTCATTTTACTGCATCAGTATGACTGTTCTAAATTGTAGTTGTGCCCTAACCCTAATATACAGTATATATATATATATATATATATATATATATATATATATATATATATATATATATATATATATATAGATAGATAGATAGATAGATAGATAGATAGATAGATAGATAGATTATAGATTTAAATATACTGTAGATTAAAACCCCAATTGTACCACATGTATCCTATAGTAAAAAGTCTTTATAGACATGACAAAAACAAAGCAAGCAAAGTTAAAGCCTCAAAACAAAAGGATCTTCCATTTTGGGTGATGTGTGCACACACAAGATACAGAGATAAATTATAGCTGCTGCGCAGCCATGGGTCGGGTCTGGGATATTTTTGGCAAATTCTGCGCAACAATTAGTAGAACAGGAAGATAGGACAGTTGAGTTGAGCTTTCACCCATAGTCCGGTCCAAGCTTTTTGCTATTTAATTTAGAGGCTTGTGTTTTCAGTTGAGAAGATCTGGCATTTTGATGTGTCATCATCATCACCCTTGCTCGGGCTTGAACCCACAACCTTTGACACCAAGAACCAGCTCTTAACTCACTGAGCTAATTAGCTGGTAGGGAGACCTGCTGTGTAGCTTCATTTATCCACTCAGGGAGTCAGTGTTCGGGCAGCTGTTGTCAAGGCAGATTTAAAAATGGTCAAAATGTCAGAAATTGTGTTATCTAAACAAAAATCTGCTAATATAAAAATTGCATCTATACAGCATGGAAATGTTGGTGATTTTTTTTTTTTATGATAAGTGTTTTGCTTCACAAGAGAAAATCTGATGTTTAAAAATGCCACTCTTAGATTGACTGCAGTTGTTCCCATGAGAGCAGAATTCAAAATGGTCTAAAAAATTCAGCTTTTCAGCTTTCATTTTTTTTTCAGGAAGATTGAAAATGTATTTAGCAAGAATTGGATGGCATATGTGCACTGTAGGCTCAATTTTTGATAAATCAAAAATCCGAGAAACAAGTTTTGTGGAGGACAGTCTGGAGATGCTCTGTAGCAAGTTTGGTGTCGATTGAGCAAAAATTGCAAAAATTGTGGGAGGAGTTTTTGAAAAAAAACAGAGTGATGGACTTCATAATTTGTAATGAGTTTAAGTGGACAAAGGTTTCAGCAGTATTGGGGCGACATTTTGGTGAAAGTTGCAAAACTGTAGCATGTACTATTGGTTTGGTAGGAATTTTTAAAGTTTTTAAATTTAAATGCTTATTGTGGGGGGGGGGGGGCACGGGCACATGTCCTTGGAGTTGAGTAAATCTGGCATGGGGTCAGACATTTCTGTGAAATTTGTTGAGTTTTCGTCCATGGGAAGTATGATTTCCTCGGAAGAAAGAAGAAGAATTCCTAGGAATACAGTAAACTAATAAACTAATAGCCTATTTTTGGACCAGAATGTAGAGAGGACTGGGTGAAGGTAAGGAGATTTATTTCAACACGAGGAACTGCGTGAAGGTATCTGTTGGAGAAGGCTGGAAGCTGAGGGAAGGGAGAGAGGCAGTGGAGAAGAGTACTGGAGACTGGCTGGAGGATTGTGCAGGGAAAGACACGTTAGCAAAGAGCCAGAAACATTGAGGATTTCCTGAAATGTTTAAAGGGACAACGAGGAGTTTTGGAAAAGCGAAGCGTTTTCACACTACATTTATGAGCCTCCGCGCACCGTAAAATTCTTTGACCGGCGCAAGACAGACTCATGTTTTCATTCATCAAGAATTAAAGTCAGAGGTTCAAAGAGGTTCACATACCGTCGTAGTTCCGACCATAAACGGCGATTCGGCGGCGTTATTCTCATGACTCGCCACGGAAGGAAACGCTGGTCGGCTCGACCAGCATTTCCGCCACCACTAATAATAACAAAATAACGATAGAGACAAAACAATATATTTATCGAAATGGGCCCATTAACAAGTGTGGGTAGCAGAGATTCATCCACATTAACGTGAGACTTTTTTATAACTGAATAGAAACTCCTCGTTGTCCCTTTAAGGGTTTATCTACCACTGAGGTGACTGAACAACCTTGAGATAAATGAGGAGTCAGGCTTGGTATTTGAACAGGGGTCTTCAGCAGCAGATGTGACGAGGATCCTGGTGCAGGAAGCCACGCCCACATGAAGGAAACAAGTAAACACAACTATGTAGAACTGAGGAACAACCTGAAAAAATAATAAAAAGAAAGATAATTTAACTAACTTTCTATCTCAGTAAATCCAACTCAGTCTTTTTCTTAAATTCACTTTGAGTCTCACAGTTATAAAATCAGGATTCGACCCTATATCAATGGTAACCACATTTCAAAAGACCACCAGAGCACTGCATCTGGAGGTCAGTAGAAATGAAATAGAACCCAGGTTTTTACATGGTCTTTTCTACTTTGTAGAGAAGACAACTACTGTACTTTGTTGCTTATTACTATGGTTATTACTATGGTCCTTCATAACCTACACTACGGGCAAACAGTGAGTCCACATCTCCTGTACGTCATCAAGTTAAAATGATCCTGAGCAGACAGAGCTATGTCTCATGTGGAGGAAAACAATGATTTAACAGAGTGTTTTTACCACCAGCTCTACATTAAAGTCTAATGCTCCTGGGCCACCGCTGCTGGTTTGAGATGTGGTTTTGGCCACACCCTGTGTTTAGCTTTTTAGCAAGCCACAGCCCATCGGAGCGGAGCCACAGACGGCCCCCAGGACAGATGGAGCGCTTTGGACATACAGGAAATCCATCTTTTACTGCTCCTTTAAAAGGAAATGAACTATTAAAAACTTTGTGATTTTTTTGTGGGTAGGTCTTCTTCAGTTGTGTGTGTGGGTGTGTGTGTCTGTGTGTACGCGCATCCGTGTGTGAGTACAAATAGTGAGATAGTCTCTTGCAGTCTAAATAAATTAGATTTTGTTTTTTGTTTATTGCTAATACAAAATGTTCAGTGTTGTTCGATCCCAGTGTGTAGATGATAAAGGGTGTGATGTGTTTGTGCTGCTGCTGTATCTAGGTTTTTGTAGTTATTGTATCCATCATTCATCTCAGCCTGCTATTGGTTCATTAAGCTAGCTGCTCTAGACTGTCCCAGAGGCGGTCCTCAGCTGGAACTGCAATCCACAAACATTACACCTTCTCTGTAAAGGGCTCATGGGAGCTTCAGGAGATCACAAGCACACAGCTGCCATTCATAAACTTCATGCAGGTTGTTTTGCAAGAACTGAAACAAGAGGTTTAGACAAAATTAAGCTTTAAAAGTTCCTCTTCAATATGGCTTATATCTAATCCTAGCCTGGTCATCCCTGAACCATCCCTTAGTAATGTTGCTGTAGACCTAGGCTAGTGGTTGTACTCCTCTGATTTACATCTCTCACTCTCTCGCTCTGCTAAATGCAAAGAGGCTTTATGGACATGGCCATAGTTGTCCAATCACACTGGACAAGACAACCATCACTGTAACAAAACCTGTTAACACTTAACATCTTCATTCTGTATATCTGACGTTGAAGCTGCAGGATCCAAATGTGCTATTATTATCATTGATCGGTGCTGCTATCATTGCTCTGCCTTGGTTCTGTGGCCCTACTGATATGCAGGTGTGGCGAGATAGTGTGGATTAATAGTCCCAGAGGTAGAGGAAATTTGGCTGCAATTTGCTGAGAATGCAAAAGAACATAAAACGGCCATGTTGTACAGGCTTTGATGTGTGTTTTTTCTCTTGGTAAAAAAAAAAGAAAAACAAGATCAAAACCATTGTGTGTTTTGTACAAAAATCTAGGTAGTCATGCTCATTAATGGTGGGTACTGGTAGCCAGACAAGAGCAGACAGGTGGATAACAGTCCTGAACCTTGTACCCCTCTTGGACTTTCCTGTCCACAAGCTATGAAACGGTGAGCATTTTATTTTTTTATTTAACCTTTTAACCATTTAACCTAGGTTAAACCCGTTGAGATCTCATTTTCAAGGGCGACCTGGCCAGGAAGGCAGCAGCACACGTCGTCAGCTGCTTCAGTCGACCTTCTTCCACAGAGAGCTGTCATCTTCTTCTAGGACATCCTTCATTTGGAGGTAAAGACTATGCAGAAATGCACAGGACAGGAAATCATGTCTGGGGCTTTCATCAACAACAGTCAGTGTAAAAGCAGCCACTCAGGTCGACAGACAGACAGACAGACAGATAGATAGATAGATACTGTAGATAGATGCAACTTTATTGATCCCGAAGGAGATTCCACATTGGTCAGCTGCTCTTGTAGCTTATGTAGTCAATGTGGTGCTGGGCCTCCATCTGTTTGTCATTGTTCAGTCCACTGATGTTTCCTTCTGTATGTTGAAATATCTTAGTTTGGATTTTTGGAGTTTGTTTGACCCCTGAGCCTCACTGTTGCCTTCTGCAACAGTTGTTGTTGTAAATTTTTGGATTTTCATGTGTTCATTAAATTACGCTTATTACACTTGGTAAATGGTAAATGGTCTGTATTTATATAGCGCTTTTCCATCTCAACGATACCCAAAGCGCTTTACAGTACACATCACATTCACCCATTCACACACACATTCACACACTGATGGCGGAAGCTGCCATGCAAGGCGCGAACCACGACCCATCAGGAGCAAGGTGGGGAAGGTGTCTTGCCCAAGGACACTACGGCAGCAACCGGGACAGAGCGGGATTCGAACCGCCAACCCTCTGATCATTGGACGACCCGCTCTACCACCTGAGCCACTTACCAGTGTTTGAGGAGTATACATTTGGGGCTTTAAAACAGTGACTGAAATGTGACTTTTCTTAAATATTGTACTGATAGATTTGGGATTAAAACTCATTCCGTATCTATCTAGTTATTATACTATTATGTAACTGTCATAATAACTTTTTCTCCTTTCCTTTTGTAAAGAAAGCCCCAGTGTTTTCTCAGCTAAAGGAGATAAGATTGAAGCTCCTCTTATCATTGAGAAAATTCGACCAGCTCTTATCGCAGTGGCTTTGATACTTCCAGATTATTTCACTCAGTTTGAACTTTCCCAAGTAAAAAAAAAGATGCAGTCCAGGACACAATGATCCCGAGTCTCTATTCAAACAACGGAGTGGAAGCTATCCTACTTAAAACAGCTCTGACATCATGACTTCACTGTTTTATCTGTACCATTTTAAAGGGACAACGAGGAGTTTTGGAAAAGCGAAGCGTTTTCACACTACATTTATGAGCCTCCGCGCGCACCGTAAAATTCTTTTGACCGGCGCAAGACGGAATCATGTTTTCATTCATCAAGAATTAAAGTCAGAGGTTCAAAGAGGTTCACATACCGTCGTAGTTCCCACCATAAACGGCGATTCGGCGGCGTTATTCTCATGACTCTCATGACTTGCGAAACCGAAAGTAAAAAACGCTGGTCGGCTCGACCAGCATCTCCGCCACCACTAATAATAACAAAATAACGATAGAGACAGAACGATATATTTATCGAAAATGGGCCCATTAACAAGTGTGGGTAACGGAGATTCATCCACATTAACGTGAGACTTTTTTATAACCGAATAGAAACTCCTCGTTGTCCCTTTAACTTTTGCTTGTAAAACAAAAGGGCAGCCCACAGGTGCAGTGGTTAACATCTGTGGGCGGAGCCTGCTTGTTCTCTCTATACTTGTGTGTGTCACTCAGACATGCACAGTAGATTGGCTGGTGACCCCATGTCAGATGGGATTGGTCCCCCTGACCCTGAATGGAGAAGTTGTACAGAGTGGATGGATAGATGTGTAACAACAGTCAGTAAAAGCCCTGTCTACCCTGATGAATAATGGTCATAGTCTGGATGTGTACATATCCTGCAGGTCAAACAGCCCAACACACACACAGACATACACACACACATAAACACATACTATGCCGGTCAATACGTCTCAACATTCTTGCGCAACTATCAACTGAAACGTGTCACACATGCTTTGACGCCTGTGCAGCAAAGCATCGCCTGCCGTGTCATGTAGTTTCCCCACCGACTTATAATGGTCCCCCGTTCACACGGCGTAGCAGTGCATGTCCATATAACGGTTGCAAATGGATACCAACTGTCTTCGTAACAAAAAGACACACCAAAAAACATCCAAATACCTCCATGCTGCTCGTATGTAATGTCCGTCTTGTATTGAAGCCCCAAAATGCGAAATTGTCCCGAAAAAAATTAAATAAGTCTATATTTCAAGCTCCTTTTCCCGGTTCGTCAAATTTGGACGAACTGGGAAGAGGACAGACCCTGGTTCGTCCAAATTTGACGAACCGGGAAAAGGAGCTTCCGCTACAAACAAGCTTGAAATATATTTTTTTGGGACAATTTCGCATTTTGGGGCTTCAATACAAGACGGACATTACATAGGTATTTGGATGTTTTTTGGTGTGTCTTTTTGTTACAAAGAAAAGTGGTATCCATTTGCAACCGTTATATGGACATGCACTGCTACGCCGAGACCCCCTGTAACTCAGAGAAGCCACGGAGGACTCTGAAACTTCTCCCAGCCCTTAGTCCACATGAGGGTGAGTAGATAATGAGAAATTTCAATCCTTTTAAACAACCTTACTTCACTTTTCTATTGATGGTTTATATTTGATCTTTAATAATTTAGTAACTGTTAATGAATTAATTGATTTTAGCTTCTAAAGCATGTGTGTGAATGACAGCTCTATAAACCTAGCCCAGTCAGACCAAAGCCTTCAGTTAAATGGAGGAACACTGTCTTCTCCAAAGCTGCTTTAAACCCATTCTATTCAGTGTTTCTTCTGATGACAGGCACTGTGTTGTCAGCTCCACCCCCCTCCCTCACAGACCAGCTTGTTCCTTCACCAGCACCTGTCACTCACGTTGACGAGCTGTCAGCTGGCTGAGGATGCAGCGAGCAGCGTCCACAGAGTGAAGCTCCCACAGGTCAGAGGACACACACGTCTTCATCTTCGTCTCAGCCTGCTGTTCATGTGTGTGACTCACACAGGTACAGTTGGTGTCTGTCCCAGGCTTCCTCAGCTTCTCGCATCTTTCCCTCTTTCTGTCTTTGTCCGTCCTATGTTGTCATAGTAACCCGACGAGCACAAAGCTGTCAGGGAGTTGATTTTGTTGACAGCCAGCATCCTCGTTCACAGCGGATATCGACTGATATCACATGCTGTCTCTCTAATGACCAGTCTCTTCTCTCTACACACAAATGTCTTGACATTTGTATTTGGTGTTTGACTAAATTGAATCTTCAGCTTTAGTTTGTTTTAGTTATTTGGTTGAATTAGGGTGGGTACAGTGTTGCTTATCAGTAAGAAGGTTTTGGGCTTCCTCCCAAAGATATACACACTGGCAACTCTACATTACCCACAGGTGTAAATGTGAGTGTGGGAGGTTCTTTGTCTCTGTCTATCGGCATTATGTTAGACTGGTGACCTTTTCAAGGTGCACCCACCCTCCCCCTAAATAAGTGTGAGCGATGTTGTCTGGCCTGCCCTGAGCAGGTTTCGAACCCAGGTCTCCCACAACGCGGGCAACAATGCACACTGCTTCGCCAAGAGGTCAATGACCACTTGGCAAGTAGATTAGAAAATCTTTTATGGGTGAGTGAGTTTAACTTCAGTACCACTAACCGCCACACGCTGTCACTTCTCCTTAAACCTACCACACACAAAGATAATCTGGTTGATTTTGCCCCAATTTTCCCCCTTCCAACTAAGGGCAAAAATTGCCAGATTATTTTACACTCTTAAAGCAGAAGTGAGTGGTCCGGTCGTTTTCGCTAATGCTGCGTTCCAGGCAGGCTTTTGAAATCGTAAATTACAGCTTCAAGTCACAACTTACGACTTTGTAGCGTTCCAGGCAACCCACTTGTGTTTTTCCGACCTGTTTTACCGGTGAAAGTCACTATAACGGCCACTCGTAACTTCCGACCGGTGAACTCGTACCAGATCGAACTGGTACCACTTCACGGTCGGAAAAATACGAGTTTCCTTGAACGCACCATAACAGTCCTCGTCCCTACGTCACCACATTCACGGCGTTCCTTGGCTGCACACACAGCCCTGCATGCCGTTCTCTCTCCTCATTGGATAAAAACTGTAGGATACGATAAATGTTTTCTCTTCGGCTCAGAGCAGAGCAGAGGGACTGAGAGACCCGTGTTTCAGTCCAAACACTCTATGTAAGTGATTGCTGTCGGAAGATATAACTATTTAAGACTTATATTAACACAAATATATCACTTACTTCTGCTTTAAGATAATTTTATGAGATTCTCTTGTAGTGTGTGGTGTGTTAAAAGTTCAATTCGGCACTGACGATCGTAAATATTAAACATGATCAATATTTACGATTGTCGGCCCCGATAATCGTCACTGTTTGGATCAAAAGTGTGTGGGGGAAGCCGACAATTCCGAGTCACCGTCTTCCGCGGAATGTGATGTGAGATTGAATGAAGCCAATAAAGAAGCGAGCTGGCCACAATCAACATAGTGTGTCAGATCACGTTTGATCACGCAAGATTTCTGGCGTGTCATGAGACAAATCTCTGTGTGTGGTGTGCTGTATTTGGAATATCGGAGCACACCACAAACAATACGATCAAAAAATTAAATCAAAGATTTTTATCTTTATGTGTGGGGTCTCTCACAGATAAAAAAAAATCGGTTGAGATTTATAAAATCTTTATGTGTGTACTAGGCTTTACTGGTACCTATAGTGACATTCCCAAACTCAAGAATGCCACATCTCTGCTGCTCACTTATTACACATGGCCCTTTTCCCTTGCAACTTTCAACACCAGTTATTACATGGATGTTTTAATGTGTAATCTTTGGACTTCCACAGAACAAAATGTCAGTCCAAAAAGCTTTTTATGTACCTATTGCAAATGACCTCTGGCAGCCTATTGTGATACAATGATGGTCCACCTTAGCTCACACATGTGTCTTGACCATCATATGAAAATCTACAAAGCACACAAGATGAAATTGTTCCCCAATGTCCTTAAAGGTATAATATGTAGGAATTCCCCCTATCTAGCGGTGCGGTTGTAAATAGGAACGTATTCTTGATGTTGCATTCATGTGAAATGGGGCAGACGTCAGACAGACAACAGACGCTGCATGTAACAGGATAAACAAGCGTCTATGTAAACAAGTGGTCCGCCAGCACAAGGCAAAACAATACAGGCGTGACAATATGTTGTCATGGTGATGTCGTATTTACCGTCTTTCTCTCCTGGAGTAAAATGACATCCGGTTGGTTTGCCGACGGCCGTCTGCCTGACTGCACCTGAATGCAACACCAGTGCCTCCGTCCTTCCTCACACTACACAGTGGTGACAGTTTTAACAGGCGCTACCTGGAAAACTTTCTCCCCGAGCCGACAGCTCAGCTGAGTTTCTATGGTTACCTACGGTCACGCTGCCACTCAACGTAAAAAAATGGCAATGCAACATGGCCGCCTCGGTTCGGTGCGTCGCCCACTTATGTATTTGTAACGACTTGTAACAACTCATTCTAAGGTACCAGAAAGCTTTCATTTGTATGCGGGTGTGATTCGACTTAAGTGAAATACGTATTTATGATAGGCATATTTGATTTTTAAAAAAAATAAAAAGCCAAATAAGTTACATACTGGGGCTTTAAACATACAGCTAAGATATATTTTTAGACTTTTTGGCTGGAGACTAGACCATAAATGTCCACACCAAACCTGAAGCAAACCATCCGATTATTAATAAAATGGAATCCACTGCGTCTCACAACTATGAGACCAAAATGCTATTGACATCTTTGTACCAGGCCGCTGCTGTGTGTGTGTATGCCAAAACACACGCACGCACACACGCACACAGAGGTTTGTTTCTCTCCATCTATCATGAAACCACAACCTGGTCACATGCAGTACATTAACTGGCCATTAGGAATCAGAGGTTCATCCATAATGCACTATGGTCATAGGTACATTAAGAAGTCATGACATTAACAGCTGATTGATGTCATCTGAATGGGTGGGACCAAACCCTTTTAGCCAAAAGCCACAGTAGAACAAATATAGCTGCAGCAGCAGAGCAGCTGTTACACAGTGAGGACTGGACCACGATGATGTCTAAATCCTCCATACCTACATACATGTAGCTATTACTGTAATGTATGCCTCTGAAGGTATAACTTTATACAGCCTATATTAAAATTCAAAAGATTTAATCATCAGTCCCATCATCATTCTGACAACTGTCATGTCTTGTCGCTACCCTCTGTCTTCTTCCCTTGTGTTTCTAATACAGCTGTTCACCACCATTTCTAGCTCGTGGCCCACTTCTCAAAAATGTTGTCACTCAGCCCACATCCACATCCACCTCCATAACAATACATCTCAATATAATAAGCACTGTTTTTATTTTGAAGATAACAATGGAACATTTTTCTATTTTGTTTGATACTAGCTGCATATGTTGGGATGTGCTCACGAAAACAGGAAGTACATTTTTACCAAAATATTTCAGAATCTTCATCATAATTAAATAAGATTACCTTGCTATCACTAATAGCATAATGAGCTTGTGAAAGTAAACATTTTCATTTGAATGAATCGAAACTGATTCCTACACCTCCTTGGTTGCATTTGAATTTTTGTTAAACATTTTTTCTTTTTCATTTTGCAGTCTGATGACGTCCTTGGGATTTTCTGCACCCCCTGTAATTATTAAGCATGGGTACGTAAATGACATAATAATCATGTGGCATTCTCCTCAGTGCACAACATACAGGGCTGTAGCTAAGAATTCTGGCCTCCCTGAACGAATACTAAAGTGGGCCCCTGACTTTTCCACTTTTTTTTCTTAAACTACATAGTATTATCATTTTTTATTTAGCCTAGGCTAATTTGTTTTGATGCTAATGCAGCATTACTATGAGTATTGGTCAGGGTCTAAGCAGAATAATTCAGTCATACAGAGATTAGACTGTGTTTTTTGTGGGCCCTACTGGGTGCTGGGCCCCTAGAATTATCATCACCTTTCTCCCCTATACAACGGCCCTGACAACACAGAGTTCACTCTAAAATGAAATGTAACATTTTATTTTGTCATGTGGGTACAAAATAATCTGTCTGGTTGAAGTGAAGCCATTTATTACAAGTCATGAAATGGAACTCACACATTCGTATGTTGACAGAGTTTTTTCCATCTCGGACACCAAGTAGTGCTGCAGGTAGTGTTGTTTCTAAGCCTGCATGGATGCAGACTCTGTGTTGGAGGGCTTTACTCCACTCCCACTTAAAGCTGATTGGTTTGAAATGACACTTCATGTAGCGCACTCTCCATGTGATTGAGTGAGAGTGAAAGTGTGTATGGACCAAACTGGATTTACAGTATAGGCCTTATTACTCCTAGTATTCCCTTCCCACTGTGCTCCCACTGTTTGACCAGAGACACACTGCTGCTCTCTCTCTCTGCTGAGTTTTACAGTAGCAGTTTAAGCTTTGCCCCATTAGACAAGACATCAAACAGCACTATGGACAAACACCATCACTTTCACACGTATAGACAGTTTGCTCATCCAAAGTTGTACAAAGCCTCTGAAAACACTTTGACAAAGTCCTGTGAGGCTCTGACAAGCTGCGTGTTGCCTGAAGAAGTCCTGTCACAGACAGTGGTATCATTACTGTGATGATACCAACTGAAGGCCTGCAGTCACACTGTGTTGGAGTTGATGTAATCACCACTTTCCAGTTTGTTCATTTTCATGAATATCCAAAATATTGATTACAAACTCATAACCCAACAAATACTGACTGACATCAGGCACACGTTCTATTAATCAGTGTCCCTCATGAAGACACCACAACAGTACTCTACTGTTTCAAACATGAGTTGCAAACTGTGTTGTCTGTAAATAAATGTATTGAAGTATCACGTTATCAATTGCCATCTATCATATTACAGAGAAGCCTCATTCTCTGATAACAGTCAATATAACTGTGGATGCAAAGACTGGTAAAAGGCTTCACCATTGCTCAGTCTGGTTTTACTATGGATTTTTTCATTAAAAAAAAATTATTACATCTATCATTTAACATAAATATCTAACACACGTAATTTGATAGAACTCAGTCCTGCACACACCGTCCTCCTGCCACAAATACTAGAACGTACAATAGCAATAAATAAGAATTGATCCATCACTGAAAGTTGGTCATACCGTAGTATTTGATTAAAAAACATCAATGAGACACTATTTTTAAGAAATTGGAGAGCTCTTGTGACTGTATTTAGAGATTATTCTCTTCAGTCAGTCCGTGCATTGTATACCCAACATTGGCCAATATTAACTGCCTCCAGTAAAGTGCTGTTCTGACAGGAAGTGCTGAAAATATACTGCATGAAGTACACATTAAACAGATAACTGACCATTGAGCCTTGGTATCAGGTACTATTCTGGAGGTTGTTTCCATTGTACACATGATTTTACCACCTTTATAGACTGATAGCTAGTATATATGACATCATTATATTTTATATAATATAAACTAATCCGTACATTTTGAAATGTGATGATATCTGTACATAGAGCCCCCAAGGCAGCGCTGCTGTTCTGTCTAGTACAGATTTTAGAGCTTTTAGCCATGCAGGATATTCCTACATTATTGCATTGATAATGCAATGACACATTCACAGCCAATCAGTGGTTTGCAGTGTTTGCAAAGTCCCCTTTTAGTACCTCTTTTCTCGTCTTGGAACCTCGGCCGAGGTGGTACCAGAAAAGTAGTACCAGATTCTAGGTACTTTTACCTAATGGAAACGCTACAAGGGTGAGTAGAGTGGAGTTGAGTCGAGGCGAGGCGAGCTGGTACAGTACCACGTAGTGGAAACGCGGCAGAAAAGTGTCTAAAACATGTGGCTGTATCGGTACCTATGATCCTGCTACTTGTATAAACTGGCAGTGCTCTGATCTGAATATTCTGCTGGTAACAAAGTGATGTCAAATGATCCAAACTATAGAGGAACAGCAGTTTTTGGCACATCACACAGCTTTAATAGATAAACTCCTACCAGAATGAAGCAGTGACCTCAGATCACTGTGAACAAAATACTGAAAAACTCACAAAAGAAGATGATTGTGGAGCAGGATTTCAATTTTTAAAGTTGGATGAAACCATAGAAATTTAAACTGAACATACTGTGTTGCATTGCCCCATGGTGACACACTGACTTTATACAGTATGTGTGCCACAGTCACAGGACAAGAGATGTTACATAACACAGAGTGGGTGGCACATAAGGAGGAATACAAAGGTATCTGGTGTGATGTTGAGCCACTTTTTAAATTTATGAGCTGAGGGAGAGTGAGACCTTCAGAAACAGGAAACGTATTATGTTGTTTGCTGCATCAAACTGAATGTGTCACTTCATCACGGCTGATAAGCTGATATCTTCTGATACGCTACTTCTACATTTCCTCCGTGTAATACTTGACAATGTGCAAGTTACATCTGTGTTAATACAAATGTGGCAACTGTGGATGAAACAACCTGTTTCTAGGTGGGAACAGCTGGGTGTTTCCACCAGAGTCAGGCTGAATCATTCAGCTCCAACAGACCAACAGATGTCACCTCTGCTGACTTCTGCATTTTCTCTGGTTGGTGAAATGACAAATCACTATTCACATTGCATTTTACAAGGACAGTATTTCCACACAAATGTGTTGTCAGTCCATTCACGATGGTGGAGACAACGCCCTATTTTGCTTCAAAGACAGACTATTTGAACTCCATTCCCCACAAGAGTTGGTTTGCTCATAAAACTTAACGAAATCAATCAGAGACATCTCCCTGTTATTGATGTCCATCTTAGTTACATACATACATTTAGAGCTTGCTAATTCCTCTAATCTGCTAAAATGCAAGATATCTTAAAGGGATAGTTCACCCAAAATTGAAATTTCACTCATTATCTACTCACCCTCATGTGGACTAAGGGCTGGGAGAAGTTTCAGAGTCCTCCGTGGCTTCTCTGAGTTACAGGGGGTCTCGGCGTAGCAGTGCATGTCCATATAACGGTTGCAAATGGATACCAACTGTCTTCGTAACAAAAAGACACACCAAAAAACATCCAAATGCCTCCATGCTGCTCGTATGTAATGTCCGTCTTGTATTGAAGCCCCGAAATGCGAAATTGTCCCGAAAAAAAAAGAGTCTATTTTTCAAGCTTGTTTGTAGCCGAAGCTCCTCTTCCCAGTTCGTCCAAATTTGACGAACCGGGAAGAGGAGCTTCGAGAAGCTTATACTTATACTATACTTATTTAATTTTTTTCGGGACAATTTCGCATTTCGGGGCTTCAATACAAGACGGACATTACATACAAGCAGCATGGAGGTATTTGGATTTTGGTGTGTCTTTTTGTTATGAAGACAGTTGGTATCCATTTGCAACCGTTATATGGACATGCACTGCTACGCCGAGACCCCATGTAACTCAGAGAAGCCACGAATAACTCTGAAACTTCTCCCAGCCCTTAGTCCACATGAGGGTGAGTAGATAATGAGTGAAATTTCAATTTTGGGTGAACTATCCCTTTAAACACCAGCCACCTTTCTACAAGACAGTGGTAGGTCAGAAAAGCAGCTTCAGTAGCAGCAACTCACTGCAGGACAGAGATGTTCAGGAGATCCTTTGTCCTCCAACAAGAAAGTGGAATGGACTCACTTATGGTTATTGGTAGTAGTAGTAATGAGATGAATGGACAAATTAATTTCACCTAGCATAATTTCAGCATTTATATTCAGTGCTATCTAGAATACCGGTATGCTAAAAGCGCTCCTTCCTCTACAGTGTGTCACCGGCCCCGTGTTTCACAGAGAGCTTGAGTCTGGCTGTTACTGCCAGGTTTTACAGCCAGTGCATTTTGAAAGATCTGGGAAAGCCACCTTTGCTTTTTCTGGCTCCAATCTTTTATACCCACGAGAGCCATCAGAGGGTGCCATAGCCACCCCTCCTCCGCAGCATGCCACCCACCACAGTGGAGGCCACCCACTGCATTGTTCAGTTAGGATGCTGAGTTGCCCAAGCCACAATACAGAGTCTCTGCCTGTCAGCGCAACACCACAGGCAACTATGCTGTCTTGTTCTTCTACACAACTTGTTTAACCTCCCCGATTTCAACAAAGGAGAACCCCTGTAAAGAGCAGTTTATTTCATCCCTAGCACAGAGCCTGAAGCCTGGCTACCCAGAATTCATCAGCAGTTAAAATTCCAGTGAGCACAAACTTGCTCCTCGGTGACAGGTGTGATGCTCAGATGTCACCTAAAAGCCAATTTTTTAAAGGTTGTTGCTCCTAATCTTTCACAGGGAAACCAATCTGGCCTTTGAGAGAAAAACAGCCCTAGAAAAAATGTTTGATTTTTATAATAATAATCAATAATTGATAAACTACTAATGCCCAGCAGATGTCTGGTCTCTCTTTTACTGCTGTACCAGTCTGTCTTAAATTAGTTTTAACCCACCCTCTGGAGGCTGAATGGGCCACAACAACACTCTGCTATCAACCAGAGAGGACAACTTTAATATATAAGTCAACAGAGTTAATTAGCCTAACATAAATATACAAAACAGCCAGAGCCAATCCCAGCTGACACAGAGTGAGGATGGGTAGCCTACTCCTAGGCCCCACACCCGGGAATCAAACCCAGAACCTTCTTGCTGTGGGGCGATCAACAACCCTGCTGCCCTAGGAGAGGAAAATACACTACACTCTATGGTTGTAACCAGCAGTAGTTCATTTGCATGACCTAAAACATGTACCTGTGTCCAAGGAACCATTTAGCATTAAATGTAAGATTTACAAAATATTATATAGGCTACAAAAATGTACAAAAATCATCAAATCAAGTATGTCAGCTTTGCCTGGTTTCTATTACGTAAACAGCTCACCCACTCTCCTCCAGTTATAGCCTACGTTATGCAGCAACTTTCCACGTCCAGCATAGCGTCCTGGCACTGACAACACACGTCCGAGTCCTTGATTTCCCCCAGCACCGGACTCCACTAGCAGGTCTCCCTCTTTGACTTTTCTCCTCTCCTTCATTTCCTTCAGCTTGTCTTCGGTAAACTCGGTCTCAAACTGATAGGGGTGCCCATCGAAATGAAACCAGTGGTCGTTGTTCTCAATTGCATTTCAGCCGTGTTGATGTCTGCTTCACTATGTTAGGCTACAGACATTTCTTATCTTTGAAAATGAAGCCAAACAATATATTGAGTCTATTAAAAAATCCATCAACATGAAAGCTATAGAAACTTTGAATTTATGTACACTTTACAATGTTTTTGTATGAAAGCTTGTCTCTGCATCTGTGTTGAAACCCCCTGGCGATGTTTTATTGGTGTATTGATTCGTATTGCACCATGTTGACTTAATAAAGTTTCTAAAAATAAAAAATAAAAAAAAGTTACAGGCAGTTTCTTCCGGCAACAAACGTCGTCCTGATCTCGCGTGTGACGTAGCGTCTAATCTCGCACTTGTTTATGTGATTTTCTCCCGCAAATATTTTTGTACACTTGATAATAACTTTTAAAAACTAAGAGGTAGGATATGAACTTTGACTGCTTTGCATGCATGGAGTAATAATCACACATTTTCATTCTTAAACTGCGGGACTCTACTTCACTCTGTAATCGCTTCCACGCCAGCGGACTAGCTGTTACCTTGGCAGTAACAAGCAGACATCACAGGACAACACCAACGGCCACTGGTTTCATTTCAATGGGCGCCCTATCAGTTTGAGACCGAGTTTTCTGAAGACGAGCTGAGGGAAATGGAGGAGAAAAGTGAAGAGGGAGAGCTGCGGTGGAGGCTATGTGCTGCTGGACCTGGGGGGTCCGAGTGGTCAATCATGTGTCACTGACCGCTGAAACTGAATGTGTGTGCTACCAGTCGGCCTCGGACGTGTGTTGTCAGTGCCTGGACACTATGCTGTACGCGGAAAGTTGCTGCATCACTATAACGTATAGGAGAGTGGGTGAGTTGTTTCGTCTCTTTTCAATAGAAACCAGGCTAAGCTAACAGATGTTTGATGCCTCCTGGCAGTTTGATGGGGGGGGGGGGGGGGGGCACTGTAATCTGTGGTCCATTACTGGCGATCTTTGTTTCCGATGACTAAAGTCCTTCATCTGGTTAAAGGGATAGTTCAACATTTTAGCAAATTGGCCCACCACAACAATCCCTACAGTTCTAGGTGCAAGCTACCTCCAATGTTCTGATATTCACAATCTTTTCGGTAAAGAAAGTTAGGAAATTGTGAGGGATGCATGGCTCAGCAGCACTGGTTCTTGGTCAGCCTGCCACAGTGTTAAAAAGGAACATGGTGTTGTTCTTGTTCTTTTTAAGGATAATTGGAAGTGCTTCAACTATCCTTCCAGGCTTGATGGTCTTCCTCACGTTTTCCTTTAGCTGTCTGGTCTTCTGCTAAAGTGCACAGGTTTGGATTGTACTAGGGAGCTATTCTCTTCTGGTTGATAACCTTCTTTTTCATGGGAGCTACGGCATCAAGTGTCCCAAGGAGTGCTGCTGCAGTGCTATCCACAAGATAATCTAGCTACCTGTGAGGGAGTAAAATCAGCATAGCTGCTCATTATATTAAAAGATGTGGCAGCAAGCTCTGCTGGAATGAGCTCTTTAAATCTAGAAACAGCAGTGTCAGATAAACATCTACTGTAGTGGGATTTTCCCCCAGGTATAATGTGTTAAAGTAAATTCAAATGTTGTTAAAGTATGATCAGACAGGACAGGGTTTTGAGGAAGAACTGTAATGTGGTCAGCTTCTATTCCATAAGTTAGCACTAAATCAAGGATATGGTTAAAAGAGTGAGTGGGTTTGTTTACCCTCTGAGAGAAGCCAATTGAATCTAAAAGCGACTTGAACGCAGTGGCCAGACAATCATCATCAACGTCCACGTCCACGTCCAGTCACCAATTATAATGACTTTGTCTGAGTTCAATGCTAAGTTTGACAGAAAGTCAGGGAATTCTTCTTAGAACTCAGAATAAGGTGCAGGAGGACGATACACCATAAGTGGTTTCTCTACTTTCCAGTCTGCGTGAGAGAAGCTGACAGTAAGGCTTTCAAATGAATTATATGAAATATTACATTGAGGGTTAATAAACAGATTTGACTGATAAATTACAGCCACTCCCCCTCCTCTGCCAGTGTTACGAGGCACATGGTAGTTAATGTATCTAGGAGGGGTAGATTCATTCAAACTAACATATTCATCTTGCTGCAACCAGGTTTCAGTGAGTGTTAATATGTCAATTTGGTGATTGGTAATCAAAACATTCACTAGCTGAGACTTGGATGGGAGAGATCGAATATTTAGCAAACCATATTTAATAGTTTTATCGAGTGCTATGAATGACTCCAGATTTAGGCTTATACAGCCTCGAGACAGACACAGTTTCTATGGGGTAAAAGGAGGGCTGGGTGGGTGACAGCATGAAGGAAGCGGCAGAGGGGCGTGTTAAACTACGGCTCTGCCTGCTAGTCTCAACTCTGGGTGCTTGTCAGGGAATGGCTAAGAAAATGTGTGCGAGCTGCTCAGAGCTACGCTACGGAGGCTAATGGGATTTCTTGGTTTCCCTCATCAAACTCATCAAATACACAATCCAATAACTCCAAAACACTCTGGTGGACAAGGTGTGACCTGCACATTCACCACGCTATGAGATAATAACGGAACCTAGTAGTCTATTTTGTCCCCGTAGGGAAATTGAGTTGCAGCAGATCACACACGTGGCATTTCATCTAAAACAACACAGATAAAAACAGCACAGTAGACAACTTTCACACATAGATTAACAACACTCATCATCAGTAGGAATCACACTTTTTATGTTAGTCTCAGCCTTAACCTGATCATACCAGCTGAGCAGGCTATGAGGTGACCAACAGTGACTATAGATTATTAAGGGATTTAATGGCCTGAGGCACAAAAGAAAATGTTGCTCTGTTTTTAGTAAACAGAGGGGGGCGGTATCGTCGCCCGGATGGAAGAGGGTTAAATGAGGGGCCGCCTTTGGTCACCTATAATATTCCTTGACTTTTTCTCTGTCCTATCTCTGTAGATGTCTTCCATACATGGCAGAGTGATGCCCAGCAATTTACTAGATATGGATATAATTTCTCTAACCCTCTTTTTCTGTGACTCTGTGGCATTGCCAAACCAGCAAGTGATACAAAAGGAAAGGATGCTTTCAACAAAGGCGCAATAAAACATTTGGAGCATTCTCCTTTCAACATTAAAAGACAGAAGTTACGAGACAGAGTTGTTTTTGAGGCAAATGCAGAGACTGCTTGCTGAAAAACTGCTCCCGATGGGACTATGCATCAGCAGTTTTGCATGAATTTGCCTCGAAAACAACTCTGTCTCGTAACGTTCTGTCATGATCTCATAGCGTGGTGAATGTGCAGGTCACAACTTGTGTATTTGATGAGTTTGATGAGGGAAACCAAGAAATCCCATGAGCCTCCGTAGTGTAGCTCTGAGCAGCTTACGGCACTGCTCCGCCGTTCTAAAAATAGCTTGCACCGACAATTAAAAGTAACAAACCTACTCCTAAAACTATAAGGCAATGGGGCAAAATGTTGAACTATCCCTTTAATGCTTGCTGAAGTCTCTACCTTTACGTTCCGGAGGACAGAGCTACCAATGACTAATGTCGGCTTCCCAGCGGCGGGGCCACGGAGCAACAGCGCCAACATGTAGAGTTTCATGTGTGTGTGTGTGTGTGTGTGTGTGTGTGTGTGTGTGTGTTACATTAGTGAGAACCAAGATCTTACAGGGTGAGGACATGTTGTCTGATGTTCAGGGTTCAGGTCAGAATCAGGTTCTGATCCGGGTTGGTGTTTGTGCATGTCTAATGTCAATGAGTGTCGTGACAAAAACGGAGGTGTGTGTGAGTGTGTGCGTGTGTTGTACGCTACATTTCCTCCTCAAACTGTTTGCTGAGCCTGTAGGTCTTCCTCACCATTCTGCTGGGGAGAGTTTTACCTTATAAAGTGGAGTTCTTTGAAAAGCAACAGCAGCATCCTGGGGAAATAAACACACAGAGGCAGACAGGCAAAGTCAAAGAGGGGAGAGAGGGTGGGGGGGGGGGGGGGGGGGGGGGGGCACATGATGATGCCATGACTCAGATCTCTTTCTTTGAGGGATTATTTTCTCAAGGATTTCAGCTTTGTGGACAGTTTGTGCTCGCCCACTGGTCTGTCATCACAGCCTGAGAAAACATGTATGACTACTGAAAGGATATAAAAAAAATAGAGTCACTTTGTCATTCAGGAATCTGGAGTGCCCTGATCCCAATTTGCTGCTTCGCTGTCTGAATGTCTGAACCCCTGCTTGTGGCCCCAAGAGGCCACACACTTCATTACAGTGCAGAGATAAAACGTGCTAGAGAGAGCAGACTATGCAGGTGGGTTTGGATATGGATATAGCCTCCTAACATCACCTATAGAATTCAGGAGAGTGGACTTGAACCACTTTCCTGACTTGCCCTGATGGAGACGTTCTTCTGACATACCAGAACTCCTGGCTATAACAATGGGCATGTAGAGCTGAGACTTCAATGCATGGCAACGTGTAGTGACTATAAATTCCATTCCATTCTCCATTATGTAGAAATGTAAGACTTACTCAGACTTAAATGAGCGTGTCACCCTTTTACAGTTGTCATGAAGGAGGAAATTAGCTGTGGCATGGACACCAAAACTGTTTTTAGTACCAGGCTATAAACATTTTATATCTTCTTTTTATTTTCTTGTTTAGTACAGTACTGTGAAGGCTCGTGTTGCTATAGGAGCGAGGGGGTTTGTCACCTTTTTCATGTTGCTCATGCTCAGATATGTTTGGTCTGCATGTGACTGTATAGAGGGAAAAAAATGGCATTAGTCTCTATTTCATCACAAGCACAGTCTTACTTTCCTGCATTTGTCCTGACTAGGGTTGCAAAATTCCGGGAATTTTCAAAGTTGGAAACTTTCCGTGGGAATTAACGGGAATATGGGAGTAAATGGGAATAAATGTTGGCCCTTAACAGGGAACTTAAAGGGACAACGAGGAGTTTTGGAAAGCAAAGTGTTTTCATACTACATTTACCATGAGCCTCCGCGCGCACGGTGAAATTCTTGGACCGGCTCAAGAATGTTTTCATTCATCAAGAATTAAAGTCAGAGGTTCGAAGATGATCAGATACCGTCGTAGTTCCGACCATAAACAGTGATTCAGCGGCGTTATTCTCATGACTCGCCGGGCAGTCAGAGGTCAGTCCGAAAGTAAGGAAACGCTGGTCGGCTCGCCCAGCATGCCATGCACCATTAAAGCAGAAGTGAGCGGAATGTTTGTGTTAATATAAGTCTTAAATAGTTCTATCTTCCGACAGCAATCACTTCTATAGAGTGTTTGGTCTGAAACACGGGTCTGTCAGTCACTCTGCTCTGCTGTAAGCCCAGGAGAAAACTTTCCTTGTATTCTACAACCTTTATCCAATGAGGAGAGAGAACGGCATAAAGGGGCAGTCCTCTCTGTGTGTGCAGCCAAGGGATGCGCGTGAATGTGGTGACGTAGGGACGAGGGCGGGGACTGCTATCTATGCTATTCCTCAATCACTTGCAGGCAGTGGGGGGTGGGGGGTTGTAATATTTTACTCAACATTCATCATGTTTTTGTTGTTCAGTAAAATAATTGATTGTTCATACAATAATTAAAACTTGATAAAGTTCTACTCACAAATAAATCTATTGAAACGTCATGTTTTTTAAATTGTATTATGGATGTCTGCTTATGACAAAACAAAATATTTACATTTATGTTTGGTGACAAGTTTGTTTAAATTACCCCCAATTTCCAGTTAATTCTCATAAATTCCCATATTTCCCATGGAAGGTTTCCAATTTGGAATATTTCCACAATTCCCCAGTTTAACTTCCCATTGAAATTTTCTGGAAATGTACTCTGCCTGATGCCACAGATATGTCTCTGCACCAGTTTGTCCCACATCATGTTCAGAGTCAGTGTTCCACCACATTATATAAGAAGAGTTGGTTTCATGTGTGTGTGTGTGTGTGTGTGTGGGACTGGTGCTGTGTATGTGTCAGTTACCCCTCTGCCCGGTAGGGGGGACTTGAGGCATAGAGGATCGACTCTTTCTCTCTCTCTTTCCTTCCCACTCTCTCTCTATGTCTCTCCACCGTCCTCACCGCCTGGTACCGGTAACAGCGCCAGAGAGAGAGAGAGAGAGAGAGAGAGAGAGAGAGAGAGAGAGAGAGAGAGAGAGAGAGAGAGAGAGAGGGATGACATAAAACGATGCTGAGAGAGCAGGACGAGAGAAAGATAACCGGACTGAACGCGCTCAGAACCTTTCATGTGTACCTGGACTATTTGCGGGATTTTTTGCGCCTTCTCTGCTGTGTTTTTGTAACCGCACAGAGAAGCCGTGACTGGCATCATCAAATACCCCCCCACCCCCCTGCTCCCCCCCCCACACACACACACTCGCACACACTCACACTGACTCACACGTATGGATACGCGCGGACGGAAGGGGAGATGTATTTTATTCTAACACCAGGACTGAGAGAATAAGGTGAGGACAGGGGGGACCACACGCCCACCTCCGCGCGGACCGGTCCCCACAGCGGATTTGATTTGATCCTTTTATTGAATTTTTTTTCTCTTCTTTTCTTTCACTGCTGCTGTAAAGTTGCTGAGAGAATCTGCGGACTTGAACCCAGACAGTATGGATGGATGTGGCGCGGCGTTTGGCGCATTCAGCGTCCGTTGCCCTCCTCGGATACGGTGCTGCTGGAAGGTTGTCTTTCTGCTCAGCGTCTTCTTTCACAACTACCTGAGCTCCTCGCTGGACTGCCCGCCCACCTGCACCTGCTCGCCCACGGAGATCTACTGCAATAAGTCAGACGACAGCAAATTCTTCCCGCTGCTGTCCTTCCAAGACACCGGGAGCGCCGGGAATACCAGCGGGAGCATCGAGGACCTTTTCCAGAACATCACCTCCATGTAAGTACCAGTGCCGCCGCCGCCGCCGCCGCTGCTGCTGTTGCTGTATAGCCTGGAGACGTCCTCTAACTGTTAGTTGTTTTAATGAGAACTGCGTGTGGAAATGCAGTCTGCCATGATTTGATTGCGCATTTATTTTTTATTTATTTATTTTAAATCTATTTAGCATAAAAGCAAACCTTGCAGAACAGAGCAGATCCTATGTAAAATAAATCCCGAGAGTCTGAAAACACTCCTGCAGTTTGATGCTTTAAATGTGTGCTTTTGCTTTAATTAGAGTTTTTCCTGGCAGTAAATGAATCAAAATGGACTATGAGGATCTACATGTGGATGGCGATTCTTCTCCACTTCATTAAGTCCATGGGCTAAATCTTCCCATCACTGAACAGTAGAGGAAACAGACTCAACTGTGGTGTTGAGGATGTTGTTGGCTTGTTTCAAATGTGAGGAAACCTGCTCTGTCACAGCTGTGAAGTGCTCAGTAAAAAGAAAAACAGAGAAAAAGTAGATTGCTCCATATTTTTCTAGAAATCTAAAGGTTTTTTTTCCCACCTTGTTGTACCTTTCTTGATATCATTCATTTCTGGTTGATCTTAACAAAGATGGAGTGCTTTGGTTGTTCATCAAGTGAATCCGTTCTTATAAAACAAAAGATGGATTTATACCTTTGAACAGTGGAAGGGCCCAGTTCTCCAATCAAACACAGCAGGAAATGCTTATTTTATCCCTTTACTGTAAATATCAGTTGGCCTGTTCCTCCTTCTCATCACTTGCTGCAGTGTCTTCCTAAATACTGTCTTTTATGGCAGAGAACAGCAGCCTGAGAGTGAAACAAGCCCAGATATCTACAGTACAAACTGCTTTTTCATTGGGAGGTGAACACAGTCATGACGACCCACTTGCTCATCAGTCCAAATCTAAGAGTAAATGCCAGTTTCCTTGTGATGTACCTTGGATAAGTCACACAGATATCAATGTCTGCAAAAAGTGAAAAAGTGTACAACCCCACACAGGCCCAGATCAACTCAGAGATTCTGTTTTGTGTGGTAGAGCAGCTCGGGAACCACAGTTTCCACCTGGCTGTGACATGTGAGTGTAGGCAGATAGAGCCTGACCACACAATGCTACAGGTTCACTGAGGCTGCATTGAGATCAGCGAGGAGATCCAAACTTTTAGTGCAGCTGCGCTATCAGTCCACGTTCAACTAAAACTCCAAACTAACGAGGTAGTTTAACAACAGAGCCAAGATGTAGATGAAGCGTCAGGGTTTGATGGTATTGGTTGGGGGCAAGGAGAATCTTGCGTATATAGGTACCGAAGCAGAAGTGCGTGTATGAGGTTGATAAGTCCATCACAAAGCACTGATGTCTTTGTGTGTGTGTGTGTGTTGTGTTCAGTGTTCCTCAGCCGTCCTTGTTTCACCTGCGTTGATGCTGCTCAGCATTCACACTCGGATGTTGTGTCGGAGCTGAATTCATCAACACTGAATAATACATTTGCTCTACACGTTTGGTTGATATACTGTGTGTGTGTCATGCATTTCCACAGTCAGTCATTTACTAAATATAAAGCGAGAGAACACGATGCCTCTGTATTTTGGGATGTTAGAAATGAGAACATTTAAAAACAGATGATCTTGATATTTGTCCAAGCAGCATGTCTAATTTTCTGCAGTGTGTGAGCAAAGGAATGACTCTGTCACCTTATATAAGGCATGTGAATGACTCCAGAATCCACAGAGCTACAACATGGGCATGTAATGTGTCGTCAGTCAACAGACTGTAGCCTGATGGGAGCAATGGCTTCAATTTACTAACCCATAAAGTAACATACTGTGATGTCATGATGACAAATTTCTCAGTTTAGTAGCGGGATGCTCGGATGCTGCAGGAACTTATTTATTTCTGACCGAGCAAGAGTACCAGTTGAAGATCGGTGCTCGGCCCATCCCATACTATAAATGAAGATGGAGGTGGTCTCCATGACGTCACCCACAGGTTTCTAAGGAGCAGCTGCAGAGCTCAGAACGAGACCCTCAAGACTCAAGAGTCAAGAATCAAGACACTTTATTGTCATTTCTCACAGATGTATGTACAAATACACAGGCTGAAACCAAATACTGTTTCTATAATAATAATAAATTGTATTTTTAGAGCGCATTTTTACCTGAAGAACAAGTCTCAAAGCGCTTACAATAAAGATTAGAAAAAATAGAAAAGAAAAATAAAGTAGAAATAAAAAATAGAAAAAAAAAATAAAGCTAAATTTCCCCCCCAAAAAAGCACAAGGACATTCTAAAAGACCAGAACCAGTTTCTCACCAGCTTCTCGCAGTGCTTTATTAAAAATAATAAATAATTAAAACAAGTTAAAATCATATCAGATAAATAAACAACAATCACCATCACCATCAGCATCTTTACAGTGCCTGACTCCAGCCCTAACCGCTGGTTAATGAGACAATGGGCCAATAGGTGGGGCAGTTGTGAGCACAAATCACCAACCTGTCATTCCAAAGAGCCACACTACCAGTTATTCATAAGACTTATTGAAATGTAAACAGGTGGGTTGTCTAAATATTCACGACTACACGGTTGGCATGAAGGTGGTGAAATAGTTTTCGAAACCAGGCTGAAAATATGTTGATTTCATGCTGTAAAGTTGGACATTGAATTTACAGGGAGCAGTCTTGCTCACCAGACCTTTCTCTGATTCTGAGATCGGAGGAAAAAAACCTTGAAGTTTACTCCATGGATCTGGTTTACTCAAAGCGATGTTAACTAGCGATGCTGTCACCGTACCACAACAGTTTATCACCTGGAGACAAAAGTGTGTGTTTTATACATAGACTGTAGGTTTTATAATGGCAAAAAAAACAACCCAAAAAACATAGCCGATCATCGTCTCAGGACCGAGGATCGGCTGTTGGCGCAAGCGACAGACACTCAGAGCATTTTATTCCTATCAGTTAACGTTTATTAATCGGTCAACGAGCTTCGGTTATCGGTTAAAAACAACAATGTGCATCCCTACAGCTATGAAACAGACAATCACATTCAGGACATACAGTAGGCTACTCTTACATGATGACAAAACTTTGTGGCTCTGAGGACTGATGTGCTGCTCAGTAAGAGAAAAGGGAAGAGGACGGACATGTATAAAGTCTGGAATAGCTGCATCCTGACTGCCAACTGCAACTGGCTGGGTATGAAATTTAAAATAATTTAATTAATCTTAGCTTTCTTTCCATTATTGTAACCTCATATTCAGTCCCTGTCGTACACATTTCATAACTCATTTGCTGCAGTTCTACAGCTGTGCCTGCGGGCATATCTAGCTTTATCACCGTTCAAACCAATGTGTCTATCACATTATATTGCTAGAAATTAATCTTCAATGTACTATTTTCTCTTTTGTTCGCCTTGAAACTGGCGCATTTTTTTTTATTATTTGGATCAAAATGATTAGTGCAACCACAGCACAACAATACATGATTGCGGCTCTTGTTGTTCTCTTTCTGCAGCTGACACTCTAGTGGTCAGTAGAGGAACTGCAGGTATTAGCACTTCAGCGTTGGCTTCTTTTTTCATTCTTGGCAGTTGATGCTTGGACCTTCATTACTAATAACATGTCACTGGACTGCAAACAGCTGATAGTGAAATGCCATGTACAATGACATGAACCAATGGGGAACACGGCATGGTAGTGAAGTCTGACGGTGAATTCGGGGACATGTCATACAGTTCTGCTCCGGGCTCAGTTCACCTCGCTTCACCTCACTGATGTAGAAAACAAGTTTGACTGGATATCATTATTTTTACATGAATGTCCTTTCTCCAGCCTGTAGCAATGTGTGTGTGCGTGTCCGTGCATATGTGCGTGTTTGTACTCTGAGGGGTTTTTCTAACAACATGTCACCCTGTACTCTGAAGGTTGTAGTCCATCAGATCCTGCAACTGGCTGCCACTGTATCCCCAGATTTTCACTCTGTCATGTAGCCCAGACCCCCCCCCCCCCCCCCCCCCATATGCCTGCACCTTTTCCCCTTTTCTCCATCTGTGTGGACACATCATCTCTGCTGGTCACACTGAAATGAACCCAATCATCATCCCTCCACACGGTGACTCATCAGAGAGGGGCGACCCACAGGAAAACAAGCTGACACATCACAGTGAAGAAGTGAACGTGGTTGAGACTGGACTGCTGATACAAAAGCATTTTATAAACTTTACTGTAGATTTAAATACACTTGCAGAGACTGAGACTAGCTAATCGGTTGACACTGCGAATCCAGTGTTAAAGGGATAGTTCACCCAAAATTGAAATTCTGAAACTCATTATCTACTCCCCCTCATGTGGACTAAGGGCTGGGAGAAGTTTCAGAGTCCTCCGTGGCTTCTCTGAGTTACAGGGGGTCTCGGCGTAGCAGTGCATGTCCATATAACAGTTGCAAATGGATACCAACTGTCTTCGTAACAAAAAGACACACCAAAAAACATCCAAATACCTCCATGCTGCTCGTATGTAATGTCCGTCTCGTCAAATTTGGACGAACCAGGGTCTGTCCTCTTCCCAGTTCGTCCAAATTTGACGAACCGGGAAGAGGAGCTTCGAGAAGCTTCAGCTACAAAACAAGCTTGAAATATAGACTTATTTAATTTTTTCCAGGACAATTTTGCATTTCGGGGCTTCAATACAAGACGGACATTACGGAAATCAGACGGAAATTTCAATTTTGGGTGAACTATCCCTTTAACCAGTGTGTTTTCTTACGTGTCGTGTTTTGTTATACTTATCGTTGTGTTTTCTACTTAGGCGACTGTTGAAACCAGAAAAAACAAAAAAAAGTTATGAATATGATAATTGACCTGTTACATCATTTAGCAAAATGTAGCATTCATCAGCATTGCTACTTCTAGTAGTTCAGTTTTCAACAACGTCCTTGCACACCGAAAGAAGCTGATCGATCAGTGGCCGATTGATTGAAAATAAGGTTCCATGATGGATTAATCCAGGTCATCTGCAAAAATGACAGTTAAACATTTGCTATTTGGATGTGATGACTGGTCCCCGTTTAATGTGTTTACTTCATCTGGACTGTTGGTTGAGTGCTGTTAAGATGTAATATTTCAGTTGGACATTATTAGTGATTGCATACCAGTGTTAATGTTCCTTTGATAAAGGCAGATTCTGAGGCCTGTGCTGTAAGGTGATCAATATATAGTGAGATCATTAGCAGGCCTTAACACTCATCAGGTGATCTATAAGGTGGCTGCTGGGGCTGTTGGGGCTGTTGGTAAAAACAGAGTGTGTGTGTTTCTTGCTGCAGGGTTGTTGTTGCTGGATCATGAGCAGGGCTTCACTCCTCCTGGCCTCCTCAGCATCTCTCCTTCTGATACAGTCTGAGGCCTTTGTGCTGGCAGCAGTCATCACATCGCACTGTATCAGCTTCAAACAGCGCAACAAGCAACCGTTGGAAATAAATTGAATACAAAATAGAGCGTTTAAAGTAGGGGTGGGAATCTTTGGGCACCTCAGGACTCCATTACGATTACGATTCAGGGGCTACGATTCTATTATAAAACAATTATTGATGCATCTTTAATTTATGTATGTTGATGCACTTTTTCAAAACGTTTATTTTTGAGTTGAATTCATTTCAACTAATGGAAATGTGTGCAAACTTAAAAGTTACAACTTTGTTGTACAGAACCAAAGGTAACAGGTATCTTGAATCACAAAAATTTAAAACGTGTGGTTGTGTTGCCAAAGTATTTTATTTTAGCATGCTGCATGACACAGCTTACATACAACATGGCTCTTGTCCAGTTCGCCAAAGTGTTTCCACACGCCTGCTTTTAAATTAGAAGGAGCTGGTCGGTGGGCAGCTGCGGTCAGCCATGTTTGTTTTCTCTGTGCGATGTGTCCGTTCCTGATGCTTTGCTTCTTAGTTCTGCATTTTAGAACCGTCTGTATTACTTTATTTAACAGATTTAAAGGGATAGTGTGGACTAAGGGCTGGGAGAAGTTTCAGAGTCCTCCGTGGCTTCTCTGAGTTACAGGGAGTCTCGGCGTAGCAGTGCATGTCCATATAACGGATACCAACTGTCTTCGTAACAAAAAGACACACCAAAAAACATCCAAATACCTCCATGCTGCTTGTATGTAATGTCCCTCTTGTATTGAAGCCCCAAAATGCGAAATTGTCCCGAAAAATATTAAATAAGTCTATTTTTCAAGCTTGTTTTGTAGCGGAAGCTTCTTGAAGCTCCTCTTCCTGGTTCGTCAAATTTGGACGAACTGGGAAGAGGACAGACCCTGGTTCATCCAAATTTGAAAAATAGACTTATTTAATTTCGCATTTCGGGGCTTCAATACAAGACGGACATTACATACGAGCAGCATGGAGGTATTTGGATGTTTTTTGGTGTGTCTTTTTGTTACGAAGACAGTTGGTATCCATTTGCAACCGTTACATGGACATGCACTGCTACGCCGAGACCCCCTGTAACTCAGAGAAGCCACGGAGGACTCTGAAACTTCTCCCAGCCCTTAGTCCACATGAGGGTGAGTAGATAATGAGTGCAATTTCAATTTTGGGTGAACTATCCCTTTAAATACTCAAAATTTGGACATTTTTGAATTGATTCATATTCGTCCACGTGTGAATCGCGATGCATCTAAGAATCGGAAACCCCCCCCCCCCCACCCCTAGTGTAAAGGAGAAGATCAGTTAGGCTACATTATCGACAGATGCGGCGGTTGAGAACACAGAGAGCGTTGTCATGTTTGAAAGGCGCTGATTATTTTGTAAAAAATAAATAAAACCTCACTTGATTATTGATCCGTTTTGCTCTGAGAAAAAGCTGCAGCAATTCCTGAGTCTGTTTCCACCCACCATTCAGCGCTGTGTAGGAGAGAGGAACACACGCTGCTTCCACTCCCAGCACTGGGTTTTCACGCTAGTCGCACATAATTCACTGACATGAGCGGAAAACACAGAAACGAGAAGCACTGCGTGATGAGGAGGCTTTGTCGTTATTTAATGTGTCGAAACGGAGAAGCAGGAGAGATTGTATGTGTGTGTGTGTAGAGTGCTACACCTCAGAGAAAAAGAAAGACGGGGACAAAAAGGAGGGAAAGTACTGTACAAGAGTGCGGATGAGATTGATAAGATTTTATTGATACCAATACCGTACTGATCTTTCTTATTGGCCCAGTTCTTTATTAATTCCCATAACAATTCTGGATTAATCTGGCCACATAGTCACACTTGACTTAGCTTTACTCATACAATATAAACATGAGCCTGTGGACTGTGACTGCAGCTTTAATTTATAATCATTTAATTTAATCTGTGTTATCAAGTCCATTCAAACAGGCTCAGCCAGATTTCACATCCAGAGATGTTCACAACTGAAATACTGTGGCTGAACACATGGTGATCATTATTTACTGAGTGATGTGCATCCATATCCACTATGCTGACCTAGCCAACATTTTAAATTTAATATTGAACCAATAGTCAATTAAACCAGACCAGAGTTGTAAGTAAACTGTGAGAAGGTGAGCACCCCCCCCACCCCTCCCCTTCTCACTGTCTCTTGGGTTGAACGCCACGGGTTGGCGTGGCCCACGTGGGAGCGATGAGAGACTTTTCTCGGACATTTGTACACACACGCACAGTCATACACCCGCACACACTTCCCACATATTATTCTAAAGACTCCATGAAGACGTTATGTTGATGTGTATGTTTATAATATGTGTGTTTGGGGTCGTGCTTTGTTAACATACGTGGCATGAGCCGCGCACCGGTGTTGGGAACGCGGTGCGTATGGTTTTATGTGATCATGTTGCACAGGTATTGTGTGGATATGTGAAAGATTGTACAAGGTTAAATTATGTTATGTAGCCTATTGTTTATTCTGTTGTGTATTGATGTAAATGATGTGTTTGAGGGACCGTTATAGTGTTTGGTTTGCCCTGCAGTAATGGTTTGCCCCAATTAAGTTAACTCACAGCAGCTGTATTTAAGGGAGTGGCATTTGGCTCCCGGGCGGCTCTGAGGAAAGGTGCTCTAGCCTGGTGTGAGGCTATGAGGTCAGTTCTAACCTGGTGTGAGGTTAGGGTAGGGTAATTTTTTGGACCTGTTTTTGCCCTCAGAGGGTGTGTTGATTATTGTTTTTTGTAAAATAAAAAACCTTGTCTTTTGGCACTCGACGCTTCGCTGGCTCTGTTTCCAACCTCCATCACCTAAGTCTGGTCTGCCCTGGTCCCCTTTACGTGGGGAGGCCGCTCCGGTCCCTCACATAAACCTTGACTGAGAGACTACTAGATAATCACTTTCTTACTGTATCTTAAAGGGATACATTTTGGCAAATTGGCCCGTTGCCATAATCGCTATAGTCATAGCAGTAGGTTTGTTATCTTTAATTGTCGGTGTAAGCTATTTTTAGAACGGTGGAGCAGAGCCGCGAGCTGCTCAGAGCTACGCTACGGAGGCTAAGGGAATTTCTTGGTTTCCCTCATCAAACTCATCAAATACACAATCCAACAACTCCAAAACACTGTCGTGGACAAGTTGTTAGCTGCACATTCACCACGTTATGAGATAATAACGGAACGTTACGAGACGGAGCTGTTTTAGAGGTAAATTCATGCAAAACCTCTGATGTGCGTTGCGTTCAGGGACAGTTTTTCAGCAAGCAGTCTCTGTATTTACCTCGAAAACGGCTCAGTTTCGTAACGTTCCGTTATTATCCCATAGCGTGGTGAAGGTTCAGGTCACAACTTGTCCACAAAAGCGTTTTGGAGTTTGGGGATTTTGTATTTGATGAGTTTGATGAGGGAAACCAAGAAATTCCTTTAGCCTCCATAGCGTAGCTCTGAGCAGCCTGCTGCTTCGCTCCGCCGTTCTAAAAATAGCTTACACTGACAATTAAAGGTAACGAACCTACTGCTATGACTATAGGGATTATGGCAATGGGCCAATTTGCCAAAATGTTGAACTATCCCTTTTAATTGATGAGGCTCACATATTGTCTGACTGGTCCCCACAGAGGCTGCTGGGAACTACATGCTTTTCTTTATTGAGCTGCTGTTTATAAACCCTGTTGCTGTTTTGTTTTTTGGCGAGACAAGGACAAAGAGGGTAAATGATAACATGACATGACATGACATGACATGACATGTGAGGGGCATGAATTTCACCAGGGTGATATAGTAAAACTATGACAGTTGCAGGTTTGCTAGAATTCACATCATTGTTCATGGTACTAAATCATCCCGGCCTAAATTAATTAAGGAAATGTTATTATTATCATCGCAATTATTATTACTGCTTTATTCATATAGCACCGTTAAAAACACAAAGTGCCTTAACAATTGAGAAGCAATAAGGACAAGAGGCTCAAACACAGTATAATGCACACACAATAAAAGAGAAGGCTGACTTGTGTTTCTGGCGAGCACCGTGGCTTTGTCTTGTTATTTGTGAAAAGCTCAGGTTTGTTCTGTTTGTTTGTTTGTTCTGGCTCAAAAAATTGAGCTGAGCCCTTGCACGTTATCTCTGAGCCCAGCCTGTCCCACTAACCGTGTTCATTTTAATAGACTAAGTTGGCAGTTAGAAATGAAGTTTTCTTCTGAGTTGTTTGAATGACAGAAATCAGAGGGATCGTAATAGGCAACAAAGTGGAGACACAATGTGTGCACAGTGTTAATTCATAACACTGCCAGCTTTATTGTAAACTTATTATGAACTGATTTCTGGAGATCTGCCAGGAATTTTTTTTTTTTCCAAATTCAATCAGTTCCGCTGTTAATTCAGGCCCCTGTCTGACCTCCAGCCGCAGCCTTTTCCTCAATAATTGACAGCCATTTTTAAAATGGTGCAGTCAGAGGCAAGATGGTGGCTCCCTATACTGTCTGCCCATCTGGGCCTATCTCTGGCTTTCTAACGAGGTGGATGGTCGAGTCAGGTTGACAGTCGCCCTCATCCTGTGGATTATAAAGACTCACCTGACCCCAAGACTTTTTGTAGAGGGCTTTGGAGGGTTTTTTATGGACTTAGTTGAAATGAACTTTGTGTTGACTATTGTCGCTATTACTGGTGTGGGACATTTTCAACATTTTGCTTGGTGGTACCGCCTGAATAGGACAGGTTTGTTTGCGATTAGTGCTTGGACTTTAATATACATGGGGGTAACTGTGTGGCTTGTCTCCTCTCCTCTCATGCTGGGTTCTGCTGGTTTGACTGAAGAGTCACAAGTTGCTGAATTGTTTATCCTTGTATGCGGATTAACCTGTAGCTCAGGGTAAATTGTTGGAGGGAGCTCCATCTGGCTCAGGTTATTCACTACACATCACACAGGCTGTGTTGAGGTTACATTGTCAATGCATATAACATTTCCAATTATCACCCAATACACCCCAGTCTACACACATTCATTTGGCCTTAAACCCACCCCACCCAGCTCCACACTGGTATTTAAAGCGATAGTTCAACATTTTGGCAAATTGGCCCATTGCCATAAACGCTATAGTCATAGCAGTAGGTTCGTTACCTTTAATTGTCGGTGCAAGCTATTTTTAGAACGGCGGAGCGCAGCCGCGAGCTGTTCAGAGCTATGCTATGGAGGCTAAGGGAATTTCTTGGTTTCCCTCATCAAACTCATTAAAAAACACAATCCAACAACTCCACAATGCTGTCGTGGACAAGTTGTGAGCTGCAAATTCACCACGCTATGAGATAATAACGGAACGTTACCAGACGGAGCTGTTTTAGAGGGAAATTCGTGCAAAACTGCTGATGCGCGTTGCGTTCAGGGACAGTTTTTCAGCAAGCAGACTCTGTATTTACCCTGTATTTACCTCGAAAACGGCTCAGTTTCGTAACGTTCCATTATTATCTCATATCGTGGTGAATGTGCAGGTCACAACTTGTCCACGAAAGAGTTTTGGAGTTTTGGGATTTTGTTTTTGATGAGTTTGATGAGGGAAACCAAGAAATTCCTTTAGCCTCCATAGCGTAGCTCTGAGCAGCCTGCTGCTCCGCTCCGCCGTTCTAAAACTAGCTTACACCGACAAATAAAGGTAACAAACCTACTCCTAAAACTATAGCGATTATGGCCAATTTGCCAAAATGTTGAACTATCCCTTTAACCTGTAGTTTGTCTCAGAGTCTCGAGCTCTGCTGCCATTGGGGGCACCTGATATCTTTTTTGTTCTCTTTGATATTAAGCAATTACAGAGGATTGTTGTTTTAGGTTGATTACTTCTTCAAATAAAAATCATGTTTATTTTAGTACTGTCTCTCATAGGCTTTTTGTTATATAGAAAAATCATATTGAATTGTTAATTGAATTTCCCGATGACCAAATTAGGAAGTTTCTTTAGATATCCATCGATAGTAACCATGCAGTTACTCGTAATGCACGGCACGGCACGTTACCATAAGTATCAGTGTGAACACAGTGGTGAGCTGAAAATAGCGAGTGTGATCATGGGAGACAGCAGAGTGAGACATGAGGCTGTTCTCCATCACCACCTCGTCACAGGCTGAAACAAACAGCAGGGCTTTATGTTGTGCCTCCATTAAGACATTTAGCAGTCAGTGTTGCTGTGGTCCAAGTTCAACATGTCTCCATCTGTGTGTGTGTCCCCTCTCTCTGACCCTCACTTATTCATAGAAATAACATGTTCACTTAGTTTGTGCTGCTGCGGGGACACAGTGGGAGGCTTCCCAGACCCAGAATGAATTGTTCCAGCTCTGCCGTCACTGAAACTGCTCGGACCCTGAAGACCAATCAGAGTGCTTCTGGAGGCGTCTTCAGCTTAATGGTGCAGCTGATTTTAACACTCAACCTCAGCCATTGTGGCAGTGTGGTTTAATCCGCCCAAGCTGCTGAGATGCAGCCTATTAGCTGAAATCATTACTCCATTCATTGATTGGTCATTCAAATGAAAATTTAACCAGCAACTATTTAGGTAATCAATTTATGGTTGAAGTCAACCTTTGGCTGTTTCCAGGCTCTGCATTGTGGGAGCTTACTGCTCCTCGCTGTCATTACATCATTAAGTTCTTCTGTGTTTGGACACTGGAAAACGTCAATGTGGATTGTTACTGACTGACACTTTGATAACATTTTACAATTAAACTTTGATCTTTGTAAAAAAAGAGAGTCCCACACACTGCTTCTTGCTTAGCACCACTATTAGATAACTGACGTTTAAGTTACAAGACTGACTGCAGTCAGAATCACTTCCTCACTCTGAGGAATTCTGAGGAAAGGTTTTGTAACTGAAACATCACAACGTTTCAGTTACCAAACCTTTTTAACTGAAACGTCCTCAGAGTGAGGAAGTGACTCTGAGGACGGTCTTGTGACGTCAGTTATCTGACCTACGCACCTGCAACAGAAGACATACTATGTATGTATGAATATTTTTTGGTAAACAATTGAAACTTTGAAAGCCACATTTAACATAACTATAACCTAACTTCCTGGGTGGACTTTCTATAACTTGATCTCCTCCTCTGCTTGTGTCATAATTGTCTTGGACACGAGAGGTCGCTGCCACTTGACCATAAACAGATGTTTTGAAGGACTTAAAGGGATAGTTCACCCGAAATTCAAATTTCACTCATTATCTACTCACCCTCATGTCGACTAAGAGCTGTGAGAATTTTCAGAGTCCTCCATACTGCTCGTCTGTAATGTCCCTCTTGTATTGAAGCCCCGACATGAGAAATTGTTTCTGTTCATGACATGAGAACAGAAACAATTTCTCATGTCGGGGCTTCAATACAAGAGGGACATTACAGACGAGCAGTATGGAGGTATTTGGATGTTTTTTGGTGTGTCTTTTTGGACGAAGAAAGTTGGTATCCATTGACAACCATTAAATGGACAAATACTGCTACACGGACCCCCCCGTAACTCAGAGAAGGGACGGAGGACTCTGAAAATTCTCACAGCTCTTAGTCAACATGAGGGTGAGTAGATAATGAGTGAAATTTGAATTTTGGGTGAACTATCCCTTTAAAAAGAAATGAAGACATTATGTATTTGAGTTGACCATTTGTCACAAAACTATTTACAATGTCTCAGTAGGGAAAAGTTCTTCAAATTTGGCCAAACTGTCCCCAGAACTCAAAGATGAACTGATGAAAAATGACACCATTTTACTTTGGTAAGTTTCTATCCATGGCAAGGAGCCTAGCAATGAAGATGAGTAACCCATGCACGTTTTTGTGACTGTGAAGACTAGGATTGAGCCCTCTCAAATTCTAGTTTTAAAGGGATAGTTCAACATTTTGGCAAATTGGCCCATTGCCATAATCCCTATAGTATTAGGAGTAGGTTTGTTACCTTTAATTGTTGGTGCAAGCTATTTTTAGAACGGCGGAGCAGAGCCGCAAGCTGCTCAGAGCTATGCTACGGAGGCTCATGGGATTTCTTGGTTTCCCAAAACTCATCAAATACACAATCCAACAACTCCACAACGCTCTGGTGGACAAGTTGTGACCTGCACATTCACCACGCTATGAGATAATAACAGAACGTTACCAGACAGAGTTGTTTTTGAGGTAAATACAGAGACTGCTTGCTGAAAAACTGCCCCCGACGGAAATGCGCATCAGCGGTTTTGCATGAATTTACCTCTAAAACAACTCTGTCTCATAACATTCTGTTATTATCTCATAGCGTGGTGAATGTGCAGGTCACAACTTGTCCACCAGAGCGTTTTGGAGTTTGATGAGGGAAAACAAGAAATCCCATTAGCTTCCGTAGCGTAGCTCTGAGCAGCTTGCGGCTCTGCTCCGCCGTTCTAAAAATAGCTTGCACCGACAATTAAAGGTAATGAACCTACTCCTAAAACTATAGGGATTATGGCAATGGGCCAATTTGCCAAAATGTTGAACTATCCCTTTAAGGCGCTGATTATTTACTATCATGTTACATGGAAACACATAAAAACAGCACATGATGCACAGGTGTTGTGGTTGAACAGAGTTACCAGGCGGCCCAGTGGGAGTCCAGCCTCTTACCACCACCCTGGGATAGTGGAGGTGAAAAGAATTTGGTCTGTAAATTAATTTCTGAATATGGTTTCATTGGAACTATGTTGCACTTTCTAAGAAACTCGAGCTGCGCAGAGCTCACCTTGCTGCTGAGTTGAATTTTTCCAGGGTAATGAGGAGCTGAGATGAAATTCTCTTTCTTTGTGTCGGGATGGCTGCAGAAGGCTCTGCGCTGATCGCACTGAAAATAAATGAAACATTTACCATCACCTTTTCTCAGAGTCAATGCCGTCTTTACTCTGAATTCAGTTCATCAAAAGATATTTGACATATTTTGTTATGATAGAAGTGGGTTCAAAAGATGATGGAGTTCACTTTTCACCTCATTACCTTCATAAAATATCCTTTATGTGAGTAAAGAAGGTTGTCCTAAATTCCCAAGAGCCAACCATTCAGTGCCTGCCACAGTAAATGATAATATTAGACTGGTAGAGCATGAAAGCTTCATAAAGTGTTACATAATTCAGGTCAGGTTCAGACCTCATGTATTTTTAAATGATCACCATCAGAATGGTCTATAAGAGACACATCCTCATGATATTAAAGAAGGTGTTGTGACCCAGCCAGTCACATCTGCTCTGTCCTCAAAATATAAAAAAAAAACCTTTTGTTTTCACCCCGAGGCCAGAACGGAGTGAATGATTTTTACACCACGTTAAAATATTCAATTAACATTAGCAACCATTATGGACCACGTCAATATGACAGCCTGCATTATGTCAGCAGCAGCAGTGTGTGTGTGTGTATGTGTGTGTGTGTGTGAAGGACATACACTGTAGCCTAAAGATGGATGTAACCTCAGAGTGAGCCATCTTGTTCCAGTATGATTCCACCCCTGACACCCAGATAATCCATAAGAGGTGGATCATGTGAGAGCAGAGACAGTTGTGAGGAAAGGTGACCGCCTGTCAGTCCAAGAAGCCACGTCCTGTATAACTAAGTCTTAATGAAACGTTAACAGGCAAGTTCTGTCAACAGAACATCAGCTACAGAGACAAAAACTGTTTCTGTACCAGGCTGTAAACATGTTCATTTTCACTGTAAAGTTGGACATTTTAACATTAGAGTCTATGGGGACTCACTGTTGGAGACACACTCTAGTGGTCATTAGGGGAACTGCAGTTTTTGGTATTCCAGTGTTCAAATCAAATCAAATCAATCTTTATTTATAGAGCACCTTTCATACATGGGAATGCAACACAAAGTGCTTTACACACAGAAAAATAGAAACAGAAAAACAAATTACAAGTAAAAACCCCTCCCTCCCACACCCCATACTGCACACACACACACACACACACACACACACACACACACACACACACACACACACACACACACACACACACACACACACACACACACACACACACACACACACACACACACACACACTCTCTCTCACTACTGACACTAGGGAGACATGGCATGACACTGAGGATTGAGGAAGCGCTATCTTTGGGGCCGTCCACACTGGGAGGAGTGGCAGGCCGTGCCACAGGGGGCACCAGCACCCAGGCCCCCCGACCCCGACAGACCACAGCCAGCCGAGCCGAAGGGACCCAGGGACAGCGCCCCCAGCAGCAGCCCAGACACAGCTCCCAGCGTGGAAGACCCCCCTGAGGAAACACTGGAGTTAAAGCTAAAAACTAAAAACATAAGATAGGATAAAAACATTGAAAAAATTAGTTAATAGAATAAACAGTTTAAAAAGATAAAAATATGTAAGATAATAAATAAAATAAGTAAAACAAGTAAAATTATTTAAGGTTAATAACATCTTTAAAAGCAAGATAGAAGCAGAAAAATAAGATAGAACCATAAGAAGAATTTAAGATCTAGTTAAAAGCCTGACTAAAAAGGTGTGTTTTTAACCTTCCCTTAAAAATATCAACTGTCTCTGCGGTCCTGAGGCTCTCCGGCAGGCTGTTCCACAGGTGGGGGCCATAATAGCTAAATGCCGCCTCACCATGGGTTTTGGTTCTGGGTTTTGGTATGGATAAAAGGCCGGTGCCGGAGGACCTCAGGCTCCGCGAGGGTTGATATGGTAAAAGCAGGTCAGATAAATAAGAGGGCGCAAGGCCGTTAAGACATTTAAAAACTATTAAAAGAACCTTAAAATCGATCCTGAAGCGTACGGGGAGCCAATGCAGCGACTCTAAAACTGGCGTAATATGCTCCCGCCCTCTGGTCCTCGTCAGCACTCGTGCGGCTGAGTTTTGTAATAATTGGAGATTAAAAATACTCTTTTTGGGAAGACCAGAGAGCAGGGCATTGCAATAATCTAATCGACAGGTGATAAAAGCATGCATCAGCACCTCCGTACTGGCCTGAGAGAGAAACGGGCGGACTCTGGCTATGTTTTTAAGATGATAAAAACCTATTTTTGTCATATTTTTGATATGTGGAAGAAAATTCAGCTCAGAGTCAAAAATCACGCCCAGATTTTTTACTGACTGTGTTGGTTTAAGATCCTGTAGTTTTGGTAAAAGTTTCTCTCTCTGGCCTTCAGGACCAATGACTAAAACCTCAGTTTTGTCCTGGTTGAGCTGTAGGAAATTCACTGCCATCCATGACTTGATGTCTAAAATGCAGTTAAAAAGGGCATCAATTGGCCCTGTGTCATCAGGAGACACGGCGATGTACAGTTGCGTATCGTCAGCATAACTATGGAAGCTGATGCCGTGCCTCCTGATGACGTCCCCAAGGGGCAGCATGTACAGATTAAAAAGAAGAGGACCTAAAATTGACCCTTGGGGAACCCCACATCCAATTTCATGGATTTCCGAGGAACATGTATCCATACTTACATAAAAGCATCGGTCTGTGAGATAAGAACAAAACCAGTTAAAAACAGTACCAGAGAGGCCCACCAGGTGTCTAAGCCTATTTAATAAAATGTGATGGTCTACTGTATCAAAAGCGGCGCTTAGATCCAGTAGAACCAACACTGTGAGCTTTTTGTTATCCAAATTCCACCTGATGTCGTTTAAAATCTTTAAAAGTGCTGTCTCGGTACTGTGGTATTTCCTAAAACCAGACTGATGCTTTTCTGAAATGTTCTTTCTGTTTAAAAAGTCATTAACTTGGTTAAAAACCAGTTTTTCTAAAACTTTACTTAAAAATGGTAAGTTGGATACAGGTCGGTAGTTATTAAGAACACTTGGATCTAAATTGCTCTTCTTCAGAAGGGGCTTCACCACCGCTGTTTTAAAGGCGGTGGGGAAGACACCCGTCTGAAGAGAGCAATTCATGATGTTTAAAAACTGTTCCTCGAAGAATCCATAAAACGATTTTAAGAGTGATGTGGGAATGGGATCTAAAAGGCAGGTTGTTGGGTTTACTTGGGAGAAAACTCGACCAAGTGTCCTTGCATCAACCAGGGCAAAACTCTCCAGTGTTTCCTCAGGCAAGGACAACAGTTCAGTGTCAACAGATAAAACTTGATGGGATAAAAGGCAGGATCTGATGTCCTTGATTTTGGTTCTGAAGTGGTCTGCAAAGTTCTCACAAAGATCGTCTGTTGGTGTCTTAAAAACGTTATTAGAATTAGCACCTGTTAAAACATTAAAAGTGGAGAAGAGGAACCGGGGGTTGTTTTTATTAATGGTGATGAGTTGTGAGAAATGGGAAATTCGTGCCTTTTTGACTGCATTATTGTAAGTTTTGAGTTGTTGACATAAAATCTCGTAATGAATTGTCAGTTTACTTTTCCTCCATCTTCTCTCGGCACTCCTGCATTTTCTTTTCAGTTCATTGATTTCATTGTTTTTTCTCCACGGGGGTGTTGGTTTTCTTTTTACTGTTTTAGTTAAAAGTGGAGCTACTGAGTCCAGAGTTGACTTCAGTCTACTGTTAAAATTATCAACAATAAAATCACAAGGTGCAGGTAAAATTTCAGCAGGAGTGCTCTGTAAAATCTCCATAAAATTTGCAGCCACTTCAGAAGTAAGATAGCGCCTCCTCACTGTTCTCACTGGGGCCTCCTCTCGGTTAAAACTGGTGATGCTAAAAAACACACAGTAATGGTCAGACACAGCCAGGTCGACAACAGAGGACACACCGATGGACAGGCCATGGGTTATGACCAGGTCCAGGGTGTGTCCTCTGTTGTGAGTCGGCTGTGCGACGTGCTGCTTAAAATCAAGACAACTTAAAAGATTTAAAAACTCTCTGGATATTGGATCCGAGGTGTCGTCAACGTGTAAATTAAAATCACCAGTTATTAAAATCCTGCTAAAAGAGGTGTGAGTAATAGATAAAAGCTCTGAAAATTCACTGATAAAAGAGCTCGAGTAATGGGGTGGTCTGTATACAGTAACACCAAGAATTTGAGGACTGCTAAAAGTAAAGGCATGGTATTCAAATGATGCATAACTGTTAAAAAACACTCCATTTGAGTTCAGTGAATCCTCTATAATTGATGCTGTACCTCCTCCTCTTCTACCCTCTCTAGTAGAGAATAAAAAATTATAATTTGCTGGGGAAGCCTCAGTGAGAACAGTAGGTGCGTCAGTGCCAAGCCATGTCTCAGTTAAAAGAAGACAGTCTAACTTGTTGTCTAAAATCACATCATTCATTAAAAAGGTTCTGTTTAAAAGAGAGCGAACATTAAAAAGTGCCATGTTGATGGTGACAGGTGGCTTGTTGATGGGAGAGGTGGATTGTTGTGTGAGTGATCTGAGATTGTGAAAGTTCACAGAGTGGGTGTGGTAGTGTCTGATGTGGTGATGGTATGTAATGATAACGGGAATGGGTGAAGTGTTGATGTGCAGAGGTCCAAGTCCGGTATTGAGTGTATGGTGGAAGGTGGAACTGAGTGCGTAGGAGCATGGACCAGGGGGACATCAATCGGAGGGGGACAGAGCAGCTGGTGCGGGTTTGGGGTGATTGGCATGCTGTGTGCCGTATGCCAGGTTGGCAGTCAGCATGCGGGCACCTGCCCTGTTCAGGTGGAGCCCGTCCGACCCAAAAAGATGTCGCCGCTGCCAGAAAATGTCAAAGTTATTGATGAAGCCTACCTGGTGTGAGCTGCAGACAGAGGAGAGCCAGGTGTTGAGGCTGAGCAGCCTGCTGAAGCTGCCGATCCCTCTGCCGCAGGTGGGGGTGGGGCCGGAGATAAAAACAGTCACCTGGGACTGTGAGACAAAGTTAAAAAGGTGGATAAAATCTTGTTTTAAAAGTTCGGACTGTTGCCTGGCGATGTCGTTTGCCCCTGCGTGGATGATAATCCTTCTTGTCTGCGGATGGGAGCTCAGGATGTCCGGAATTTTCCCGGTGATGTCCGCAACGGTGGCTCCGGGAAACGCCATGGTGAACGCCCCCCTCATGCGGACGTGCCTCACAATCGAGTCCCCGATGACCAGGGTTGTGGGCGCGACCGCTCGGTCCTCAGGGGGGCAAGCCAGCTCAGCCACCCCGCCACCCACACCAGGACCCCGGGTGTGATCCCTCGCCTGGTGGGAAGAACGGGAACGGGATGAGTGCCAGCGCACCGCGTCCTCGACGAGCCGCCTGCGCTGGGATGAGGAGCTGGGCGGCGGAGGCGGACAGCCCCGGGTTTGATGCCCACCTGCTGGAGGGCAGCTCGCCGTGAGTGGAGGGAAGGCTGTGGTGTCTGTCAGCGGGGGGACAACACAGGCAGCAGCAGAGCGGCTGTGGGGACCTCCAGAAAACAGCGTGGGGGAGGCTGAACCGACCTGGTGGTGCAGGGTAGCTGCCTTGCTTCTCCCCGATGGCGAGGGACCCGCGGGCCTGGGTGGTGGTGCGCCCCCGGGGAGGGAGGCTGTGGACGCCGCGCCGGTCGGAGGAGCCGAGCCCGGACCCCGACCATCACACGGGGCGCCAGCAAGCTGCGACAGAGCCTCATAGTGATTGGAGAGTGGGATTGGAGGCGAGATAGCTCCAGGTGGGGTCCTCTGTCGGCCATGGGTAACCCGAGTCCATGATCGCTGGAGGCGGGGGGTGGAGCAGAAGGACGGCCGCGGTCCGGTGGGATCCCAGGGGACCGTGTCCTGGAGGGCCGCTGACAGCGACGAGATCCGGAGACACTGCTCGTGAGCTACGTCCAGGGACTGCTGGAGCAGGTTCTCTTTCCTTTTCAGCTCCTGGGAAAGTCGGCGAACATCATCTTTCAGGTCAGCAATCTTTTTGTGGGCTTTCCTTAGTTGTTTGTGATCCCCCGGGGACATGGAGGTAGCCATTTAGCTTAGCCTAGCTTAGCCTAGCTTGGCTGTAACTTGTAGGTCCCCGGCTGTCGGTGTATCCAGTAAAAGCAGATAAAATAGCCACTGATCGTCTTAAAAACACACAGTATGGTAACTGTGAGTATAAAAAGACTAAAAGCAACTAAAATCTGCTAAGATACTGGAATAAAAGCCCCTTAAAAACAACTAAAAGTGAGCTAGACGCAGGAGTACTGACACACACGTCTGACAGTCTCCGTCTCCGGTCCATATAGATGACGTATGTTGACATTGTTGGCTTGGATGTAGCTTCATTTCATCACATAACTGCATAAGGTGTGAAGAGTATGTGTGATGAGTTAAGAGACTAAGGGCGTTTTCACACTTGCAGTTGTTCCGATTCAGCGACTAAACCGATACAACTGTTGCGTTCTTTTTTCTGGGCCGTTTGTGTTCACATTGGATGATTCTAAAGCGGTACAGCGCTTTGCGCTGTGGAACAGCGCCATAGCAACGGCCCTAACAACACCCCATCAGCTGATCAGCAACAATGGCAACAATGAACCGCGGGCTGACTTGCAGTAGTGAGGAGGTTCAATTTCGTATTAATATTTGGGCAGACGAGTATTTAGTTGAAGTTCAATTTTAAAAAAATGCCCAAGCTGACTGGTTTATGGCTGGGGCGAGACCTTGAAGTAGGCTATGCCTATAATGTGCTATAGCTACAAATGTAGTCTAATAGGCTACATTATTATTATTTATTATTATTATTATTAGCTAGTGACCAAGCGTGCTGTCCGCTGTCTCAGTGCTGACATGTGAATGAATGACAGAGCGTGTCACTGCCCGTGAGAGAGAGAGAGACAGAGAGAGAGAGAGACAGAGAGAGAGAGAGAGAGAGAGAGAGAGAGAGAGAGAGAGAGAGAGAGAGACAGGGAGAGGGGGTGGTCAGGTTGTGTTGGTCAAGCTGTGTTTTCAGTTTCAGGTGTCATAGTTATGTCAGATGAATTGTCCTCTAACACAGCCATTCTCAACCTTGGGGTCCCTCCCGACCCCAGTCGATGTGACTGGAGGGGGCGAATGAACGACATGTTTCTTGGCATGCATTGCTGACCTGGGCATTGTTTCTTAATAAATTAGAAAAACTTTTCTTGTCATTCCCCTTTTCCGTGCATGGTTGAAGGAGATTGGCTTGCATCCACGCTCCACTCGCTCCTGCGCCGACAGGTCCTCGCATGTCACATAAACCAGCCCGGGTGTGTGGACACCGCATCAACTCGCATCTATTTAAACTCCGTCACTTTGTTTTGTTCTTTTGCCCTGATGAAAACCTCCAGGTCGGAATATTGGCCATGGAGACAAAACTACAGCAGCCAATTATTTTTTTCAGTGCAGGGATCAAGAACTAAAAAGGCAAAAAAAAAAAACACCGCGGACAGCGCTGCGCTTTATTCATCATGCGTTCACACCGGCGTGTGTGTGTTTGTGTGTTGGGGCGGGGGGGGGACAGCAGTGCATGTGAAATTGGGGGTCGCGACTCAAAAAGGTTGAGAACCACTGCTCTAACACACCCTACAGTTTGACTCTTTTTTTCTTCTAGTAAACGGGCAGCGTATGACTAGTTATAGGGGTTGTTTGCGGAGCTCTGCCCGGTGCTGATCGCCGCGGGTCAGCTTGGAAAGGCTGGTGGACTCATGGCTTGAGTTTGCGTCTTTCTTTTCTTTTGGCCACCGGCTTTCCTGTTTTGTGTACATTATGAAAAGGCCAAGACGACACGCTGCTGATGCTCCATTATGTTTTTGGGGCAGTTGCGTGGTCCTCCTCCTCCGGTTGCCAGGTAACCAGTCAATTTGTTCCGATACATGTGTCGGTTGCGTTCTCACTACAAACGAACCGCTCCAGGGCTCGGATGGAAACGAGCCGAGACCGCCTCTCCCAAGCGATCTCGGCCCGCTTGTTTTGTTCCGCATCGAGCGCGATTGCTGTGTTCACATCTGACCAAACGAACCGATATATGACGTAAACGCTCCCTGTTTCGGAACAAATGGTCAGGTGTGAAAGTTAAACTGTGCACTGCCTACTGTGGCCACTAGGGATGTGTGCATCTCTGCATTACAAGATGATCCGATACGTATTGGGTAGGCTATGATAAGATTCAGGAACGATACATTTTAAATTAAATTTGGTTCGATGCGGTAGGATTTGTTTGATTTCAGCAACATTAAACCGATTTATAACTTTGTAATCTGGCCATCGGCCGGTTCAAGCTACTTTGAGACTGATTCATTAGTCCGTCTATCGTCTAAACCGACGATGAAATCAAAATCGATTTTCCGATTCAAATCGGTTTTCGTTACACCCCTAGTAGCCACCTACTATTTGTAAAACAACTGGACAAACAGAAGAGGGGCCTCAAGTGGCCATTAGAGGAACTGCAGCATTGGTACTTTCCTGGCCTTGGTGTTTGGTGCTTGTTGTAGTTTGTATTTTTCTTTTTTCTCTGAACCATGTGTGTCATTGTTCATGATTATTAATGGCATTGCAACTTAATCTTTCAGCTGCAACCCGTGCACACAGTCCACCTGCAGCAGCTTTGTCACAGTGAGCAGTTGGTTTCGCATGTGCAGGTATATGGGTTATTTGGATTTTACAGTTTCTATGGTTAGAGAAATATTAAATCAGTCCACTGAGGCGGTGCAGTGTGCGTGCACTCAAAACCATTCACCACAGAAAGATTTAAATACGCTGACACACTGAACATCTGACTGACGCCATTATCCCATCAGATAGACACTTTGCTGAACTCGCCCATGTTTTTCTATGAATTTATGTTTTTGAATGAATGTCACCAAGTTTTGCTGATGTACTGAAGCTCTTCACCCCGAATGGCTGAGACTGACGTTCTTTAACTGAAGCAGCTTTGATAACTCCAGGAGCCAGTTTTTCACCTTTAGATTTGAAAGCTCAGTGTGGTGGCACATCTATGTTTGTGTCTTTACTTGTTGCATTAATTTGGAAATAAAATAAATTTGTTGGATAAATACACATAAACACAGCTGTGGGGTTTGGCAATAGCGTGCCATTATTTATGCAACAGATATTTGTCCAAGTTTGTCTGTTCAACAGTAGAATCAGAAATGCATCACATCCTGCACTGAAATACTGGATCTGGAATGAGTAGCCTATACCCTGGTCTATGCACTGATCTGATACCAGGTCATTTATCAATAAATGTAACAGTTTTACACCCAGGTTAAACAGGGTTTTCACAGAAATAAATGTAGCTTCTCAGCTCTAAAACAGTAGCCGTCACAGGAAGTCGTGCTTTGCAGCCACTGATGGCGACTGTTATAGAGCAGGAAAGAAGAATTGATTTCTTGTAAATAGTGTTGTGTTAGCCGTTGGCTGCGATCACTAAAAGGCGAGCTGCAGACCAGACCCAGACCCAGACCCAGATGCTATCCTCTCTGGACTTGGACCTATATTTGATGACCTATTAGTTATCACATTTTGACGATATTTCTATTTAAGTAGATCAGCATTTCTAGCCTTTGACACACAGTTGGAGACCTCAGCATATGACAGCATGTGGTTTTTTGGTCCATGAGCAGCTGATCGCTGGAAGTGTGATCAATATCCTGTGTAAAAATAACAATTTTACAGTATTCATTGGCTTGTGTTTTACAGAGGGTTTACAACAGGTCACATCCAAACAGGGTTAGTGGTATAGGTGATACAGGTAGCTTAGGTCCTCCATGTCCAGATGTAGAAGAGAGGCTCACAGCCTTCCCTCTTCTGATTGTCAACCTGTTGAAGCCTGAGGAGATGTAAAGCTACACTGAGTTGCTTTTTGGTTCCTGAAACCACAGTTATTATCTTCTAATGGATGAACAACTCAAAGAAAACAGAGGAAAGGAGGACAGAATGAGACCTTAATGCATTGGTATCGTACCGGTAAGATTAAGGAAGAAGTTGTATCTCTAAAATCAACATTTTGATATTCATATCACCTTGAAACATCAGGACTAAACATTTCTACTAACATAACTTCTCCCCCTCAAGCTTCATGTGCCTAACAGAGCTGTTTATGGCCACATGTCAATGAGTTAGGATCAATGCTGTGCTCACATCAATATTAAAATGCTGTCAATTATGAAAATGAAAGAAAAGTCAATATTTTTCTTCAGTAATGCACCAGCGCTGTCTGAGAATATCAATAATTTCCGGAATTATGGAGATAAACAGGTCAGGGTGATGTGTGGTGTGATGTGTGATGTGATGTGTGTGATGTGTGTGTAGGCTATGTGTGTGTGTATGTGAGAGAGAGACATTGTTCACAGGGTCGACAGATGCAGCACACAGTGAGTCTTTACTGTAATAAGCTGTTCTAATGAGAGCAGCAGATTGTAGTTTAAAAACAGCAAACACATCCACAAACACAGTGTGTGGTGATGGTGAATGGTGTGTGTGTGTATTTATTTATGTAGACATTGATTGTGTTCCAGTCGGTTCAGTTCAGTGTTAATGATGGCAGATAGTGACAGTGATGTGATGTACACACTGAACCTTGTGGCCTCCATTACCAGTCTGGTCAGTGTTTAGAAGTAAACACAGGCTGCGTCTCACTTCAGAGGAAGTGTTCTGTGAAAATGTGGCTCCTACTTAGAAGAACAGATCATGATGTGTCACCAGCTGTGCCCGATTTTTACCACTGCGCCGCAAAGCGTGGCTGCTATCACCTAGCAACCTTGACAACATGTGAGTTTTTTTTTTTTTCACAGGTTCATAGGCCCTTGGTTTTAACAAGTGTATGGGAAGGTGTTGAACTGAGCTTGGAAGGAGGAGGAGGAGGAGGAGGAGGAGGAGGAGGAAACCAGGAACTGAATCTCAATTTGGTCGACAAATGCAGCCACTTAACCCTCCTGTTGTCCCCCTGGGTCAAGGAAGGAAGGACGAAGGGAAGGAAGGAAGGAAGGAAGGAAGGAAGGAAGGAAGGAAGGAAGGAAGGAAGGAAGGAAGGAAGGAAGGAAGGAAGGAAGGAAGGAAGGACGGACAAAGGGAAAAAAGGAAGGAAGGAAGGCAGGCAGGAAGGACAAAGGGAAAGAAGGAATGAAGGACGAAGGGAAAAAAGGAAAGAAGGAAGGCAGAGAAAGGACGAAGGTAAAGAAGAAAGGAAGAAAGGAAGGAAGGAAGTACAAAGGGAAAAAAGGAAGGAAGGAAGGCAGGCAGGAAGGACAAAGGGAAAGAAGGAATGAAGGACGAAGGGAAAAAAGGAAAGAAGGAAGGCAGAGAAAGGACGAAGGTAAAGAAGAAAGGAAGAAAGGAAGGAAGGAAGTACAAAGGGAAAAAAGGAAGGAAGGAAGGCAGGCAGGAAGGACAAAGGGAAAGAAGGAAGGTAGGAAGGATGGAGGGAGGGAAAAAAGGAAAGAAGGAAGGCAGAAAGGACGAAGGGAAAGAAGAAAGGAAGGAAAGAAAGATGGAAGGAGGCAACATATTGGGCCAATTAGATTAAAAGAGGAAGGAAGAAGAAGTAAGGATGAAGGGAACGAAGGAAGGAAGGATGGAAGGAAGGAAGGGAAAAAGGAAGGAAAGAAGGATGGAGGAAGGGAACAGAAGGACGACAGGAGGGTGGATACAGCACAGATACAGTAGTTCAGATACGTATGTGAGGGGGAAGTGGAAACAACTCCCCCTGCTGGTTGTATTATTATTATTACCCCACCACCCACGTCCTTATTCTCAAGGTTAGTTTAGTTTGAATTGTCCAACGACTGCTGCACTGACTGCTCTGTGCTCTACATGAGCTAGTCACACTGATGTGGTATCAACATCAACACACAGTTTAATGATGTCTGACCATATTACATGTGAAGTGAGCAGCGGCATTGTGATGGTTGATGGCTCACACTGTCACAACATGAACACTGTCTCATGTTGTGCCAATAGCTGGCAGTGATATGGAGGTATAGACGTTTAATGTGAAGCATCTGCACAGGATGTTTGAAGTCTCACTGATAATACAACACACTCACTCTCTCTTACACATAACCACACAATGTCAAAGCAAAAGTGTGAGTTCAAGTGATATTTGAAGGAGAAAGGAAGTATTTGTTTAGTTTAATTGATTCTTGATGCTTTGGCAACATAGTTCTCGTAATGTTCATGCCAATAAAGCAAAATTGAATTGAATCGCATTGGAAGAGCTGAAGAGTGACTCAGTGGCTCATTGAGTTTATCAAGACAAGTGGTAGATTTAGATATGGGCGACGTGGACAGCCACCTAGGGCAACACTTTGTCATACATGTGTATATATACTGTATAGCCTAACTTCATCATCAGCTCAGTGGCAGTCTACTACATCTTCAGCCAGTGTGAGCCCATACTTCCTTCTCTCCGTCCTGATATGGTCAGTGCTGCTTGGTTGTGGCTGGTTTTCTCTGGATGCCCAACCTGATCAGACCAGCATCCAGTTTCTAAACTGGGAATGACCAGCATGTGTTCATCCTCTTCTCACTGAACTGTGTCACTGACTGTAATAGTGTAGATCATCCCATAGACACTCGTGTGTTTCTTGTTTCATGGCCTCAAATTAGGGCTGGACGATTATGGAAAAAATAATAATCACGATTTTGTTATGGAGAAATAAACCCCGACAGGTTGTATGGACATGAAGGGGTTTATTTCTCCATAACAACCGACCAACTATACATTATCCCGCTTAGAACACGGCCTACGAGTAAAATAATTAATTTGAAACATAATGTTGATCAAAATACGACTTTATACGATTTGTAATTGCATCATTTAGCGAATCTGCAAGACCGGTCACGGCCGCTGTTTTGCTGAGCCTCCTCCCGGTCGTGCATTTGAAGCCTTTGATAATCAATCAGTGGATGGATGGATTACCATACACATGTTACGATGTGTGTATTGTGTGTAGTCGTATCTGTCATAAACAAGAGATTAACTCTACTGTTTACGGGTGCGTTTATGTCGTAGAGTCGCGGTGCCACCGAGACGAGAGGAGAGCTGACACCGGGTCAGAGGCTCTGATCGCAGGTTTGGTTCCCAGCCAGGATGTGAAGGAGCCTCCACTCTCACTGTAACAAGCTACAAGTCATTTATCTAACATCACTATTAGTCCCAAGCTGTTTAATGACGATAAAAATGAAACATAAGGTAAAGTTTCTCTTTACTGTGAGCTGGTAATGTTTTGATTCACTGATTGATGAGTGATTGCTCCTCCAGTCGGCCGTTGCTATGGAGTCCAGCGGTGGTCTATCGAGAAATAAACACCGCAGAATATTGGTGATTGACCAATCAGAATCGAGTATTCAAGAGAGCCGTGTTCTAAATAGAAATAAATACCCAGTCTACATGCACTCAGACTGTTCTATAGAGGGATTATACGCCTACGTCACTGATGTTCTACTGCGCATGTCGCCTGCAGAAAGAGAGCAGCAAGAGCCGTGATCATGTCTTTTTGTGCTGTTAGTTGCACTAATTGTTTTGATAAAAATAACAAAACGCGCAAATTTTACAGAATACCGTGAACTCGTACCCCTTTCAAGGCAAACGAGAGAGAAAATAGTACATTGGCGATTAATTTCGAGCAATAATGTGTTAGATACGTTGGTTTGAATGGTGATGAAGCTAAATGCCCACAGGCACAGCTGTAACGTTATAACTGCAGCGAATGAGTTGTGAAATGTTTACTACGACAGTGACTTAAGACAAAGTCACATACTAATGGAAAGCAAGCTGACATTAATTAACGTTAAGATATATTGTTTTAAATTACAGATACACTCAGCCATGCACATAACGTTACAGTTACGTTATGCAGTTGTTCCAGACTTTAGACATGTCCGTTCTCTTCCCTCGTCTCTGACCAGGCAGCAGCTCAGTCCTCACAGACAATGAGTTTTGTAATCGGGAGTATTTTCCTGATCATGATTGTCTGTTAAATATCTGCAGCCTGTAGGTAACGTTAGTGATGCACAGTGACAGTGTTGTTTTTACCGATGACCGACGCCGTGCTGTCAGTCTCCGTGGCTTGTCCCGTGGCCGAGTTGCCGTTGCCGCGGTACAAACTCGATCCTCCATCCTGGCGTTTTTTTTTTTTTCGTTTTTTCCTGCCGTTATAAAACCTACAGTCTATGTATAAAACACACACTACATCAGTAGGTGATAAACTGTTGTAGTAGGCTGACAACATCGCTAGCTAACACCGCTTTGACTACACTAGATCCATAGAGGTAACCATGACAACCGGTTCTTTCTGCAGTCAGGTTGCGCACGCATCCTGACTTGTTGGTAAACAAATAATCCCTCTATACCCAGTCTACATGCACTCTCACTGTTCTATAACTCGCTGCAGTTTGCTTCCTACTAGGGGTGGGACGATATGGGTAACTCACGATTCGATACTGTGGCGATATTTGGCCCACGATAATGATAATATCACGATACACGATATCTGCGATATTCGATATATTGCAAGAAATTTCATCAACGATATATCACGATATATGTGAATGAAAAAAAAAACATAAAAAGGAAAAAGTCTCATGCATTTATTCCAAAACTTTGTACAATGTACAAACACTGTACAGCTGGAGACGTTAAAGTGCATGAACATTAATAACATGTCTTATGTAAACCAGGACAGTGCTTTATGATACTTAAAAGTCAGTAGCAACTTGTTTTATGTAATTTTCCATTCATGGTATTTAAAAATCATTTTCTGTAACATTATAAGACAGCGCCGCCCCCATTTTATACAAGTGCAAGTTACAACAACATATTTCAATTGGATTTAGGTCTGAAACATGATTTATTATTTGAAAAAAAAATTGAAAAAAAAAAAAAAAAATTGAATTTTTTTTTTTTTGAAAAAAAAAAAATTGATATTTAAATATTGAATATCGATATCGTATCGCGGTATAACGTATCGCGATATATTGCCATATCGATATTTTTGCCCACCCCTACTTCCTACAAACTGAGGTTTCACTTCAGGCTTCTTCTGGCTTCAGTGATGAACGAACGAATAATACCAACATCAATGCAACCCACCATCAAAATTCGATTAATCGTCCGGCCCTACCTCAAATTCACTTTAGTTGACTGTCTCCCTCCACACACGCCTGCTGGTTGGACTCATCCTGGACAACAACCTCTCCTTTAAACAGCCACAGCTACAACATCCGTCACTCTCGCTGCTGAAACTCTGATCGATGCCTTCATCTCATCCAGAATAGACTAGCACGTCCACCCCCAGACCTCTGCTGCTCGCCTCGCCTGCTCTCGTGACCCCCCCCCCCCCTTCAGAAACTCCACTGTCTCCCCGTGCCACAACACATCCAATTCAAAGTCTTTTTCCTCACTTACAAAGCCATCCGTCCATGACCAGCCTCCCTCCTACCTCATTGATCTGCTCCTCCACCACACCCTTTTATCTCAGCCTCTGCTCATCTGATGCCCACCTCCTGTCTCCACCACTCAGGGCAGAACAGGGGACCAGGGTTGACAGAGACACCCTCCTGTCTCCCTAAACACATCAGACTGCACTGATTTGTCCCTATCAAAGCTCTTTAAGTGACTTTCCCTACCATGCCAAGCACTATATAAACTTAGGGCCTGATCTACTAAAGGTTTGCTTGTATAAAAACGTGTGCAAACTTGACGTCACCCACAAAAAAATGTGCAAGCTGATCTACTAACTGAGGATTGCGTCTCTCAAATGGGCAAAAAAGCATGCGTGATGCATTTAGCGCGTTTACCTTGATGAATATGTAAATATGGGCGTTTCAGACAGAATGTGCAAAATACTGGGAGGAGTCGATGCAAATAGATTTATTTAGCACATGTTACGTGATTTACCAAACCTGAAACAGTTTTTGCGTCTTTATTTAGTACGTTTGAAAGGCAAGTATTGTCTGGCACTGCTTTTTTTTCCTTTATTGTTTTAAATACCTGCCAGGGCTGAAGCTCTTATATCTCTGCATTTCCTCGCATCCAGGTCATTCCAGAGAACTGTAGCAGTTTTTCAGGTGTGTTAAAAGTCATTTACGTAATCGCCGTTACGCATGACGCACATCTCTCCTCCTGTGCGCTCCTCTCCTCTTCTTTCCTCTCCTCCCTCTCGAGTATGTGGCTGCTCAGCTCCGGGACCGGGACCGGGACCAGGACTGAGAGACATCACCTCTGCCTTCACCCTGTCTTTGATCCCTCTGGTCACTGTGGCCTGAGTGTCCCACCTGAGCTCTCTATTAATCCATCGGATCAAATTTCATGCGGCCGTCCAGCTCTCTGTCCTGTTCACACTCTCCATGATGGAAATGATTACCACGCACAAAACCATCATTTAAAGGGATAGTTCACCCAAAATTTAAATTTTTCTCATTATCTACTCACCCTCATGTGGACTAAGGGCTGGGAGAAGTTTCAGAGTCCTCCGTGGCTTCTCTGAGTTACAGGGGGTCTCGGCGTAGCAGTGCATGTCCATATAACGGTTGCAAATGGATACCAACTGTCTTCGTAACAAAAAGACACACCAAAAAACATCCAAATACCTCCATGCTGCTCGTATGTAATGTCCGTCTTGTATTGAAGCCCCGAAATGCGAAATTGTCCCGGAAAAAAATGAAATATGTCTATATTTCAAGCTTGTTTGTAGCGGAAGCTTCTCGAAGCTCCTCTTCCCGGTTCGTCAGATTTGGACGAACTGGGGAGAGGACAGACCCTGTCTAATCCAAATTTGACGAACCGGGAAGAGGAGCTTCGAGAAGCTTCCGCTACAAAACAAGCTTAAAATATAGACTTATTTAATTTTTTTCGGGACAATTTCGCATTTCGGGGCTTCAATACAAGACGGACATTACATACGAGCAGCATGGAGGTATTTGGATGTTTTTTGGGGTGTCTTTTCTTTACGAAGACAGTTGGTATCCATTTGCAACCGTTATATGGACATGCACTGCTACGCCGAGACCCCCTGTAACTCAGAGAAGCCACGGAGGACTCTGAAACTTCTCCCAGCCCTTAGTCCACATGAGGGTGAGTAGATAATGAGTGAAATTTCAATTTTGGGTGAACTATCCTTTTAAATGCTGCGGTTTGCGTGTGTTGTCATTTAGCATGTTACTCTTAGTAGATCACCTGTTTTTCGTGCACTAACCAAACACGCAAAATTTGACCAGGAGCATGCAATTTAGCGCTCCTTATTTGGAATTTTAGTAGATCAGGCCCATAATGTCCTATTGGCACACTCCCTGATTCCTTCCTACAGAAGGAGATCCACTCGTTTCCTCCAGTCTCTCCTGTCTGGATCCACATCAGCTGTGCTATGAAGGCGTTAACTAATTAGCTGGTTTACACTGGAACCATACAGTATACACACATCCTTGAATGTGTGTTCACACAGACAAGACACACACATGCATCATCTCTCTCTCTCTCTCTCTCTCTCTCTCTCTCAGCCCTTGAAGAACAATTTTCAACAAAAGGAATGAGGCTGGAGGTCTGCCTTTAACTGCTCATCTCTGATTGTCAGCACATTGTCTTCAGAGTGTGTGACTGTGTTTGTGTGTGTATGAGAGAGTGTTTCTGCTGTGTGTGTGTGTGTGTGTGGGTGGGTGAATGTGGCTCGGTGCACGTGTTGGTCACAGTCTAATCACAGTGAACAGAGAAGGCAATTTGTTCAGCCATAGCCTCTGTAGTGTTGATAAGCTTGTCTCACAAACCCCTATCTGTTCAACCCCCCCCCCCCCCCCCCCTTCTCTCTGTCTGCCTCTCAGACCAGACCACCGTTACCTCAGTGTGTGTGTGTGTAGGTGTAGACTTCACCTGGCTGCGGGACAGCTGAGCCAGACTGAAGCAGAGCTGCACTTCTCATTTTTACTCAGTAGAGGTTAGATTCTTTGTCTACAACTGCCCCGACCGTGGAGCAGTTCTGCCCTCACCCTTTAGAGGCAACTCTATCACAGCGGTGTGACTATAGATTCTTCCATGTGAAAGGCTCTTTCAATATACCTTCGATTTTGTTTTTGAGACAAACTGTTTGTAAAAACGGGCTATACAAATAAAATTGCCTTGTCTTACCTTAAGTTCACTTTATAATGGAATATGTTAATTTATAGGCTCCTACAGTATTTGTGTGCAGATAAATGTTAAAAATGCAGACTAAAAATCGAGAGAATCGGCAATATCGTAGAATCGCAATTTAAATCAAATCGCCATCCAAAAAAATCGTAGAAGAATCGAATTGGGAGAAAAGCATATCGTCCCAGCCCTAATACTGATAATTTCAGGAAACAACACTAATAGGAAATTGGTGGTTTATCATGGTCATTGTCTAGGTCATGGTTGACACTTTCTGGACCAAAAAAAAGACTTATCCCTTAGAAAATATCCACACAAAGGAGGGAAAGCAAAAAACAACCACATGTCTCATGATTCATTAAGTAAAAATTAGTACCAACTAATTTTCCCAATATTCTTGATGCGGTTATGCCATTTCACAGCATGAAATGTAATTTCTCTGTGTGAGTGAGATTTGAACAGCGAGTATTTGTGTAATTCATCTCATACACAGCCATGGGCAGGTGAGGAAATGGTTGCAGGAAGAGAGACGTGTTCATATCTGAATGGATTAATGTGTCGGGACAAGATGAACGACCTCAGAGCTCCAGCAGCTCAGAGACATTACACACAGAGCCACATAAAGAATTAAACAGTATGTCCTCCATCATTATCCCAACATCATGTCCGCTGTCTTTTATTGGCTCCTCTGAACATTTGTCAACCACTGAGAGTGACTGATGTGAACAGGGGTAGAGCGCCTACCACCATATAGTCTACCTGAGTGTCTTCAGACTGAGACCTGGTCTGAGACCTGGTCTCTGCTGCTCTGACAGTCAGGTGGTAGAGACAGAGATGATGTAACACTGCTGCACAGGTGAGTCACATCAGGTAGAATTCATGTTGGTATTTTTATGTCTAATCCCTGACAACTGCGAGCCTGTTGTTTTCATAGGCCCATAGGTTCAGTTAACATGGACACAATCTCAATCATGCAACTTAGTAGATTTTTTTTTAAATATTGTGCAATGTGCATTTGTTAGCCTTTTTTACATACAGAGAGTACAGGTTTTGAAAAGGGTTTAAGTTCACTTTATAATGGAGTATGTTAATTTATAGGCTCCTACAGTATTTGTGTGCAGATAAACGTTAAAAATGCAGACTAAAAATCGAGAGAATAGAGTAGAATCGCAATTTAAATCGAATCGCCATCCCAAAAATCGCAGAAGAATCGAATCGGGAGAAAAGCATATGGTCCCAGCCCTACAACTTAGACCTAAAAATGAACTGTCAAGGTCATGCTGACCTCACAATGTAATAGTTTTTGCTGTGTAAATGCCAAGTTCTGTGTGGCAGACCTCAAAGTTGACATGCACTGAAGTTGCAGCTGCACATGCCCCTCTTTTTTGCCCATATTTGGATTTGCTGGAAGTTCAGCAAAGTCAGGTACATGCAAGATTGTGTCAGTGGAACTGCTCACTCAGTCTCCTATGTGTGATGTCAATGATGCTGTATCCATCTACAGCCTATGATCCAGACACATCTCTGGCTGCAACAGCATCATTCTGCAGGATGTTGTTTGCAGAGTCTCTCCAAACAAATCCCAGTGGTCAGCCATGATGCTCCTGCAAGAGGGGAAATTCTCTTTGTGAAACATTTTGGAGATGGGGAGGTGAAAATAGAGAAAAGATGCCTATGGACTGTGTGATCCAGATCCTCAGTGTGTAGGCAGCAGCTCAGAGGTTGTTGTTGTTTCCTGTAGTGAAGTGGATTTTGAATGTGATAATGGGGACAGGAAGACGAAAGGGAGGAGTTGAGTCTGAGGCTGGTGCCCAAAGGCAGGATTATATCCACAGACTGCATGCAGCGATTCAGACTAATGTAAATAAAGATGCTTGTATAAGATATGACAGAAAACCACAGAGGGAATCCAAAAGAGTTAGTGCCTGGCACTTCACAAATACAGAAGGTCTAGACCTTCTCTTCATAATAGTATTTACACAGACCCAACAGTTCCCACCAAGAACAAGTGAAGCAACAGTGGTGAGGAAAACCTCCTCTTAAAAAGCAGAAGCAGACTTAGGTTGGGCGTCCATCTGCCAGTTGGGTGGAGAGGAAGAGGGTGTAACAGATAGAGATGTAACATGATGATGATGTAAGTCACTCATAATCTTTAGTCATATAACACAGTGTCTGTATTAAAGTATTGTTCAGATAAACCATCCAGGTCATAGTTATCTCAAGGAAATTTAAATCGAACGCAACTGGACTTTGGTTATCCAAGAGGTGAAACGTCTTCTAAGACAAATAACCAAGTCCAGTTGCGTTTCCTTGAGATATTGTTCAAATGTGTCTTCACTAGTGGTAATGAGGATTAATGCTGTCAACTGAATGGTTTATTAAGATATTTTGCGTTTCAAAACCATCCACAGGAACGGATTAAAGAAAGTCAATTTTAGGAAATTGCTTGAAGGAATTGAGAGAAAAATCTACAATTTTTTTCACCCTCATCAAATAATTTCTGTCCAACTCCTTTCGCCGCTTGTTTTTACAATTAAAACCAGTGTGCACTTGCTCAATGTTTGTCACTGGAATGCACATTAATGTCCTGCAAACTAAAAGATAATAGAGAAAAAACTCTAAGGACTTGATGCCACCGGTCACACATGCCACATCATTCGTTGGCCTCAATGTGCTGCTGTTTAGACAATAGAGGACAAGGAGTCCTCTGAAATGCTACATTTACATCCGTGGACCGATACTGACCGTCATCCATGTCGGACAGTAAGTGAAATATTTATTCGTGACACAAGCCTCCAGATTGTCCCTGTCCCTTTCAGCCAAGACATAGCCTCTGGGATGGCACATGCGAATGACACCTCTTGTTCCCCCTGCCCATGCAAATATTTCTCCTTTACAGAAATCTAATGAACATTTCCCTGAAAGAAACATGGTTGAGTACTGACAGCCAGAGCTGTTTATCCATGACATTGCTTCTTTCACCAGAGTCTGGCCTCCAAAGTCTTATAACTACTTCCTTTTTCTTGATTCTTTATTTCAGAGAGGAGTCCCTGAAGATAGCAGGCATTTTATTTGACTTCTATCGTTCAGCTACTTTCACTAACTTCTACAGGATAAATTAGCTGCACTTAAAAGTCCCCTTCCCTTGTGATTAAGGCTTTGAGCCTATAGTTATGTAGCTGAAGTCAAATGGAAGAGGAAAGAAAAAATACAGAAGAGAGAATAGATGGAGGGTAAATACTGTGGGAGTAAAATAATTGTATATATTGTGGGAGGTAAAAAAGGAAGCCAATACTGGGAGATGAAGAGAAAGATGTAGAGGAGGAGTCGAGGTGAGAGGGAGAGATAAAGGTGACAAAGAGGCAGAGGATGGTAAGTGAGCCTTTAAATTGGATTGTAACTTTAAATTAGTGATTTAAATGTTTCAGGAGCCCCAAATGGAGTTGAAATATGCTGCTATTACACTGAAGACTGTGCTAATTATGTTTTTAGAGCCACAGTGATTATAGTGCAGCCACTGCCCCGAGCAGAGCTACAGACAGAGACCGGCTGCTGCAGGAATGAAGAAGACACCAAGAAAAACACCCACACCACATCCATCCTCATCCCTGGTCCTGGGAAATGTCTAAAGATAATATTCCATTCCCAAAGTCAGCACATGAACCTGCTGGTGCCATGTCATTAGTATTAAGCTTTTCATATTATATTTTTTCATATTAAGCTCTTTAACACTGCTCAATTACAGTTACACAGTCCATTGCACCAATGCCATGTGAAGTCACACAGATAACTGCTTTAGCACATCAGTCATGTGTTAATATAGTCATCATTATCATCATCATATGTTGTGTGTGTTGTGTAAACATTAAAAACTAGAGATGCACCGATCCAGTTTTTCCGATCCAATCCGATACGATACCTGGGCTGAGCGTATCGGCCGATATTGATACCGATCCGATCCTACTGTTGAATGAATGAAGCGTATACCTTGCCATGTGAGTGAAGGCATCAGGCTTGACATAAACATTTAGCCTTGTTAAAAAAAGGTAACAAATTAACACAGATATAAATGTACTTAATATTATTTATTAACAAAGAAAAAAGAAAAAAAACAGGCGTATGATTGCGGAGTGCATGAGTGCAGAAAATGCCAAGTCATTCCACAATTTTGGAAATGCATTGTGGTAAAGTGAACAAATGTGTTTACTCTCCAGAGGATGAACCATTTACATTTTGGACTCCCTCAGATGAAAATGTCACCATAATACCCAAAACATCTCCTAAATTACAGCATTTAGAAATCACTGAGCACCTTCATGCTTCCCAGAGGTTGAACCATTTTCATTTTGATGATGATTTCTTCTCGTGCTGCAAAAATCAACAACATGTTGTCAGTTTTGAAGTGTTGAAGCAAAGATCTGCGAGGAATTATGAGACTGGTAATAAGTTAACAGGTTTCCCACAGACACTGAGCTCCAGATGGTCAATGAGCATAATTAAAATCTCAAGAGTATCACAAACTCTGTCAGCCAGTAAATATGGAAGTGTTACTGTGCGACTGCAGAAATATTTATATGTTTGAGTTTCTCAGTTTGTTCATTGTGATGCATTTGTTTGTTTGTTTTAATACCTCTGTGTTAAATATACATAGCTACACAAATGCTTTTTTTATCGTTATATCTGAGAGGGAATATCTTGTGGATTTTAATGTGATGTGAGTAGTGATATTTTCAATGAACTGTAGCTTTTGGACTGAACACATATAACTAGAGACAGTGTAGTTCATAGGATTATTTATTATCTACCGGTAAATTAGCAAGAAATGACTTTGGATTACAGTCATGACTTGGTTAGAGTCAAAATAAGTATTTCTCTTACCATCTTATATTAACTCACTAGTATCTTTCAATGCAGGTCTCTATCGTACACGCTCAAAAGACTGGCTTCTCTTACTGTTGCACCTACAACCTGGAACACTCTGCAAAATCATTTGAAACTTACCTCACTTTTATCAGTAGGACAATTTAAAACCATAACTACATCTTATTTTACCTCTAACTGCTCGTGCTTTTAACTATGTTTCAATTTACCATAGTCACCTTTAAATTCTGGTATTCTGTTATGTTTTTGTATGTTTCAAATGTCTTGTCTTCTGTCCTTATATGTTTTGTGTTTCATCTCGGCTATATTGTAAATGAGGTTACTCCCCAATATATCTCCAAGTTTAAATAAAGGTTATGAAATGAAATGAAATGAAATGTTGTCAGTGTTACCCCACTTTTACATGGCAATCTGGTTCCTTGCGTGTTAAGCACCTGTTGGACTTGAGATGCTCTGACAGTGTGGATACTAGGCCTGCTGTAAGCAGCCATCCGTCTATTGGATCATACCTGTGGTGTCTCCATATGTTTGCATGGATGTGGAGCAGAGGGTGGTGGAACACCAGTGGACAATAAATGCAAAGCGCTGTCAGAGGTTAAGTCCTGTCTGTTTTGGCAGCAACACTGAGCCCCTCTCAGTTGGACCCAGAGTGGTTGGTGACACTCCCTAGGAGGCAGCGGTTGCCAGGCAACAAGGGTCAGATAACTGTCTGCTCAGCTTGTATGGTGATTTCAGTCCAGAGCTGATGGAGCAGAGTTTGGGCTGAGGATGATTTGCAGGCAGGAGCTGGTGTATGGTGAAGTCGTTTGTGGTTGAAGCAAGTCAGGCTACACTGTCCTTATCTAGATCGCTGAATAGTGAAAGTGAAATCATTGGTTGGACAGAAACACGATCAAAGACTTGGCTTGTTCAGTCTGGTATTGAGCAACAGACTGATGCTTGTAGTTAAAGATCCAAATCTATACAGTACAAAAAAAGAGGATAAACAACTGTTGTAGTAAGATCAAGTCAAGAACAGACCAAACAAGACCTGGGACCTGTGCCATTTCCATTGTGCGAGGTGAGAATGAGTCCCTGGTTAAAGTTTAAACCTTTGTCTTTTCTGATAGTGGCATAAAACAGAAGGCCAGTGTTGTCATTTCAGAGCTTCTGTACCTTTCCTCTAAAAATAAATAGACCTAGACCTATATGTTGAGTGTCGTTGAGCTGGGTTCCTACATTTTTGCAATTGTTTCCATCAATTCTGAAACAAGAGAAATCTGGGATTTTAATTAAAGTGATGGTACGTATCATTAGTCATCTATCAATGACGTCACATCCTATGGTAATATTGTCTTTAGCCCTATTCGCACGGGATTGGACCTCTGGTGATTTGTAAATGACCCCCCCACGTCTGTGTTTCTTGCGGTGCATTCGCACGGGATAAGTGAAGTCTGTATTTTTACTCAAATTTACTGACATAAGTCTCCGATATGACGTCAAAGCTGTGCCCGTCGTAACATCCGCTGCTGTCACATCCATGTGCGAAGCAAATGTAAATAAAATGTCAAAGCAGCATCGTGACTTCGCAACAGTGCAGTTGTTGTCGCAATAACGGGCCGTCATGGCATTTGTATTAAGCCTGTTGAACGCCGCCGTCATCCATCTCAATATCCTCCGAAATTTCGCTCTTTTTATGGATCTGAGCTGTTAATTTAAATGGGTCTCCAGCACTGATACGAGCCCGTGTTTGCACCTAAAACGCCTTCGATAATGCCGCTCATAATTTCCACTGCAGCCTCCATGTTTCAACCCGCACCATATGGTTTCAACCGGGGAAGAAGTAGAAAAGGCGCGCAATAAAAACAACAAAAACAAAAAATGCCCCTCAATTACTGAGATGCAGATTCACACGGGACTAGTTTTACCACGGGACGTCGGTCTTTGGTGAAATTTGCGGGGGAATTTTTACTTTACAAATTAGTGACATGGCGCATTCACACAGGATTAAGATCACAGACGTCCTCCGCAACTATTACAAATTACCAGAGGTCCCCAGGTAATACTAATCCCGTGCGAATAGGGTTTTTGGGCATGTTTGCCTATACTCTGATATCTACAGTGATAAAGACAGGGAAGTCAGGTAGAAAGAGACAGGGAATGACCACGAGGAGGACCATGACTGGAAGGTGGACTGCTGCTGCTATAGGACTAAGCCTTTGTGATAAGAGTTAAACCACATGTGACCATGTTCTAGTGGTGTTCAAGAGGAGGACACCTCAGCTGCTGGTAAAATCCTACTTCATAAGTTTTTAGAAAAGTATCAGAGCAAAGATTAATATCAGTCTCAGCTCTGAACCCTGACATCTCTATCAGTCAATCACAAATTTTAAATGTGAATCCGCCTCATTCAGTGTTTTTGGTAATGGTGGTGAAGAAATCATTCTTTGTTATTGTTTAGATTGAGACCCCCAGAGGTAGAAGTTACACAGTGTGAATCTAAAGGCTGCCTGTTGATCTCTATGGTGAGCAGAACTCCCTCCTTGTACTGTGACTCCTTTCTCTTCTGTGACTTGGAGCATCAGATTACCACAACAAAAAATAGCCAAGATATTGGACCGTACAACATGGCACTGCAATTTTGCATTCACAAGAAAAAGAAAAAGATGCCTGACCATGCAGTAGAAGAATACAAGTCATTTATAGAATGAATCACTCCTACTTGAAAGCAGCTCTTAAGTAATCACATGATTAGCAGCAGGTTAGAACAGAAACAAGCAGGTTTTTGATACTAACCGTTAACAAAGCCAGTTATGTTCGGTGAATAATGAAAGCTGTGAGTTTTATGACAGCACTGTGGTGCCAGCGAGGTCCCTTGTTGCTCTGCAGTGCTTTGGTTCCTGCTCCTCTTTTAATCAGATGATGATGGTATTCAGGAATTCCCTAATTTCCTCTCCAGCATGTACTGTATGTGTAGAGGTTCAGCACTGGACAGCTCCCATGAGTGCGTCTCCTGCTGCTGAATACAAAGAGGACAGATGATGAAAGGCCTGCGTGGGGGCAGAGTGGTTGCCATGGTTATCTCAGCTATAGCATTCGTCCGGCTTTGCTTCACACTAAATAAATCCTGATTGTTATCCCTTTTTTTCTTCTTCCTTTTTTCTTCTTTTATATATAGAATAGGACTTCTGCCAGGCTTTTTTTAAACTTATGTGCTCTTTACAAGTCAGAGCACACTCTGCTCTGCAACACCAGCTTCAATGTGAAAATGTATTGCAGCCTATGTAGGGACATTTGTGCTGTCGCAGTCCCACAGGCAGGACACTGTCCTGTGTTTGAAAATGATGAATGGATACAATGCTTATGGTTGCAGCATTAGTGTGTGAATATGTGAGTACATGTTGAAGAATGTCACATATTTATTTCTATGTCAGGAGTGGATTAGTGAGAGAAAAAATTTAATTTCTCCTTTCTTCTCTTTTTAAATACTTATTTTTTGTTAATGTGCAAATCCTAAGGACCCATGTTAACAGAACTTCTGTACAGCAGTTTACTGTGGGGACAAAATTATTTAGTTCAATGAATCATAAATGAATGAATTTGAAAATGTGTAATGTGAATGTGTCAAGTAAACGCTCTGAGTGTCCTTAAAAGTCTTAAAGGAATAGTTCACTCAAAATTGAAATTTCACTCATTATCTCCTCCCCCTCATGTGGACTAAGGGCTGGGAGAAGTTTCAGAGTCCTCCGTGGCTTCTCTGAGTTACAGGGGGTCTCGGCGTAGCAGTGCATGTCCATATAACGGTTGCAAATGGATACCAACTGTCTTCGTAACAAAAAGACACACCAAAAAACATCCAAATACCTCCATGCTGCTCGTATGTAATGTCCGTCTTGTATTGAAGCCCCGAAATGCGAAATTGTCCCGAAAAAAATTAAATAAGTCTATATTTCAAGCTTGTTTGTAGCGGAAGCTCCTCTTCCTGGTCCGTCCAAATCTCGCGAGATTTGCGCCGGGGGCAGTGCGATTACTGACGCCGGCTTCAATACAAGACGGACATTACATACGAGCAGCATGGAGGTATTTGGATGTTTTTTGGTGTGTCTTTTTGTTACGAAGACAGTTGGTATCTATTTGCAACCGTTATATTGACATGCACTGCTACGCCGAGACCCCCTGTAACTCAGAGAAGCCACGGAGGACTCTGAAATAGGGCTGGACGATTAATCGAATTTTGATCGTGATTACGATTTTGGCTTCTCACGATCATAAAAACACTGTAATCGAAGATAAACGATTATTTTTTTGTCTATCGGTGTTTTATTCTGAAAAACACACATGCGCGCTTCCGCCCCGCGCCTGCACTGCACTCCTCTCTCAGTTAATGCTGTGGACGAGTCCACTCGTGTGTTGACGGCGGCATTTAAAAATCAGCGCCAGGAAAGAGAGAGCAGCGGCCACAGCTCAGGACGAATGAATGGGAAATAATCATTTAAAACACTCGCTCGTCTCCTCAAAGCGGCCGCACAACAACAACCCTCCTCCTCCTCCTCCTCCTCCTCCTCTTCCCCCGGCCCGTAGGCTACATGTGCATATGTTTACAAAGCAATCTGTAGAGCGGCGGATAACGTTATACGATGTTACGACGTGTATTTGTGTAGTTTAATCTGTCATAAACAAGAGATCACTTATGGGGCGCGTCCAAAAAAAAAAGAAAAAAAAAAGTTATGGGGTGCGTTTGTGACGAGAGCTGGGACAGCGCAGCGGGGCGGAGGCTCTGATCTTCCCAGGTTGGATTTCATCCATGGATGTAGCAGAGAGCCTCTATTCTCCCTCTTAATAAGTTAAACCATGACAATTACTCCAAATCTGTTTATTCAAGGTAAAAATTTAGAAAAATTAAGCTAAACACCCTGTTTCTGCTGCTGGATCATAAAACTTTTTAAAAAAAGTTTTAAATTAATTTTGAATAAATATTTAAAATTATAAACTTAAAAACCTTACACACATTGGCACTGTTTATTTAAGGTAATAATGTATCATGGTCAAGCTATAAATCCTGCATAGTCCCCCCCCCCCCCGCGCATAATCGTGTAAATAATCGTGATTTCAATATTGACCAAAATAATCGTGATTATGATTTTTGCAATAATCGTCCAGCCCTACTCTGAAACTTCTCCCAGCCCTTAGTCCACATGAGGGGGAGTAGATAATGAGTGCAATTTGATTTTTGGGTGAACTATTCTTTTAACTCTCACTGGCATCATCATGACATCACACCTGTAAGAGGAAGAAATGAAACTGGCAAATACAATATATTCCTTTTTTTTTTTTTTTTACACATGACAGCTGCACAGGTTTCTCACAGAATCCCCATTTGTCCAGTGTGTTGTTCCAGTATTTGCTCATATTTATTCCACACATGGTCCTCTTTGACCATGAGGACTGAAAGAGTCCGTTTATGTTGAGGAGAGCTGATGTGTGGTCTGTCAGGTCACTGTAACCTTCCATAATCAGTGAAGGTGAAAGCATATGATCCACATCATTTTCATGCTCATTAAACATTTCAGTGACCTCTGTGACCTTCAAGGAAGCATGTTTAATTCTGGCCCACCTGTAGACCTGTGTCACTGATTACATCACGTCATCCACTGCTTTTTGGACAGGAAGCAATTTATCTCAGACGGGATCAGTGTGGACTAAGGAGAGGATATGAAATCACACAGCTGCACTGCAGAGAAGCTCCTGTCCTCATTCTCTGTCTGTCTCTCTCTCTCTCTCACACACACACACACACATCTCCCCCAAGCTTTCTGCTGTGGTGGGATGCCCTGCAGAGTCATCTAACCTCCATGTTGTTACAATCTGTGTGTGTGTGTGTGTGTGTGGTGGTGGTGGTGATGCGTGTGAGGAATAGTTCTTTGAGAGAATAAAAGAAGTGTGGCTTGCCTCTAACCCTCTGTCTCCACCCTTTTTATAATTTAAAGCTTTTCATTATTAATTAAGGCGATCGCTTCGAGCAATCATCCTCCTGGTTTCCTACATCTTTTTCCCCTTTTCCCCAGATTTGGGAATAATACATGTTTAAAAACGCCAAAGTAACTGCAGAAGTGCATCTAGATGTAGTATGTAATGTGTGTCTGCGTGCGTACGTGCTGTTTGTGTGTGTGTGTGTGTGTGTGCATCTGTGTGTCCTGTCAATCTTATTTAAAGCTTTGCAATTCCTCTGAAAGCCCAAAACATATTCAGTCACTGTTCTCCACACAGAACCTTGACTGAACAGACTGAGGGCTTTGAAAAATGAAAGCAAGGCAGGTTGAAGAGACTCGCTCCTGTCAAAGTGCTTTAAGGTAGTAACCTCAGTATAACATCAAGGAAGAGTTTAGGGACGAAGAGACAGAGAGAGAAGAGGTGATCTCCTGTGAATGTTCTCTCATATGATGAGCTAATTTTAACAGTGGAGTAGCAGAACAAGCTGTTTTTTCAATATAAATGCAGAAACAAGTTAATTTACTGAATGTTAAAGGGATAGTTCAACATTTTGGCAAATTGGCCCATTGCCATAATCCCTATAGTCTAAGGAGTAGGTTCATTACCTTTAATTGTCAGTGCAAGCTATTTGCTGTGAGCTGCTCAGAGCTACGCTACGGAGGCTCATGGGATTTCTTGGTTTCCCTCATCAAACTCATCAAATACACAATCCAACAACTCCAAAACGCTCTCGTGGACAAGTTGTGAACTGCACATTTGCGATGCTATGAGATAAGCACGGAACGTTACAAGACGGAGTTGCTCTCGAGGCAAATGCAGAGACTGATTGCTGACCCGGTTTTGCATGAATTTACCTCACAAACAAACAGCGTTTGATGAGTTTGATGAGGGAAACCAAGAAATCCCATTAGCCTCCGTAGCATAGCTCTGAGCTGCTCGCGGCTCTGCTCCGCCGTTCTAAAAATTGCACCGACAATGCAGGGGGATTATTAGCCTGATGCATCAGCCGCTTACTTCATTACATTTCATATAGCGTCTGAACACGAGCCATAGGGATTCGTTTGCTTCCGGGAGGCGGTTGCTTACATTTGCTTCAACTAATCGCTGCTGCTTGGTGGTCACGTGTGCTATACACTCACAGCTCATAGGTTAATCTTGAGCGCTTGAGTTCAACGTCATCGCCTTCACTTACCCGTCTGTTCGCTGATTGGTCCGTCCGCTCTGGCGGACGGAGCAAACCGAAACGCATTGCTAGTTCCCTGACTATATGGTTGAGGCAAATTAAATTTGCCGGAACCAGTAGGCGGCGCTAGCCTGGCTAGGGGATTATGGCAATGGGCCAATTTGCCAAAATGTTGAACTATCTTTTTAATGAATCTGTCCCCAGATCAGCTGATCCCCTTGTATAGCCTACTGTTAAGAAAACAAACAACAGTTTAGGACAACAACGGGTCTGTTCAGCAGGATCATCTTCACTAATGAACCAGTTTATGATGTGTGATGCCTGAATACAGTCAGCAGAAGTAAAGAGCTAATGTGTGTAAACCAACTACACCACCGTCACATGACTTCAATATCACCACTACTACATTTGCTGAGCTATCTACAAAGCCAATAACCCCAAGTAAGGGCATGAACACAATGAGTCTGTAAAGGTGGACTGCCTGGTGACTGGATCAGCTTCAATACTCAACATTTAAGAGGTCAGGGCTGAGGTACGGCACCGCCACTTCTCAGATTACATGAGTCACTATTTACTACAATAGAGTCACAGATAGAGATCTGTTTTTCACGATAAGGAAAAGTTTGAGTCAGCTCTTGTTTCATGGTCTCACTCAGACCGCAGCTGCAGCCCCATGTGTCATTTTAGATTAGTTAGTGATGTATTCAGACCTGGCAGTGATTTTTTTTTTTTTCCCTCTTTGAATCTGAACTGGTGTTTGTGTCTCCAGCACCAGACACAGAAACAAACCTGTGTACAGCCATGGAACCAAAACTCTGTTCTTCTTCTGGTGCACTCAGCATCACCTGTGATAGACAGACAGTTATATTTGTTCTCTCTCTGTGCTGATGTTTTGTTCCTCAGCCTCTGAGCCGCAGCTCATTCATGTCGACATATGATAATAGAGACGGCATTAAAGAGCCAAGTCTCAGCTTTAGTTTGAGCGGGTTAACTACAAAGCACCAACACATTTCACACATATTACCTCTAGTCCTAGGGTTTCAAAAGTAAATGATCTGGTACACATGAAAGGAAACACAATCACCACAATTAATATTTAGTGGAAAATAAAATACTGTAAGCAAGGACACTCAGGGATTCCTGCAGACAGCTGTATTAATCATGTTATGTTTCCCCTTCATCACTATTATACTGTCAGTGCAGTGCAGAGCTCTGGGGCTCACAGCTGCATACACACTTCCACCTGCAATTTGTATTCATGACGGTCTAAAACAGCTGGATGGAGTCAATCAATCCACTGTCATAGCTGTGGAGCAGCTGTGCAGTCACAGCTGAGCATGTCAACAACTAGTCAACAAATGAAAAGATGCTTCCTCTGGAAACCATAAATCATGTTGTCTGCATGATGCAGAGCACAGCAGAATGACACAGAGCCCCTCAAATCCTTTTTTTATTGCAGTTAATTAGTACATTATAGGAGTCTGAGATCACATCTGTCTGTTTCATATTAGAACTGATGTAACTAGGACAGTTCTGACACTTAAGGGGCAAGGCTGTTTGGCCTTCTGTGTGACTGAGTGAATTGATGCCTCAAATAAATAGCTTCATATTCTGAGAATAAAAAAAGTGTATTTGTTTATTTATAGGATCCCCATTAGCTGATGTCATGACATTAGCTATTCTTCCTGGGGTCCCCAATGCAATTTCAAAAAGAACATAGTCCATACTCACATTCATCGCTGTAGAGATCACCGTAACACCTCGTCATCATATAGCTTACACAAACAGCAAACAGTCTAATCTAAAATATATGATTAGGTACAAAGAATACATCATACATCACATTACAGTACCACAACAGTTCAACCCACAAATAAATTCCTATAATAAATTATTATACGTTATATATTTCTTACTCATTTAATTTCCAATTTATTTAAATAGTCTTGATATTATTAGGTAATGTGTTGAAGACCTATAGCATGAAAATAATAAATTACCTCAGATAATCAAAAAAGATGCATACGACGTACAACCCACTGAAGTCTGAGTGTTAGGCAGAACTGTATGAAAACAGACATGATTCTGTTATGGATATTGAGGAGAGTGATTACATGCAAAAACACAAAGTTTATACTGTTTATGCTAGGCCTGGGACGATAACAAATTTTGCTAGACGATATATTGTCCCACAAATAATTGACGATAAACGATATTATTGACACATTTTTTGGATAACAAATTAACCACTAATATAATAATAATATTTCATAATAATGCAAGTAGACCCTTTTAAATGCGATAAACTTTTATTTCTCATCAGTATTTTTTAACCATTGTAATTGGAATGACAAGAACTTATATAGCTACTATCCTAAATAAATAAAATAAACCAAAAATAATAAACAGTGCAGTGCAGCTCTTCTGTCCCTGAAGCTCCACTTTTCATTCAAACAAACTAATGTGACTTCCACAGATGTAAGATTTCATCAATGAGACTAGCATTTATCTCCTAAAAAGTATTAAACCAGCCGGCGGTAAACCTCTAAAAACCTGCTGATAAGTTTTCTTAGTCGTTTTCTCCCCCAATGACGGAGGTTGACCGGCCCGTGAGCTGCTGCAGACGGCTGCAGACTGGGGAAGCCCCGCTCCTCCTGCTCGCTGCTACCACATTAGCTCCAAAAACGTCGGAGGAAATCTCCTAACAGGCGATATGTGGATAAACTGACCACAGACTGGGGATCTAAACTGTGACTTTCTGGCATGAAAACATATTAAAACTTAAAAAAAAAAAAAAAAAAAGTGACGTGTTAACAGCGCGGCAGCAAGAATTACGGTAATAGCTTTAGCTGCTTAGCTTTACAGCTAGCGCTGCCGGTTGCTGCCAAATGCATTCTGGGAAACAAAGATCCTGGATGACTGAGAAGAGGGTTCACTCCTTTCATTCTGCTATGAAACAAACGGCCCAGGTGCTGAGACCGATGCACAGAGTGAAGCCTCTTGTCATCCAGCCTGGTTGGAGACGAGAGACGAGGAAAACAAATACGTGCGCATGCACATGGCGATTTATCGAGGCCGGAAAAATGATCGAGTTCATTTTCATTTATCGTGCGATTAATTGATTTATTGATTATCGTCCCAGGCCTAGTTTATGCTGTACACTATATGAGTTCAGTGGTGTGTCATAAGGATTCCAGTCATGTACCATAGATATTTGATTGTTTTCTGAGTGTTTGTGGTTGAAAGAATTGCCCCCATAGGTTAGCGTTGTGGCTATCCCTAGCGCCGTCTAGCCATGGTGTAACTCTGGTTTGCCTGCATCAATTTTAGTCACGTTATTTGCTCCAACCAACACTGGGTGACCATCAGGACAACGATTTAGGGGTCAAAAATGACCGGAATTCTCCTTTAAGATGGACTGGAGCAAAGGTCTGACATGTCAAAAGGTGAAATTATTTTTTGGAAATCATGGGGTGCGTTTCGATTGCCCTCTAGTTCCCTGCGCAGTGAACTACACAGGGTGTTCCGCCATGTTCAGTGTGGTTCCAATTCGTAGGGAGCAGTTTGAAGGGAACTGTGAACTGTGCAGGGAGGGAGTGAACAACGGTTCCTCACTTCGCCCAGTTCACCGGATGTTGACAACCGATATTACCCATCAGCCATTGCGGTCCGTTTACGTGCGTTACGTAAATTGGCAGGGCTAATGGTTACCTGTCTAACTTTAATAACTCAGTGACTCAATAAACGGTCCATGAAAATGTATTTTCTCCAGCGGATATTACAACATGACTGAGCTAACTGGAGTAGTTTCATGTCGTGTCCGACAACGGGAGTGTTTTAACAGCTGACGTCCTGGTGTTAGCATAGCTACCGCCGTTAGCTTAGCTGCCGCCATTAGCTTAGCTACCGCCGTTAGCTTAGCGACTGCCGTTAGCTTTGCTACTGCTGTTAGCTTTCCTGTCAGCTGAGCCACTGATGCTTTCTACACACCCTGATGTCCCGAAACTGAATAAATACCACGCATTGCGACACAAAACTGCTTTGCTTGTGCACACAGAAATAGTAATGTTTCTTCAATCATTTCAGATCTGTCTAAACGGTGATAGTGGCGTGAAACATTGTGAAACTTAAAAACTTTATTTTTAAACTCGACCGGAAACAGCTGTGACGTTGCATGGTGTTCCGATTGGTGTTATATCGGTTAAGTGAAGTTTCCTACGGCAGATTCCCTGTGCAGGGAGTAGGGAGTAGGGGGCTCTGTCCAAGTAAACTGTGGATCGGAACGCAGCCATGGACATTGAATTGATTCCCTAAGTTGCGTTGTGTTGAGCTCTTATAGATCTTGCCATCCAGAGTGAGGAACCCAAACTAATTTTAGTGTTTAGGTTTATTCTGTGGGGATCAAGGATGTCAGACTGCAGCTTGTAGGGAGATTGCTTTTACACTATGGGTTACTTGTATTATTCATCTATTATACTGAACACATAACAGCCAGTCATCTGATTGGTGATCAGGTTTGGAGGCCACACTCTGGCTGTGGGCCAGCAGCTGTGTGAGCATCAGCACACTGAAGCTAATAGATGTGTGCTGGAGCCGTGCAGCGCAGCCTCTTCTCATGTCCCTACATGTACAGTAGCCTACACGGAGAGGTGGAACAACGCTTCCTCCTTCCTTCCTTCCTTCCTTCCTTCTCTCCTCGGCTGTAACGCACACACATCAAAGATGATTAAACACTGGAACACGCTGTCTGTTTCCATGTCAGCTCGTCCTCCACGCTGTTCATCTGAAGCCGCTCTCTGTATCACCCCCGCCGTCCCTCCCACACACACTCACGCACACGCTCGTCGCTCTCTTTAGTAAATGGAGGTTCATGAATATTTAATATGTTTGAAACTAAACACGGCAATCAATTCAACCCTCTCACACTTTACACACACACACACCAGTGTAATCACAGGCCATTCTCTCTCTGTTATCTCCCATTTCTTCCACCTCTTTTCTTTCTCCCCCATCCCTCTCTACCTCCGTCTCTCTGCTCCAGCTGTACGTCTGGCTGAATGTAAATAGCATGTGATAGCTGAAGATGGTGGAAGGAGCTAGTTGGCCCCAGGAGGCTTTTCTTTCTCTTAATGACAGGTTGGCTTTTTGAAAGCATGAATACATTAGAGGTAAGGGGGAGAGAGGGGGAGGCAGGAGAGAGAGAGGGAGAGAGAGGGGGGGGGGGATAAATGGGTAAAGACTGTGTGAAGGACACATGCAGAACATACACATAAATCTAGAGAGCAGCATCTGCAGTAAATACCAGGTCAGAACGACATCAACATGTGACAATAACATTTACACGCACTATCAACGACCAAGGAGAAACGCAGCAGATTCTCCTCTGTACTCTACATAGAGATACACACTTATCACACACACATGAGCTGTGTCCGGGCCCACATTCTTCAGACGGTACGGCCCTTTAAAGGGATAGTTCATCCAAAATTCAAATTTCACTCATTATCTACTCACCCTCATGTCAACTAAGAGCTGTGAGAATTTTCAGAGTCCTCCATTCCTTCTCTGAGTTACGGGGGGGTCCGTGCAGCAGTATTTGTCCATATAATGGTTGTCAATGGATACCAACTTTCTTCGTCCAAAAAGACACACCAAAAAACATCCAAATACCTCCATATTGCTCGTCTGTAATGTCCCTCTTGTATTGAAGCCCCGACATGAGAAATTGTTCCGAAAAAAATTAAATAAGTCTATATTTTAAGCTTGTTTGTAGCGGAAGCTCCCAGTGTCTCAGTTCTAGGGGTGTAAAGGTATTAATTATTTTAATATTATGCGGCGCCGGCGCAACTCCACTTTACGTTGGGAACTCAAAACATTTCACTTCACATTCACATGCAAGTCGGCCGGAAATAGCTCGCCCCTTCCTTGGTTTCTCTTTTTTTCCCCCTCTCCGGAGCTTCCCCACAGTTCTGGCAGCCTGACCGGTCTCTCTGCACTGCGGCGCCGCGGAGCTCCAGGCCCCGGTCTTTCTGCTCCTCTCCCCCAGACACAGCACCATGTGCCCGGTCACCCAGCGCGAGGAGTCTCCCTGTAGCATGAGGCTGTGCTAATGGCTGCTAATGGCGGCGCTGCTCGTACGGTCGCCGCGGTCCCGTTGCTGGGGACGGCGACGACGGCAACTGGCATCGCCTCATTACCGGCAGCTGGTGCACAGCGGCGGCATCGGGACTGGCGCCGCCGCTATTAGTAGGCTGGCGCCGAGCACAGCCTCATGCTACAGGGAGATGCCTCGCGCTGGGTGACCCAGGACAGGGTCCTGTGTCTGGGGGAGAGGAGCAGGAAGAGTCGGGGCCTGCAGCTCCGTGGCGCCGCGGTGCAGAGAGACCCGCTCAGGCTGCTGCAGCGGCGGTGCTGAGTTTATGTTCAACAGGTAATCTTTGGTTTTATTGTGGAAGTTGTGACTGTGAATATGACATTTGTTTTACTCCGCATTCAAAGCCGCGTTCGGTTTCTGCAGGCAGCAGGCTTGTTGTTGAGGGGGGGGGGGGGGGGGGCGTGTCGCGAGGAGGCCCCGAGGGGCGGGCCATACGAGCTCGGAGGGGAGGGGCGGGGGTGTGTGATTTTTCAAATTTTTCTCATCCTCTTTCAAATCGTAGACCATAGCTTTAAGTATGAACCAAATATAAGTTGTATTACTTTACATAAAGCATGTAGCCTACTTTAATTTTAATACCGTCACCGTGAAATACCGCGGTATACTGTACTAACACCGTTACCGTACCGTACTGTAAAATCCCATACCGTTACACCCCTACTCGGTTCACTGCTCTTCCTGTGTCCCGGCGGAACAATTTCTCATGTCGGGGCTTCAATACAAGAGGGACATTACAGACGAGCAGTATGGAGGTATTTGGATGTTTTTTGGTGTGTCTTTTTGGACGAAGAAAGTTGGTATCCATTGACAACCATTATAATATATGGACAAATACTGCTCCCCTGTAACTCAGAGAAGGCACGGAGGACTCTGAAAATTTGAATTTTGGGTGAACTATCCCTTTAATTGCTGCCAGACCATGGAGGCTGAGTGGAGGTGAGACAGAGAGGATCTACAGGGGATTTTTGCTTGGTGTTATACCTGAACATTGTGTTGAAAGTGCTCCTGCTGTTGTCTAGCAACCTTGATAACAGCTCACTTTTCTCCACAAGTATAATCTCCAGCCTCTGTTCGCTGCTATATTATTTCCATTATTGGCACGCAATGAATCTTGGGATAGTTTGGGCCAGGAGAGGAAGGATTGCATATAAAGGATAATTTGAAATAGCAAAGTCTTTGAAATAGCAAAGCCTCTGAAGGATGTTGGCCCCTGAACTTAGACACTATGATAGAAAACAGATTTGAGGCTGGACCAGTTTGAGACCAGCTGACACCAAACTGAAACCAGTTGATACACTGATGGTTTCTGTGGGTGAGATGTCTGACCCCTCACACACCACCGGGAGAAGTTTAGAATGAGAGAGGAGGAGGAGGAGGAGGAGGAGGAGGGACTGAGGTAGGAGCAGCGCTGGGCATCAAGACCCAGATCTGAGTAAGACTGGTAGTTCATCATCATTGTGTTCATTTACTTTTTAATATAAAAACTGAAAGCTTTGCTGGTACTAGTATGGTAATCATCATTTCCCCATCAAATTGTGCTGTCACCCCAAGTCTTTGTTCTGCCATTACGGACTATGAGGTCACAAGCTGTTATGATTCATCTTTTCCTTCTCTCCTCTCCTCTTCTGCCCTCTTTCACTTCACAAATCTCTTTATGCAGCAGCAGAATCTCATCTGAAATATCTCCATATTCAGATGCACAGGCTGATTGTTGGGACACCGGAGCTGCTTTCTAAGCAGGAGCTGCTTTATTCAAGGTTTACTCAGTGGAGGGGGGCTTTAATATTTTGCTGCCCTGGGACATTTCCAGGCACAACATTATACAGTTTTACACTGGTGCTCTATTTTCTGGGAAGGGTTCATTTAAAATACAAGGTTTATACGCCTGGGATGTTTTTAAACATCAAGAGGTTTCTTTTTTATTTTTCACTTTAATCCGAGTTTTTCTGACTTCTTTTTTAATAAAGTTTCTAGGCCTGAAAGCCCGTTTTTTGTTGATGTGTGCTTTCCAGGACAGGAGACTGTATTTCATTTCACAAATGCTGGAGAGGAGAGATGAGTGTTTTATTTTTCATTTTCATCATTTCAGTCTTCTTAATAACACTGTATTAAAATATAACAAAGAAAGACTCAGTTTGATGAGAATTTTCTATTTTGATCTCATTCACTGCTGTGATAAATGCTCACTAGGCTTGTATGTGTTTGAGTGTTTGCTATGTGTGTGTGTGTGTGATCACATTGTTGTAATTGTAACCATGGCAACAAATAGAAGTAGGCCTACTACTTGTTTAAACCTAAATCACAATATTTTTCTAAACCTGATGACACGACTGTTGTTACAATAACCACGGTGCTGCCATGTATACAGACTGTGCCTTTATTATTGTAACCAGGACAACCTAGATCTGATAGCCTGCTGGTGTAGGGGCAGGTTGTATCAGAGGGTTGCTGTGTGGTGTCGCCATGCCAGTGTAGTTGTGGTGTTGTGTACTGATTGTTGGAGGCCTGACATCCAATCAGAGCTGCCCACACTGAGGTTTGTGAAGTATCCAGAGTAACAGTGACGTTTGGTCTGTTTTTAAGCTTTGAGCTTCACAAATTGAATGTATTTGTTTCATCGGGTTGGGAGCAGAAATACCACATGAGTCAGTGTGGACAGATAGCAGCAGCTTCATGTGTTTTAAGTGTTAAATCATTTATTTCTGACATGAGGCGTCTCCTCTAAAACTGAAGGGGTGAAGCTGAATCTGTCTGAATTTGATTGTCACTTGGGATAAGACAAATCATTTTGAACACCATACCTCACACTCTGCATATATCTATATAGGCTATTTTATTCTGCCTTCCACTTGAACAAGCTCTTATATGATTTTATCAGCTTCTCATTTTTCATTCTTTGTCATATCAGTATGAACAATCCTCAGATGTACAGCCATCTGTTCAGAACAACCGAGGACTACATCATCTGACTTCCCCCTCTGCTCCTGTCATAATTACCACGGCCACCAGAGGTCACCTAACTATACAACAACAACAATACAACCTAATGAGCTGCTAGACGACCTGTGGACTCATGATAGTGTCAGTCTTAGCCAAACTGGCTTCTTCTAGTCAGTGGTCGTGTCCTACACAAAATAATTCCATAGAAAATGAGATATCAGGCCTCAAAGACGTGACTGTGGTTTGAATCCATGAGTGAGAGACAGTGTATGAAGCAGGCTCAGTTTGAAGCTGCTCTGAAGTCTGATATGCTAACTTCAGCTTTGTCCATTATATTTTGAGACGTTATGATAATTAGGTCTCAGTCAGGTCCATCTTGTGGAGACCAAGAATATCCGTAGGACCCGCCCCCAAGTTCTTCATTCTTCATAAGCTTGTTTTTGCTTTTATTAATAACTCATTTTAAGTGCTTTGTGTTGTGGCTGTGTTCATTTCAGGCCGAAATCTACGGAAAAAGAAAACTTTGAAGGATTTAATTGATTTAATGAGGCTCCTTTTTCACTGTGACTGTCCTGTGAGTGATTTTATTTTCAGAGATGAAAATCTGCCACGGACGCTGTCATGCGGAGAAAACTCAATGAAAGTTCTTTTAGAAGATGAATTTAAAATGTGTTTGTGTGGGTGTATCTGCTCTATAATTATATCTTTGTGTGTGTGTGTGTGTGTGTATTCATAGCTGTTGAGACTTTGAATTGGATAATTGATCTGTTAGTCAATCAGCCGGCCCTCGGGGGGGCAGAGGCTGCTGTCAGGTAGAGATGAGTTCAGTCAATCAGAGAGCAGCTCCCACTGGTTCTGGACTGACAGTGTTGGCAGGCTAAGAAAAGCATCCCATAATGCACCATTCTGGTGGTTTAGGGCAGTCACATCAAGTATGGATAAATTAAATATAAAAATAAGTACATATGTCACATCAAGTGGACCAAAAAGCCCAAAACCTTAAAGTCATGATGTTCAACTTGGCCACGTGAAAGAGAGTGAAAGATCAAAACACCATCAATTCAAGGGCTTTGAAAGACAAACATGCCAGTTTGGTTTATGAGGTGCAGACAGAACCATAATGTGATGTGATCTGCGTGTTTTGATTTGTTGGCCATGCTGCTGGATTAAAATGGGTCACTACTGCTGGACTCTCAGGGAGCCTCTGTAAAAACCTTCATGGCCAAACAAACCACTCTCAGCAAATAAATTCAGAAAATGAAAACAACACACCAGTGAAGTGAACAGAGCATGATGATGTGTACCACAACAACTGATCCACATTAGTATTTATCTCCTATGATTCTTATAATATGACTTTTCAAGCTTTGTAGTTGTATTTTATTGTAGCAGTCATCTGCCTCTTTTAGAAATATGTACACTTTGTGCCTTTTGGCTGATTAGTATTTGGGAAAATTATATTTTAGGCTCTATAATAATAAAATTGTGTTATATGCTAAGTAAGTGTAACTGGGTTAATGTTTGCCTATTTCTGCCTTTCCTTGTAACTGAATGATTAATACCTGCGTTCGTACTGTATGTCTACTCTGAGGATGGTGGTATGGTTCTAAATGTCACACGGTACAAGGTTTGCGTGTCTACAGCTGAGTCTATGTGTGTGTGCGTTTGAGTGTGTGTGTGTGTGTGGCGCTGTGTTTGTAAATGGCACAGGGATGAGAAACATGAGGAGACAGGGACTGTCAGACAGGGAGAGAGAAAAAACATGTAAAGGTGTTTTGGTGATGAATCAATTCCTGGAGACAGATGGACCAACAGCACCTCTACATGATCCTGCCAGGCATACCTTTGTAACACACACACACACACACACATGCGCACACACAGTCAGAGGCAGGTGGAGGTCTCTGGGGGAGACAGATGTTCAGTGTGATGTGATTTGCGTGTTTTGATTTGCTGCCATCCTTTGCTGGATCCAGACCCTGGTTCTGCTCTGAGGCTCCCATGAGGCCTCAGTACAAACCTTCATGGCCAACAAACCACAGCAACCAATGAATTCAGACCATGTCTACACAGGCACTGACAGAGGAGGGAACCACAGGAAGGTTTAATTAAACACTCCACAACCTGTGATGTGGTGTCGGTGGAGACGTGGGTGTACTTTGAATGCCACACCTGTCGGTCCTGAACTAGCCTGGTTTCACTTCCCATTGTCTCCCATTGTCTTTTATTGGATGCTGAAACATTATACACCTCTACCTATACATTTAAAGCAGAAGTAAACGGAATGTTTGTGTTAATATAAGTCTTAAATAGTTCTATCTTCCGACAGCAATCACTTATACAGAGTGTTTGGTCTGAAACACGGGTCTGTCAGTCACTCTGCTCTGCTGTAAGCTGAGGAGAAAACTTTCCTTGTATCCTACAACCTTTATCCAATGAGGAGAGAGAATGGCATAAAGGGGCGGTCTTCTCTGTGTGTGCAGCCAAGGGATGCGCGTGAATGTGGTGACGTAGGGACGAGGGCGGGGACTGCTAACTCCATCTGCTGACAGGAAGTTAGCCAAAACCACCGGATCGCTTACTTCTGCTTTAATAATAATAATAATAAACTTTATTTATATAGCACTTTTCAAAGCAAATGTTACAAAGTGCTTTCCAAGTAAAAACAATTAAAATGACAACCAAGACAATTAGGTGACATCAAATAAAATCAGAGGAAGAGGAAAAAGCTTTCCGATAGAGGTACGTTTTTAGTAGAGATTTAAAACAAGGTACTGATGAAGCTGACCTACAGTAATGGCCCCCAGCAGATCATTCCAAAGCCTTGGGGCCCGGGCTGAGAATGATGTTTCCCCTTTTGTCATCAGTCGGGCCCCAGGGAGAGCTAAAAAACCTTTATTTGAGGATCCCAGAGTGGGGGCAGAAATGTGCAGAGATAAAAGGTCAGCAGTGTATGCAGGACTAAAAGCGTTGAGTGCTTTAAAAGTAATCAATACAATTTTAAAATCAATCCTAAAACGTAGTGTTAGCCAGTGCAGGGAGGCTGAAACAGGCGTGATGTGCTCGTGTTTCCCGGTTCTATAGTTAAAAGCCCGGCAGCAGAATTCTGCACCGACTGAAGCCGTCCAGGGATTTTTGATTCAGACAGGTATAATGACTGTTGCAATAATCCAGCCGTGATGAAATAAAAACATGTAAAATCATTTCTGTTTCTTTAAAATCGAAATGATCTAATCTTTGAAATATTTCTGAGATGATAAAAGCAAGACTGTACAAGTTTAGTCGTGTGTTTTTCAAAGCTTACATTGCCATCAAACCAGACCCCAAGGTTTATTGATCAGACATAACATTGTGACCACTGACAGGTGACGTGAATAACACTTATTCTAACACTTTATCATGGCAGCTGTTAGTGGGTGTGATATATTAGGCAGCAAGTGAACATTTTATCCTCAAAGTTGATGTGTTAGAAGCAGGAAAAATGGGTCAAGCCTAAGGATTTGAGCGAATTTGACAAAGGCCATATTGTGATGGCTATAGACGACTGGGTCAGAGCATCTCAAAGACTGCAGCTCCTGTGGGGGGTTCCTGATCCCGGTCTGCACTGATCAGTGTCTATCAAAAGTGGTCCAAGGAAGAAATAGGGGTCAACCGGCAGAGGGCTCACTGCTTCATGTGAAGAGTGAAGGCTGGCCCGTGTGGGCCGATCCAAGAGATGAGCTAGATAGAAATGTGTCCGTCTACACACAGTGCATCACAGTTTGTTGCATATTTGGCAGCAAAAGGGAGCAACACAATATTAAGCTGGTGGTCATAATGTTATGCCTGATCGGCGTATATGACTCAACAGGCTCAACATGTAGTCTTGGTTGTACTATTAAGCACTCTTGGTTGTTTGACATGGCGTTGTGTCAGGTACTTATAGTCAATGTGTTACTTGCAGCAGATTCAGATCAGGTCCCAGTGAAGAGAGAGAAAAACTAACATATTCTACAAAAGTGAATATGATCAGTTGGTCAATTTAATTTGACTCATTTAACATAATTAAAACTATCCAGTGTTATTTGTTGCAATTCTTTGTAACCTATCTTTATGAATGAGCTCATTCTTGATGATTGTTTTGACAAAACTAATATAAAATACAAATGTGTTTCAGTCTTAGGAGTTAAAATGTGGAATAAGCTCAGTGATGAGTTGAAGACATGTAGTTCTTTGTTGAGTTTTAAGAAAGCCTTGAAATGTAAAATAATGAAAATACAGTAATGATTACTTTCATCTTATTATTTTGGACTGCTGACATTCTAGGTAATTTAATTTCATAGAGTGTAAAGGAGGATAGGCAAATATAAGCCTTGGGCTTCAGCCTATTCCCTTTTCGGTCACTGTATGATATTTTCTTTTTTTGTGTGTGTGTGTATGGTTGCAATTGTGTATAATATGTATTGGCTAAACTGTTCACACAGAATGGTTGATTTTGATGTTGGTGTTGTATGACCGAAATAAACTAATTTCAATTTAAAAAAAATAAAAAACAAGGCTAATGTAATTTAATGAATGTGTTTTTCGCTATTTTCTGGTATTGGATGAATGAAGGAATGAAAATAATAATTAACATAATGTTTTTCTCTGTCCTCCTCTTTAGACACATTGAGAACTGGACTGGTCTGCAGACCTTGAGGGATGTGGATATGGAGCTCTACACCGGCTTAGAGAGGCTGTAAGTAGAAACACGTGTGTGTGTGTGTGTGTGTGTGTGTGTGTGTGTGTGTGTGTGTGTGTGTCCTGTTACGTCACAGTATCTCACCACCACTGAGAACATCTCCTTCCATTTTTCTCAGCATCAGACCAACACTTGTGGCACAGCACTATGAAAGAGATGCAAATGCTGAAAAAAGACATAACTTTAAACTGCCAATGGCTCGCTCTACTGTGCGATTGCTGTTGCACAAGGTTGAATACTATTATCAACCATTGGGGTTGGGCTCAGCCTTAAAGGCCAGCTCTCCTTGAGGAAAGATCAGTGAGTTGAGGGATCAGACATTCCCCTTCACATCACGATCACAATTTTCATTTTGATGGAAAGTCGATTTCAGTATCTGGCTTTATCCAACATCAACTCCCTAAGCAAATTGTCAGCTCTGACTGCAGGTCATGCGAACATTGTCTTCATATGAGCAAGTTTTGAATTAATCTCCATAACATTCCTGTAGCAAAGCCTTATGATCTATCTGACTGGCTCCCCACAAGATCACTGAGGGGGGCACAAGTGTACTGACCATGTTATGAAGTAGGCTACAGTCTATCTGCACTACTATCAGGCTCTGAAGAACATTGGCAGTGAAGAAATGTTGTTTTTACACGACAAGATGTTGTATCATTATGATGTTGAATGGTTTAATGTGATTAGTCAGGACAGTTTTGAACTGAATACCACATCTTGACGTTTGTGTGCTCTGCTCATCACCATCAGGCCCATTCAGCTCCACAGCCACAACACCAGTGCCCTCATTTAGAACCACTGTGTTCTCTCAAAATAGGGCTTTGAATGTGTGTATGCCACTTCCTGTGGAAAAATAGAGGTTTATAAAAAACAAACTGGATGGAGAGACACAGATGGTGAAGTACTGAACTGAAGCCAGATTTTATAATGAGCCTCCTCTTGGGTTATTTTTACCTCCACAACGTGATGAGCATTCAGGCCAGTCATACTATCTTCTGTGTTTCTACAGATACACATCTGAACTCTCTACACCTGTCAGTCATTATTAAACTCATGAAACCACTCTGTTTGTAAGATGGGCTGAGATGCTGTGATGCTGCTCAGTGTGCTCACTCTCCGGCTCCTGGTTGAGCCACATCCATCCATCCATCCGTCCATCCGTCCATCCATCCATCCGTCCATCCGTCCATCCATCCATCCATCCATCCATCCATCCATCCATCCATCCATCCATCCATCCATCCATCCATCCATCTCCATCCATCCATCCATCCATCCATCCATCCATCCATCCATCCATCCAGCCATCCATCCAATTCCATCCATCCATCCATTCATCCATCCATCCATCCAGCCATCCATCCATCCATCCATCCATCCATCCATCCATCTCCATCCATCCATCCATCCATCCATCCATCCATCCATCCATCCATCCATCCATCCATCCATCCATCCATCCATCCAGCCATGATAGGTCACCAGTCTATCACAGGGCTGACAAAAAATGATTTTTTTTCTCCAAAATGTTCTTAGACTAAGGGCAAATAGAGTCTTTTTATGATCACATTTATATCAGATGCCAGGAGAGGATGCTGTGGCTCTCTCTTCTGATTGGCTGACTGTTTTCTGAGTGATCCAGTTAAGATATAACAGTTTCTAAGGCTGAGTTTCAGAGAGAATACATGGCTTGTGTGTATTTCTCTGTAGACTGAGGCTTTGGTCCTTTCACAGTATTAATACAGAACATGGATCTACTTCATAATCAAAGAGGACATTGACATCTACCTTGATCTTTTAAGAATATACAGTAGTTTCATCAGCTGTGTGTGTGTATCTATAAGTTACAGAGCCTCAGTGTCTCTGTGCCTCTGCTGTTTGGGCCACACTCGCTTAAAACATCCTCCACTCACTCACTGTTTAATCTCAGAAATGATCCTGTTTTCTGCAGCACGTTGAAACGCTCCCTCCATCCACGGCAACAATGTGTAGATTCATGAGGGATTTGACCATTGTGGGAGTGTTTTGGACAGAGCATGAGGCCGACCAAAGGGCACACTCGAGAGCTGATTGCGATTCATAGAGAGAACTTTGCTCGGAGGCATGCATGCACACAGTTTTATAAATCTGATCATTTTTTTGGGTTTGGATCCTGTGCTCAGTTTCACAAACAAGGCCTGTGCTCTCATTAATATGCTGTTAACAACAGACTGTTGGCAGGTGTCACACTGAATCCTACTCAGACTGGGTCTCCATTCATCAGCATCTCCAGCATTCATCCACAATCAATAACTGGTATTTGCAGCATTGAAAATAGATGTGATTTATTTTACGACTGTCTTCATCCCTGTACTTCCTCCCCCTTATTTGTGTTTGTCTTTTCTGTTATTGTTCCTGGAGCTAAAAGTTATTCATCCATTCTTTTCTTCTCTCTCCTCTCCTGTGTATGTGTGTTACAGGACTGTCACCAAGAGCAGCCTGACCATCATCCATGCCCGTGTCTTCTCCAAGAACCCCCACCTGCATTACATGTGAGTACACACACACACACACACACACACACACACACACACACACACACACACACACACACACACACACACACACACACACACACACACACACACACACACACACACACACACACACACACACACACACAAACATCAACCCCTATATACCTGCGTTACATAAATACACATGGTTACTTGTCCCTGTTCTGAGGCATGAATGATGATGTGTGGTTTCAGGGAAGGGTATTTTTGAATTGAATTGAATTTTTATTTTTGCACAAAGTTAAAAGAATACAACATAAAACATGGTAGGTAACAATAGGACAGTGCAGGGAGAGGCAAAAAGCCACAAGGGGCTTATTTTTAAGCCTCCACCTTATATTACAGTTTAATGTGAAAAAACACAAAATAACACGAAAAAATTAATTTTAAAAAATAGAATAATAATGACCGACAACAATGATAAATATTAAAAAAAAAACAGAAAATATAAGTGTGTGTACATGTGTCCATTAGACAATACATTACACAACAGCAGTTAAATGATCTTTTAAACATTTTTTAACACATTTCACAGAAGAACACTTCCTTGCTAAATGGGAGAAACTGTTCCATAACTTAGTACCTCTAAATCTAATTGTAAATTGACTTCTGGTAGTGAGGAGTTTAGGGAGATGAAGATTTGCAGATTGGCGTGTTGAGTAAGAATGAACCTTTGAATTTTCATTGAAATAAGTCTTGAATTGTTCTGGAATATTTCCTTCATTTGAGAATATCTTATAAAGAAAAACACATATTTGAAAAATATTAATGTCATAAATGCTTACGTAGAATCTGAAGTCTCTGAAATAAAGGAGCAGATGAAATGTGCGTGAAGAGTATAAGTCTTCTCACGTAAATACTATGACATCAAAATATAAAACCTGGAAATGATCTCATGTCTGGTTGTGTCATATTTGAGGATGAACCTGTTACATATTCATTTTAATAAAGAGAGGACCAGTTTATCTAGCTCCTGCAGAGATTGTTGCATTATGGGTTGTTTCACATTGCACATGCCTAGAGCAAGTCTATAGAGCCAGGAATTGGCCCACCAAGGCCCCCCACCTGGCTTGCTCCCTGTCTTTCATTTCCTGTCCCTACAGGTAGTGAGTGCAGTGCACAGCAGGGCGACTCCACTTAATTTCTTCATGTAATGTAGAAAGGAAGTGCCCATGTAATTTTCTGCTGGTTAGCTCCTCTTCCAGCTCTGGCTCCAGGAGGGTGCCCTAGTTTTCCTAATCCAGGTGAGATGACACTAGTCACTACATGTAAAGGAAGTGATGTGCCTCAGGCGACTGGTCAGGATGCCTCCAGGTCCTCTTGGCATGTCTAACTGGAAGGAGGCCTTGGGGGTAGGACCAGAACACACTGGAGGGATGATGTATCTAATCTGCTGTCAGTTTTACAAAGACAATTTAACTGTATGGCTTAAATGTGACAAATAACTCTTGAGACTAAACTAGGGATGTCACGATTATAGATTTTCTTGGTATGATTATTGTCAGAGAAATAATCATCATTGTCACGATTAGTACGATTATTATATTCAATACTTTTACAACACTATGAATGTGTAAAATCAAATATACTGTAGTCAAAATATAACTGCATTACCAATTATATAAACTAATTATTTAAAGTATCTATTAATATAGGATCAATTAATAATCCTTCAGAGGAAATGTTTGAAGTATTCAAATGTTTGAAGTTTTTTTTAATCTATTTTTATTACAAATGAGGCACTAACATTTAAAGCAGAAGTGAGTGATATATTTGTGTTAATATAAGTCTTAAATAGTTATATCTTCCGACAGCAATCACTTACATAGAGTGTTTGGACTGAAACACGGGTCTCTCAGTCCCTCTGCTCTGCTCTGAGCCGAAGAGAAAACATTTATCGTATCCTACAGTTTTTATCCAATGAGGAGAGAGAACGGCATGCAGGGCTGTGTGTGCAGCCAAGGAACGCCGTGAATGTGGTGACGTAGCGACGAGGACTGTTATGGTGCGTTCTAGGAAACTCGTATTTTTCCGACCGTGAAGTGGTACCAGTTCGATCTGGTACGAGTTCACCGGTCGGAAATTACGAGTGGCCGTTATAGTGACTTTCACCGGTAAAACAGGTCGGAAAAACACGAGTGGGTTGCCTGGAACGCTACAAAGTCGTAAGTTGTGACTTGAAGCTGTAATTTACGATTTCAAAAGCCTGCCTGGAACGCAGCATTAGCGAAAACGACCGGATCACTCACTTCTGCTTTAAATTCCTACCAGTTCAGTGTTATGTTAGGTAAATTGACATTAACATACTTTAACCCAGTTACTGTGTATTTACCTTTACTCTGGGGTACAAAGCAAGGTGGTTATCTCGCAGGTGATGATGGATATCATTCATAATGTTGCGTAACTTTGTTTACATTCCATGCGAGTTGCGCTGATCTGCCCACATTACATGGTTCCCACATAATCTTTTTTGGAAAGTGACGGTATTTAGGAACCTTTAGGATTACAATAATTGTGGCATTTAATACCATGAATAATTGTGAAAACAAGTAATCGTGACATTCCCTAGACTAAACTTTAGATAGATGTCTAAATTCAGGGGAAGATAACACAGGTAACAACAGGCAACTAATGTCTCTTGTGATTGTTTGACTGACAGCAGTCAAAAGAAAAAATACGTTTTACTTTGTGATAGTGGTTTCGTTATGCTAACAGTTGGCTAGCTGCTAATGATGTAACGATATCGCCTACAGGCAAGCTACCTGCAAGTCATACATTTACAACTCAGCCTTCAGAATAAGTTAAGTTCTCCTAGCCACCATGTCTGTGGACAGTCTGAATATACAGTAACAGCACAGTAGGAGAGGTGGGGAGCAGCAGACAGGTGATCATATGGGGGGAGTTTTAGACTTCATGGTAGCCTCAGGGTAAGGTGTCTGATATTTTGTCTTACTTTATATTAGTCAGTCTTTATTTTTGTAAAGCTGTCCTGCATTCGATTGATCTCTGAGACATATTAAAACAGGTCTAACTCTACAAATATCCTTATGGTCTCTGGAGCTGGGAAACGTTGCTAGGGAAACAGGCTGTCACAGATAAGCATTAGAAAATGGATAGATGGATGAAGTCTTAAAGGGATAGTTCACCCAAAATTAAAATTTCACTCATTATCTACTCACCCTCATGTTGACTAAGGGCTGGGAGAATTTTCAGAGTCCTCCGTTCCTTCTCTGAGTTACGGGGGGGTCCGCGCAGCAGTATTTGTCCATATAATGGTTGTCAATGGATACCAACTTTCTCCGTCCAAAAAGACACACCAAAAAACATCCAGATACCTCCATACTGCTCGTCTGTAATGTCCGTCTTGTATTGAAGCCCCGACATGAGAAATTGTTCCTCTGGTCAGTGCAAATCACGAGAGATTTGCACTGACACAGGAAGAGCAGTGAACTGAGACACTGGGAGCTTCCGCAACAAACAAGCTTAAAATATAGACTTATTTAACTTTTTTCTGAACAATTTCTCATGTCGGCGCTTCAATACAAGAGGGACATTACATACGAGCAGTATGGAGGTATTTGGATGTTTTTTGGTGTGTCTTTTTGGACAAAGAAAGTTGGTATCCATTCACAACTATTATGGACAAATACTGCTGCACGGACCCCCCCCCCGTAACTTCCCCGAAGGAACGGAGGACTCTGAAAATTTGAATTTTGGGTGAACTATCCTTTTAATGTTGCTAAGCAAAGAGTTATGTGGAGGTGAGCAGCTGTTGATTAACCAAACCAACAGGAAGCAGAATGACTGGATGTTTCCTGATGTTCCCTGCACAAGGAGGTCAAAGGTCAAGTTCTGTGGTACAAACGCACAGTGATAGAGTGTCTTGCTCAAGGACACTACGCCATGCAGATACCTGCTGGCACTAGGCTCTAAACCCAGGTCATCATGTGAGGGATGAACGTGCTGATGAGTCTCTACCCTTACATGTATGATTAGAATCACATTCTCTTTGTGCTCCCGTGCTGCACAGATTTATGTCCCACTGCACTTACCTACAGTAGGCTACACTGCAGGCACAGGTAACATCTGTCATGGCTGCCATTGTCTGTAAGTAAGTCAGCCCAGTTCAAGGTGAGGAGGCCCATAAGGCAGGACTCAATCTCTTGTTTCAGTAGTGTGGAAGTGCTGTAATGGAGCGCTGCAGTCGACAGCACTGAACTCTAATAACGTGCGTGTGACTCTGATGTTGGACATGGTGTCAGTTTCATCCACTGTCATAAAGCCCCAGTGTGTAACTTATTTGGCTTTTTATTAGAAAAATCAAATCTTTCATAAAAATACGTATTTCACTGAAGTGGAATCACACCCGCATACAAATGAAAGCTTTCTGGTACCTTAGAATGAGTTGTTACAAGTCTTAAATACATAAGTGGGCGACGCACTGAACCGAGGCGGCCATGTTGCATCGCCATTTTTTACGTTGAGTGTCAGCGTGACCGTAGGTAACCATAGAAACTCAGCGGAGCTGTCGGCTCGGCCTGTTAAAACTGTCACCACTGTGTAGTGTGAGGAAGGACGGAGGCACTGGTGTTGCATTCAGGTGCAGTCAGGCAGACGGCCGTCGGCAAACCAACCGGATGTCATTATACTTGAGAGACGGTAAAACATAGGTCAGGTAAACAATACCACATCACCATGACAACATATTGTCACGCCTGTATTGTTTTGCCTCGTGCTGGCGGACCACTTGTTTACATAGACGCTTGTTTATCCTGTTACATGCAGCGTCTGTTGTCTGTCTGACGTCTGCCCCATTTCACGTGAATGCAACATCAAGAATACGTTCAGATATGCAACCTCACCGCTAGATGGGGGGGATTCCTACATGTTATACCTTTAATGGTGCAATGATCCAGTCTTTTTATGCCTCAGTGTTGGTGACAGTCAAAACTGAAGGCAAACTGTTTTCAAGTTGTCTGTCGATCTGTTTGTTGTCCCATTCTTGTTGAGATGACTTCTCAGTAATTCCTTGAAAAGGATAGTTCAACATTTTGGCAAATTTGCCTATTGCCATAATCCCCATAGGTTCATTACCTTTACAGTAATTATCGGTACATGTTGTTTTGAGATCCGCAGGGCAGAGAAGCTAACGGTACATTGTCCCCTGTCCCTCATCAAACTCATCAAATACAAATAACACTCTTAGTGGACAAGTTGTGACCTGCAGGCAAATGCGTAGCTGGAACTACATTCCAGACAGCTGCCAGGCTGCTGGGCACAGTGATTTCAAAAGCACAAGTAAGTATTTGCTTCGTGTATGGTAATGTTACATAATTATATTATTCATAGCGTGGTGAATGTGCAGGTCACAACTTCTCCACCAGAGTGTTTTGTAGTTGTTGGGTTGTGTATTTGACGAGTTTTGAGGGACAGGGGACAACAGGCTAAAGGTCACAGTGATGTCACAAAACATGATTTCGACCTTGCGAACATCTTGAGACCTCGTCAAGGAAATCTCTTCAGCTGTGGTACAGACATTCACATGGACTTCAGGATGAACTGATCAGATTTTGACGGCCAAAGGTCAATGTCTGTGTGACCTCATAAGACATCTTTTAGTTGTTAGTCAAAACTTCACAGCAATTTCAACGAAATTTTACACAAACTGTTTACATTTATGACAAGAGTAAAATGAAATTAGACTAAGTGGTGGGGGCAGAGAACAACCATGATGTCATTCTAGTTCATCTTTTAAGTTTGTTAATTGTAGAACAAGCTCACTTCAGAGTACTTAGTTATTTTTCTTCCAGCAGCTGTTCATGGCTCAACAGTCTTGTCTACTGCAGGTTAATGGTTCAGACTGGTTTGATCCAGTTCCACCCAGTTGTCTTAAAGTTGCTGCGACTCCCTCAGTGCAAAGAATAAAGTAACCAGTAACCACTTCAGTGGTTTCACTTGTCAGAGTTTGGAGTAGTAACCCTGTCTTAGAATAGCAGGCTGAGGGTCTTATCTGGGGCATAAGAGGGAATTAGCATGATTGGACACTTGGCAGGTCACAAGAGTTGGCAGGAAATCAAACTGGACCCTGAACAAAAGTACAGACTAGAATCACTGAAGACTTCTTACACTTAATACGTACTGAAGAAGAAGTCCAGTGAGTGTAGAAAAATGACCAGGCTCCAAAATGTCAGCTGCTTGTTGGATCTGTTTTTATTTATTCATTTCTTTTTTGGAGGTCATTTGGTTTGTGCTGGAGATGTATTAGAGATTTTGGACAATCAGGACAAAACCCTTTTTAGTTTTTTACCAGGCATTCCTAGGCATTTCAGGAGCAAAATTGCTAATCCACGCCATAACTGAGCATTTTCACTACAGGTGGAAATTAGCAAATGTTGCTACAACCTGGCTCAAGGCATCTTTTCTTCTGTTACAAGATTAAAGCAGAAGTAAGGGGAATGTTTGTGTTAACCCTTACATACTGTTTAAATTTGATACCTTCACAGTATGGTTCGGGTCAATTTTGACCCGGACCAAGAATTCCCTCATAGTAAGTGTCTATATTGAATTTTAAACTACAGATCTATTTAGAATGTTTAAATAGCCTATGACACATAAATTAATGTATGATTAAGTGTTAAAAAAAAATTCTGAGAGCAGGGAGAGTGCATTTTTTAAGTTTTACAACACTCGTTTTTGGATAAAAACTTCTACTATTACACAGTATTACATCCTGTTCTACATAAGACATAAACACATAAAAGCCACAATGATTTAAATATATTTCATTGAATTTTAAAATGGCATGAACATTGTGGAACTGTTGGAATTCATAATATGACCGTGTTTAACCATTGCAACCATTAGGTGCTATATGTTATAAGCTAAATGCTATATCATAAGAAATCATAATTATCAATATTAATTCAACATTTACCACTTAGAACACAAAAACATTAAATAATAAAATGCTTATTATAAAGAAATGCACTCTCCCTGCTTTATATATAATATGGTTTTCTTTGGCATTGTCTTCCTGCTCTGACACATCCTCCACCAAATCACTATCAACCTCCTCCTTTTGGGAGATCAGATAAAGGGCCTGTAGTACCAAGTCTTGCTGCCACGATGTCAGTCACTGAAATGGCAGCTCAGGAACCTCTATGTCATGACCCACCACCACCCTCCCAACGCAAATTGATTCAAATTTGTTACTTTATAGATTATTTTATTACGTTGCAGGTGCAGGTGCTTGCAGGTGCAGATCTCATTGTCTGTGTCAAGGCACCCCTTGACCTCAGATGACCTCTGTTCCATTTGTGCACCATACTGTATGATCACTACTATGCTGTTTTACTATTTCACTGTTTCGAGGTTTCCCCATGCCCCCTCAAAGACCAGCAGGTGTCTGTCTCTGTGGGAACCTGGGCAAATGTGGTGGGAATACAGGCAGTTCTCGTGACAGTGTCGAAGCCCCCCTTGAACTCTGTTTCTGTCACCACTGTCCCATAAATTATACACACAAACATGGCCTGTACAGTTCCACAGTTTCAAGATTCCCTAAAACCACAATTTTCCTTGATTTGACCCACACTGGTGGATCTAAAATCCATCTAAACAGATACGGGTCAAATTTGACCCGAAACAGCCTCAGTGTTTAAAAATTTGTAGCACCTGTTCAAAAGTATACAATTTAAAAATATTTTCATTTTTGTGTATTTTGGGTCACTTTAGGAAAAGTCATAAAATTTCAGCCTAAAAGAATGATGTTTAGGGTATTTTATCTGCTGTCAAATGTCAAAACGGGTCAAATTTGACCCGAACAGTATGTAAGGGTTAATATAAGTCTTAAATAGTTCTATCTTCCGACAGCAATCACTTATATAGAGTGTTTGGTCTGAAACACGGGTCTGTCAGTCACTCTGCTCTGCTGTAAGCCGAGGAGAAAACTTTCCTTGTATCCTACAGCCTTTATCCAATGAGGAGAGAGAACGGCATAAAGGGGCGGTCCTCTCTGTGTGTGCAGCCAAGGGATGCGCGTGAATGTGGTGACATAGGGACGAGGGCGGGGACTGCTAACTCCATCTGCTGACAGGAAGTTAGCCAAAACCACCGGATCACTTACTTCTGCTTTAATGTTTTTGTGCATTGTCCCTGTTTGGACTTGAAAATGCAGTTCCAATACCAGAGTCTGGAAAAACTGGATTCAATTTTTCAAATTGGAGTCAATTTTCATGTGTCACTAAACTAGCAACCAATCCCGTTGATTTTTCCCCCCATCTCATTACATAATATATGCACAGGGTATAGCCTAAAGCGGGAGTAACGTACTGTATGTTAAACAGCGATGACGGCGACATTGCTCTGTGTTGGGGTGAGGAGCGGTTAAGGACGGTGATACCAGCCTGTTACCGAGCAACTCAGAGACTCTGGACATGGCCCCTGGATGCCAGCACCTAAAGAACTCTATAATTCACAGCAGCAGCGGCTTTCAGGAGCTTATGTCGTTGTTTGCTGTAGTAGTTCTGACACTTCACATCTACATATACAGCTAGATGCACTGTGTATGGGTGGTCACGGTGGCTGAGCAGCAGCGTTGCCGCCTTGTAAGCTGTCGACTCGTGTTTGAAGCCCAGTGTAATCTTTTTTTTTTTTCTTTTTCTTTGATATAAACTATATTCACATTTCGGTTTACATTCAAATTTACATTTCAATACAAAGACTCCCCAGAGGAAACTAAAGTTTGCACTTGAAACCTGACGTGAGCTTCGTGTTTTGACATCACCTTTCTGTCTCCCTTGCCCCTGCTGACACGCACCGCCGTTACCTAGCAACCCAGACCAGGCAGCGGCGGAGACCGGGCGCAAGTCATGCATATTCTGGATTTCTCAATGAGGGAGAAATAATAGATGTGTTTTTAGCATCTTTGAGAGTTATTTTAAACAACTTTTTTGTGGGTAAGCAATTTTAATCAAAAAATAGTCATAGCAGAGCGTTTTTACACGTTTTAAAATGCCTCTTTAGGGGGTCTTTAAAGTCCCTCATTAACACTAGAACGGCGAGCCTTCTCATCCCCCCTACAGTAGGTTATAAACACCACAGCGTTATCAAAAAAAAAAAGAAGAAAAAAACACCTGAGTCTTAAACAGATGCTGGTCTGCTGTAATAGGCTACTGGGCCGAGTCTGGCTACAGGTTTGAGCAAATAAAAGTTGAGTCTCAATTAGAAACCGGATCTATTTCTATTTTCTGCAAGTTCTTATGAATGTAGAAAACCTCTCAAAGCCCATGATCGCCCGTCTGAACATTTTCAAAGCTGCTTCATTCCTGCTAGAGTTCTCAAAGACCTGACCATCTGCAGGTGTTGAAGCCTGGACCCGATGCGGTCCGACTCACGAGCATTAATTCTCGGCCGGACCACGGGAAAAAAAAAGAAGAAGCTCATGGTCCGACCCGATTTATTAAATGTTTTTCGATCCAAACTCAGTGTGTCTGGTCATGTTGTTGGGCCTGGCCTGCTGACTGACCCAAGGAAAGAGCCGAAGCATATTACAGTCTGTGGCCGGAGCACACATTTATTTAGAAGAAGTTGAATCAGTGTTGATTAAAGTTGTAAATGAATGCTGCTCTGGATCCGACTCCTATTCGTACTCAAAGTAACAACAGAGCCATTTGATTATATTATAGATTTTCCATCTTTGCTGAGCATAAGATTTGTTCAGAATTAATAAAAAGCCTGTCTCAGTTTGGCTTGTATAGAGACAGCCAGCCCCCCATCCGTGTACTGTGGCCCTGAGAGCTCAACACCCTACAACTTCAAAAAGATACCAAGACACAAAACACAAACAAATTCAGACACATTTTCATCCATCAGCCGCAAATGTGCTGGTGTCAAATTTGTGCTGACTGTGAGGTTAGTTAGCGCAGTGCAAAACCCCAAAGGAACTACACACATTTGCTTTTTTGTGGCAAGTCATATTTTCATCACAATATTATTGCAAATCACAGATTTTCCTCATGCAGGCCTAAAAAAAAAGCAGCAAACGCAGCTTATTATTGAACACTTTGTAACTTTTGAGGTTTAAAGCATGAGCAAAATGGATTATATGTATTTGATTAGATTAGTTATAATATGTCCATACAAGTTTATCCCAGGTTAATCACTTTTTATTGTCCTCTGGAAACACAGGTTGTTTGACAGAGCCAGAAGGACACTGTTTGTCTGTCCAATTCTTTTCAACACAACATCTTTAAGGTTGATAAAAAATTATTCAAATTTGGGACCGATGTCCAGTTTGATTTAAGGATGAATTTATTAGATTATTGTGGTTGAAGGTCAAAGGTCAAGTTCATGGTGACCTTTCAAAACACTTTTAGTCAAAAATCAAGACCCCACTCAAAATTCCACACAAATAGTTCATATTATCTCTGACTCTGGATAATCAGGGCCGTGACCTGCACCCTCCTGAGTGGAGGAGGCAGAAAACCTTGAGGAGGTGATCCTAGTGTGTTGAACACATGTTAAATATGAATCAACTCTTCACTCAGCTGTAATGATCTTTCATGTTTTGCTGTCATACATGCAGCCTGGAGACAGTCATTAACATCCTGTAACATCTATAAACCACCAACACACTGCATTATGCTACACATGTATCCCTCTACTGAGTCTCCAGACAGAATTATACATTGACTGCGTTTACATGCACTTCAGTACCCCGATTTTAATCGGGTTTTTTAAGTACCTCGTTTTTGTGTTCGTGCATGTAAACACCGTTTCCCGATTCCAGAAATCGGGATAAGCTCATATCCCGATTTTGAGAAACCCGATTATGCTGCCTGGAGAACTCCGAAAGAAACCAGGATACTGGAGCATGTAAACACAGTAGCCCGATATCTGAAAGCTGCTCAGCCAGCTGACGTAACCGTTACTTACCATAGATACGTTACGTAACAAAATGGCGGCGACAACAAGAGCGCTGGAGCAACAATTTTTTCATGCGAGAAAGTAACAGTTTAGATCCCCAATGTGCGGTCGGTTTATCCAAACGACGGCTGTTTACAAGTTTGCTACGACATTTTTGGGAGGAGTGAAGCTCCACCTGTGTGAGCTGTGACCGGGACATCACAGAGACTGCAGCCCCGTCTCCTGACGTGCTCGGCCGGCCAGAACACTCCGTCACCCCGGGGGAGAAAACGATCTTTAATTAACTTACCCGTGGGTTTTTAGAGGTTAACAGCCGGCTGGTTATATTATTTTTAGGAGATAAATTCTGGTTTCATTGATGAAATCTAACAATTGTGGCAGTTGCACTAGTTTGTTTGAATGAAAAGTGAAGCTTCATGTGTGTATTGGAGGAGCAGTGCTGCCTGGAGGCTCTGTCGCCTAACGTGTGTACAGAAATCACCACTTTTACATCAATAAATGCATGTTTTACAATGAACCGATCAGTCTGCATTAAATTTTCTTTTCTTTTATTAAGTTATATAACATGGCAGCATTTTAAATTTGTAAATTTTCTGACCTACATATTTCCTGGTAGTTGCGCTTCCTGTTGTAAACAACACGCATACGCAGTAATCAGAAACCGGGATACTGTATTTATCATGTATACAGGGATACTGAATAACCGGGTTTCTCTAAGTTCATGTAAACACCATACCCCGAATTTGATAAAAAAAAATGGGGTACTTAAAAAACCCGATTAAAACAGAATCATACAATTCCTTCATAACAGCAAATAGATGGTGGAGCGAATACTCAACTGTGAGGAGTCACACCTACAGTACATGCAGGTGTTGTTGGTAAAATATTTGGACAAGACACCAGACCGCTCCAGTGAGTGTGTGTTGTAAGTCATGATGCATGTTAAATATTGCAGCTAATGAGCACACGGCTGATGAAAGAAAACCAACAGCCTCCATTTGCTCTTCTCCATCTTTTATCTCCTGGCACAGCGGCCGTCTCCAAGGAGGAGGCAGCGGCCAATCAGGGCCTCAGCTCTGCACGGGGGCGGCTGTCTCAGTACTGCTGACACTTCCTGAACAGCAGGAAGTGGGCAGCTGGTGTTTGCTTCACTCGCTCGCTCTCTCTGTGGGTATGTGTTTTTCTGTGTGTGTGTGTGTGTGTGTGTGTGTGTGTGTGTGTGTTGCTCCCACACTCCTCCTCAAATAGAGCCTCTTTGAATTTAATTGAGATGATGTTAATGATCCAAATGAATCAAAGTCTGACCCATCCACCTTCTCCACCACATTCTGACTGAATCATTATTTCATCAGAAACAGATTGTTTTTGGTCGGCGAACACTGACGGACCACTGAGAATACTGGGTGGATGACTTGGAATGGACAAACCTGTTGACAGAATCATTGTTCACTCTCTAAAGTCACAGAGTGATTGAAACGTTGTCTCTTCTCACTGACTCTATAAAAGCTTTTGGCACATTGCATGTATATTCACACTGTTACACACGTATTAGATACTATTTGATTCTTATAGGCAAGAGGGTAATAAGCATATTCCAACAGAACTGTACTATAAACTATTACATTTTTTCACTTAGTTGTTCCTTTATTTGCTACACTGCAAATTTCTAAACAAGTATTTTAATCATAATATTCAAGCCGTACAGTATTATCACATGTTCTTCTCTGATCAATAATGGTGACAATGACTTAAAAATAACTGCAATAGAATATTATTTTACTCTCTTATATCTCAAATATTTAATCATTGATCTGTGTGGACCGGCAATTACACAAAACCCAAACTGTTTTATATATTTTTTAAAGCATTTGAATGATAACAAAACACTCTAATGTATGACAAAAATGGCTTTACAATGATGTTTAACACACTTAAAGTTACCTGCACTGATCCAATCTCAGATTTCAAAGTTTAAATAAAGTTCCTTGGACTTTTTTGAAGAGGATGAAACCAAAACATAATTAGTCTGATGATGTCTCTGACTCATGACAAGTGTTCATTTGATTGACAAGTGAAACAGCCACAGACTGTGGTCCATCACACCCACACACACACCAGACAGAACGACTGACAGATTTAATTGCTGTGGCAACACCTGTCATTTCACACCCCACTCTGTTATTCTGATGAGAGCCCACGCTAATCAAGAGTGTGTGTGTGTATGTATACTGTATGTGTGTGTGTGTGTGTGTGTGTGTGTGTGTGTGTGTGTGTGTGTGTGTGTGTTTGTGTGTATGTGTGTATATGTGTGTGTGTTCAGTGAAGAGTTCCATCAGTGACGGTCACTACATAGACTGTCCTATAATATGTGCGGAGACAATGATGAAACAGAAGACTGTCATGAGTCACGGAGATGGTAATTGTGATGGTGATGATGATGATGATGATGATGATGATGATGATGATGATGATGATGATGATGATGATGATGATGATGATGATGATGATGATGATGATGATGATGATGGTGAGATGGACTGACTGTGAAACCACCTACAGGAGAGACTGTAAATAATTTATACACCCTTGGTTCATTTTGCGTCCACGTTCCTGGTTGCAGCACATGTTTGTGTGACAGATGGTGGTGGTGGTGGTGGGGGACAGGAAGCAGCTTCACACAAAATCAGACCTGGATTTGGAGAATCACAGGTGTTGATGATTAGAATATTAAAGAGTCAGGTGCAGGAAGAGGTTTCAAAAATGCCCAGAAAGCCACAAAATAAAAGAGTAATATTCAACACACACAGGAAGAAGGCCTCAAGGCTGCTCAGAAAAGAGAAATAGAGAAAGAAATGTATTAGAAACGTGTGGTGTTTTGCTATCTCTTTTCTTCCTTCCTGTCCTGAGGAAGATGAGTGTGATTATTACATCACACAGATGGGACACAGATGGAGCTGGATCTGGAGATAAACATAGAGAGAGACTGATTTCCTTTGTATCCACTGTTGGTTGATCACTTCAGGAAGACTCAGTGTCACTAGCAGCACTACTGTCAGAAGATGACCCAGCTCTGCTGTCTACCATACTGCATGGTTGCTGCATGCAGGAACGACTTAAAGGGATAGTTCAACATTTTGGCAAATTGGCCCATTGCCATAATCGCAATAGTCATAGCAGGAGGTTCGTTAACTTTATTTGTCAGTGTAAGCTATTTTTAGAACGGCGGAGCGGAGCAGCAGGCTGCTCAGAGCTACACTATGGAGGCTAAAGGAATTTCTTGGTTTTCCTCATCAAACTCATCAAATACAAAATCCCAAAACTCCAAAACGCTCTGGTGGACAAGTTGTGACCTGCACAATCACCACGCCATGAGATCATAATGGAACGTTACAAAACGGAGCCGTTTTCGAGGTAAATACAGAGTCTGCTTGCTGAAAAACTGTCCCTGAACGCAACGCGCATCAGCGGTTTTGCATGAATTTACCTCTAAAACAACTCTGTCTGGTAACGTTCTGTTATTATCTCATAACGTGGTGAATGTGCAGGTCACAACTTGTCCACGACAGCCTTTTTGAATTGTTGGATTGTGTATTTGATGAGTTTGATGAGGGAAACCAAGAAATTCCCTTAGCCTCCATAGCATAGCCCTGAGCAGCCTTGTTCTCTTCCGCCGTTCTAAAAATAGCTTACACGACAATTAAAGGTAACGAACCTACTGCTATGACTATAGCGATTATGGCAATGGGCCAATTTGCCAAAATGTTGAACTATCCCTTTAAAAGTTGATGAGTTGTTTATATTTCTAACCAAATTCGAAAGGAAAGGAGTGTCATTGATGCACATGAGTGTTTATTTGCAGAAAATAGTCAAAATAACAAAACTGTTGCAGTGTTTTCAGACCTCGAGTAATGCAAAGAAAACAAGTTCATGTTCATTTTTAAACAGCATTTTCTTTTTACTTAGCAAAAGAAATCAACATTGGTGGAATAACCCAAATTTTCAATCACGGCAGTGGTTTTTATACTCTATAATAAGATTTGGTTCAGATGATCACCCAATCAGTGCCTCATTAAGTAGAATGAGGTGTGCTTGTGTTGGATTTCAACAGACACTGGAATGAAATGGCTGCCATTCATGTAGAGATGTTGATTTAAGAAAGAAATTGGTATTTTCATTTTTTCCAGAGCTGTATGAATCTTCACTCGCTGAGCATTTTATTCATGGGCTGCTGCCCCTCAAACTGAACAAACAAGTACTCCCTCATGTCTTCATTAGCTCACCGTCACCTGTTGGTTTTGTGGACACATATGGTTGAGTAGTGGCGTGTCAGCTGTCCAATAGAAAGTCATAAAAAGAGCTATGGTCATCTGCAGCCAACCTAACTTTGTCTTTTGTCTCAAAGCTCCAGTGAGGACATGTCTGGTTCTAACACATTTTCCAGGATGTTTAACTCAGACCTGAGTTTGCAATAATATTTATATTATATAATATTGTCAAACACTTGATAACTTCTTTAATATATCAGAGAGGGAAGAAGGAAGGGAAGAAGAAAAATAAGGTATTTAATCTCACCCCTTTTCCAAAGGTCATTGTAATGATAATGAATTGAATTCCCAAAGTTCAATATATATTCTATACATGAGATATTTGAAAAGAAGAAGTCATTGTCTCCCAGCCGCTGCTGTTGTGTGTGTGGTGTACACACAGCCACGCCCGGCCGGCAGTGTGGCTCTGAGCAGATCTACAAACATCAAGCTGTGCTGGTTTATTGAACAGACAAGTAGTTTCAGTATCTGTCAGCTGAGCGTGATGAGGCTGTGATCAGTGTGACTGGAGGGATGGAGGTGTTTCTGATGTGAGTCTGCTGCAAGGATGTTGACGTCAGCCGATTTGTCTGTCTGACCTTTCCTCCAATAGCACAGCCAGGGCTTCTGTCTATAGGGCTACACAGATGGGTTAAGTCATATTGTAATAATTGTGCACAATAATGTGGCTGTGATTATAATTAACAAGTAGTATTATGAGTATATGTGCTTGCTTATTAAGGAAAATGCAGATTACTGATCATTTTGACACATATTTCTCAATTCAAACATGAAACTTCATATAAAAATACAAACTACAGACAAAACAATGTTATTATTATATTATATTAATTATTATTATCAATATATTATTTGTAGTATTAAATCAATATAAACTCTAATGTGCCCTGCCACAGTTTCATGTTCCAAGCACAGTCATAACCAACTAACACAGTGCTTGTTGTTTTGACATAGGCTAAAGTGTATTTGTCCTCCTACTGTCATCCCTCAGGTTATCCATCAGAGAGAGAGAGGGGGAAACAAAATGAGACATGGTCACGTTTTGGTCTTTCCTCGTATTCACTTGCTCTTATAGTAATGTAACATACTGTATATGGTTGCCCATAAAGTTAAAGTTTTTCCAAGACACATTCATCTTTTTTTCCCTATTATAAAGGTTAATTGTTGGATTCATTTTCACAGTGATACGTTTGGAAGAGATTGATCAATACAATTTTGAGAAGGTATACACTAAGAATAAATCACATTTTTCACATAAGAAGAGGGGAAAAAATCAACTTTATGGGCAACAGTGTATAAAGTAATGCAACAACCTTAATCAAATCAAATCAAATCAAATCAACTTTATTTATATGGTGCCTTTCATACTTTGCAGTAGCACAAAGTGCCTCACAGAGAATAAAAACAAAACAAAACATGAACAACAAAGAAACATCATGAAAACCCAAACCTCCATACACACAGAGATACACAAATACATACACACCCACACATATACACTAGCTGTCGCTGAGGAGACATGGCTGGGCACCGAGAATCATGGTCCATGACTGCAGGAGTGCCACCACAGGGACCGCCCACGGCCCCAGCCCAGGCAGACAGGAGGCTCCACACCAAGGTGTAGAGCTCTCTAGCCACTCGGGCCAGGGCCGTCCACGGGACAGCACCCCCATCGGTAGACCAGAGACAACTCCCGGTGTGGTAGGCCCCCCAGGAGGAAACACTGGGAAACCAAGGGGCTAAAACAGTAAAATAAGATAAAAGGTATAGAAGCTAAAAACTGAGGGAATAAAAACAGTAAAATGTATAAAATAGACCAAGTAAATGACGTGAAATAGAATAATTTTGTGCACCGACTAAAACATTGAAATAAAACAATAAAAAATAAAACAATAGGATAAGCTGAACTAAATAATATAAAATAGATTATTAATAAAAAATGTAAGAATAGGGGTGAGCATAAAAGGAATTAGAAAGAGTTAAAGCAGAAGTAAGCGATCCGGTGGTTTTGGCTAACTTCCTGTCAGCAGATGGAGTTAGCAGTCCCCGCCCTCGTCATGGATCTATTGGTCCTCGTCCCTACGTCACCAGAGGACCGCCCCTTTATGCCGTTCTCTCTCCTCATTGGATAAAGGTTGTAGGATACAAGGAAAGTTTTCTCCTCGGCTTACAGCAGAGCAGAGTGACTGACAGACCCGTGTTTCAGACCAAACACTCTATGTAAGTGATTGTTGTCGGAAGATAGAACTATTTAAGACTTATATTAACACAAACATTCCGCTTACTTCTGCTTTAAACGAGTCAGTTAAAAGCCTGATTAAAAAGATGGGTCTTGAGCCTCTTTTTAAAAACATCAACATGCAGCCCTGAGGTTCTCCGGCAGGCTGTAATAACTGAAAGCCGCGTGTGTTTTAGTTCTAACTTGTGCTGAAACTGGGTTGGGATAAAAGGCCAGCACCGGAGGACCTCAGGGTCCGCGAGGGTTGATACGGTAAAAAGTATTGCAGATAAATAAGAAGGCCCGTAAGGTTTCAAGAACCTTAAAATCGACTCTGTAATGTTAGGTAGCACAGTTTGTTGTAGATAGTTCTAGTAGTTTTTACCTTCAGTCCAGGATGTTTTCCTCAACCCCTCACTGCTGACAGAGTAGACGGGCACAGTGTCTCTTTCCAAGCACTGTATTTAGGAATCTGTGACATCTTTATATCTATATCTATGGATATTCATTCTATCTTTGTGAGGACCTGTCATAAGGCGTAATGGTCGTAAACTTATGTGCAACTGTTGTTGTGTTTTGTCTGGCTCACAGTTGGTCCTCCAGCTGCTTCGTCAGTTCTTTTACTGCCGTGCATTCATCAGACTCTTCTCACTGCTGTTTACCATGCTGTATCCTAAACAGCACTGAGATGCTTTAGATGTGTTGTGGTGTTGCCATGTGATATAGCATCTTTCATGGAGCATATTTACTGTATCATAATACCTCTATCTACTCAGTATTGGTGGTCTTGAGTCTGGGCCTGGGGCCTGGGGCTTGGGCTTTGATCTCAGAGTGTCCTCTCCTCTCCCTGATGTCTCAGTTAGTCCAGGTCCAGACGTCAGAAAGATGGAGACAACTGTTCCCCTTCAGGAACCTTCGATACTGAATACATTTCAATCAGGACAGACCACTTACGATAAGAGAGCCACGTTTGAAGATGAAGATGAAATTACATTTATTGTGCACAAAATAGACTTTGGTGCTTAGACCACGGGGTGTAGACCAGCTGAGTAAACTGATCTGGGGATGAGAAGCTTGCATCTGAAGAAGTTATATCCCCCCCGGGCCTAGACACTGGTGGTGGTAGGGAAGCTTGAAGTCGCCTGATGAGGGAACTCCTCGGTTGAAGATCCAGATTAAGACTAGTCTGTATCTTGATGGAGGTGGTGCCGGGGTGGAGGTGGGCTGAGAGTTTGCTGAAATGACGGCTGGATGACGGGAGAGAGAGAACTTTTAAATTTGACGCTAATGACTGATTGGTGGAAGGGAAAGAGGATGGCAGACTGTGATTGGCTGAATTATGAGAATAAGGGTGGAGCGAGAGGATAGCAGGAAAACAGGGAAAGGGCTTTGAGGCGTGCAGCGTGCTTAAAGACATTTGTCTTCCTGTCTGAACTTTCGCTTAGCTTCATTTAGTTACAATCCTGTAGCTACTTCCTGATCAAGTCTCTGCTCTTATCTTCATACAGACAGGTGTGTGAGAGAAATTGTAGAACCTGAGCTACTGTAAATCTGTATATGTACAGTAGCCTATGTCAATGAGATATTTCAGTTTTTGATTAGTTGATTCTAAATTGTGTTTTTAGTTTGTTGTGAAAGAGGACTGAGCGTAGACTGAGTCTGAAGATCTTCTGAATCCAAAAGATTCGTCAATATTACGTTTGAGGGTAATATTTTTGTTTACTATAATACAGTCGGCTATACACTGTTAGACTTTCATTGTGTGTGTGTGTGTGTGTGTGTGTGTGTGTGTGTGTGTGTGTGTGTGTGTGTGTGTGTGTGTGTGTGTGTGTGTGTGTGTGTGTGTGTGTGTGTGTGAGAGAGGGAGAGTAGGTTATTTCTGGCCTAGAGTGTTCCCACACAGTGTCACATGCACATATTCATACACCTACACATGTACAAACATACACATCTCTCTAAACAGGATAAATACACACAACCAGTACACACACACAGCCCCTGACCTTCTCATGGTCGTGTCTCATTTCCCTCGTTGCGCGTTCTAAATTGTAAAAAACACACACACGTGCACATGCACACACACACTCACTCACAGTGTTTTAAATATGAGACTGTCCTGCATTGTCCACTGACCTTTCTAAAGGACACCTTCCTCACACAGCGGAAGAGTGTGAGGCTGTTAGCTCCTACACACAGCCCACAGTGTGTGTGTGTGTGTGTACATTTGTAGCAGTGGAGGACAGAGACAGTTATCACTGCTCTGCTCCTGGTGCAGGAAGATCATCAGCTCTTCAAAGGCGAGAGCTGCATCCGAACTGAGCAGCTGTGTGACCTCAGCAGCTCCAATATGGAATCCTGATAGTTATTATAGACCCCTTCACAGACTGTAAACATCCGGGTGGGCGGGGCTTAGCTGGAGGTAAAACATCTGAAACGCGGTAGCTTGTAAACGCTGGTTAGCATGTTTTAACGGACTGTTTTTTCAAGAATGGACGAGGAAAAGTCATATTTTAGTGAATATGTTAGTACACCCACCCTCAGAGACCGTGAGTGTTGTTTTAAAAAGTTGACTCCAGACCGTCATATGTAGGCTACCGTAAATTCTCAAATAAAAGCTGAGTCTCCAACAGACAACAGGTGCTACAGTAGTTCTTATAAATGTACTAAACCTCTGAAAGCCCATGATCGCCTGTTTGAGCAGTTTCTAATCTGCTTCAGTCCTGCTACAGTTCTCAAAGACCCAGATCCGCAGGTGTTGAAGCCTGGACCCGATGCGGCCCCGGGCCGGGCTCACGTCACGAGCATTAACTCTAGCGGCAAAAAAAAAAAAAAGAAAGAAAGAAAAAAGAAGCCGGTGGTCCGCCAATCTGAGCTATTAAATGTTTTCAACCTGAACCCGGTACGTCCGGTCGTGTTGTTCGGTCCGGCCCGTTGAGACATCGGACTGACACAAGGAGAGAGCCGGGGACTATAAGTTACAGTCTGTGGGCGGAGTACACCTTTATTTACAAGAAGTTTAATCAGTGCTTGTGAATGAATGCTGCTCTGGATCCAACTGGATCCTTCTATTCTTACTCTTTTAAACAGAACCTATTATATATTTTCCATGTTTGCTGAGCATAACATTTGTTCAAAATGAATTTAAAACCTGTCCCGGACCCGTACACAGTAGACACCTGTCTAAACAGATGCTGGGTCAGTTGTTTTGCCTCCAGTGAATGTCTTGACGTCACAGTGACGTAGGCCGCGAAGGGGTCTATAGCCAGGTAACCCCTTGGACGCACTGCACGCGGAAGCTGGGCGCGCGCAGTGCGCGCGGCTTCTCGGGCGCTTGGGTGGTCGCACTAGGAGCGTACTTCTCCTCCTCTCTCCGCGCCGGTCAGACATCGACTGCAGTCATTCATATTCGTATTCACTCAGTTTTCCACACACACGTCATTTTAAACATGTGTCTGTGTGTCTCATGTGCAGACGCAACGGTCAAATATGTATAGATGGACAAGCAACAACTTAATTAATCATCATTTAATTATTTTATTTTGAAAATTGACCGGATTCTCTCGCCTTTTCTGTGCCCGACTTCCTGTCTGGTACGACCACGTCTGTCCAGCTTGACAGACGGCGCTCTCGGCGCACGCGGCTCGCGTGAAAAATAGAAATGAACCGAACTGAAGCGCTCCAGGCGCGCGCACTGCGCTCCACAGCGCGAGATGTGCGGCCAGGCAGACCTGTTAACATGTGCGCCGAACTGAAACTCCTTCCGCTCCAGGGCGCTGCGCTTCGGTTCCGCGTCTAGTGCGTCCAAGCTGTAAGGCTACGGCCTTTTTCCTCCTCTGATAAACATTTGGAGTTTGGACAGATCTTTACATGGAGCTGTCTTATAACAACACTCCAGGAGTCTGTCCCCTGAGGAAAGACTTACTTTTTACTTTAGAAGGTGGGACAGTATGAAATGTGTGTCTTAGCTATGTGTGTGATTTATAATATATTATAGTACTGCCAGTATAATGTAATATAGCAGTACAGTATTGACCACATCAAGACAACAAACAAAATCTTTAACCAGTCACTGTGATGCATAAATCCTACATACATAATAGGTGTTTTTTTTTTTTTGGGGGGGGGGTTGTTTTGATTTTTTAGAAAGGATGAACTGATTAGATTTTTAGATTTTGCTGGTCCAAGGTCAAGGTGACAGTGACTTCAGAAAATGATGACACCATGATGACTTGACAGAACTTCTTTCAATTTCATTGTTGTGGTTGAAAGTTGAGCGAAACCTTTTAACACAACTCAACACTCACACTCAACACAGTAATTATGACAAATGTTTACACAAAGTGTTCATATTGCATATTTGATAAACTGGGATGTAAGCTGATACGAGACAATAGTTGACAGAAAAACATCAGGAGGTGAATCTAGTGCTGGTTTATTTTGCCTCTGAAGTGTCCAAACTTTTGTCCAGAAACTGGACCTGTGTAAATATGACTGGATGCTACTGGTCAGCTGCTAGCATAAATAAAACACCTGATGCTAATCAGCTAATGTTCAAAACATTCTTCTGACATTTCTGTTCCCCTGAGGAAGAAGTGTAGTCATGAATAATCTAACGCCAGCGTCAGGTCAACGTGTTAGAAAAACAGCCTGCAACGGCTGCTTACGTGACTGTGATGTTAATCAGTCGCCATAATGGAGAAGGTTTTTACTCACTTAAAGAGCAACTATGAGCTGAGAAACCGCTCATGATTAGTGATTTAACCTCTCATCAGGCTGCAATGATGTCGATGTGTAAAGGCCCATTACCTTCATCACAGACCAGTGAACAGTCCACTCAGTCACAGGACGGAAGCAGCTCCCTGCAGATCTACCTGATGGTCAGCACCATGGACAGCAGCCCTGTGAGAGCACTTCACATAAAACACAGCCCACTGCAGCAGCAGCAGCATGGCTCACTGAGGGCCTTTGATGGCTCTGTGGCCCTTGGGCTTCACACTACATCACTGCACAGGAGGAGTCTTTTAGCCAATTTAAACATTTAATAGGTTTTCAGCTTCACTCAAAGCTGATCGGCACAACAGTCAGACAAAGTGAGGGTAGACATTAATGTATTAGATAGAAATGAATAATAATAAATAGTATACATCAGTTCACATGTGTTCACATTAAACAGGAAGGGTTTAGTCACAGAAACGAGATGACAGATGCAGATATTCACATACACACACACACACACACACACACACACACAATCGAACAACACGGTTTAACACAATAAAAGTCTCCAGTTCTCTATCTTAGTATTTATTACTTAACACTACGGCCTCCAGCTTGAGTGTCATATAATAACTGTATTTTGAGTCTGTGGTACAGCGCTCATCTCAGACACAATCACAGGAATTATTTTGGAGAAATATATTAATCCTCCTGTTGTGAAACACTGTGTGTGTGTGTGTGTTTGTGTGAGAAACCTGAGTCTCCTGTGTCTCTTTTCTCATTCTCACCATCAGTCTCACCTTCTTCTCCTCATCTCTCCTCCCTCTGTTTTGTTATTTTTCTGTTTCTGTCTCCTCCCGTCTTCCTTTAGCTCCACTCTCTAACCTCACAGCAGTCGCTATCAGGCTGTCTGTGTGTAAGCAGCCTCTGCCTTGATTTAATTCTTGATGTGAATCATTGTGTGTGTTTTTCATGACATAAACCAGTGTTTTGTGGTCCTGGCACCACGGATATGACATGTAAGTCTGTCCATTTATTGATCCACTTTTTTGTAATCCCATTACATTTGCTTCGACTTCCTTAAAAAAGAAAGAAAAAGAAATAACTAATTAACCAATGATGTAAACCGCACTTAATTTAGCTTACAGTAAATGCTTCAAGGACTTTAATGCTTATTTGATGATTGATCATATTTGATTTAATACACAAAATGCAAAGTTAATAACTTAAAATCATTTGTTTCATTTTGCTATTCCACTTGTAGTTCAATACGCTAAATTTCAATATAATTTAACATAAAATCATTTGTTAGTCATCTTGCTTTCCCAAGTTACTTCAACTATGGTTTAAGTGTGGGAACATTGTATTTGTATATTTCAAATTCAACTTAGAAACTTTAATTTAGAAAACAAAAAGGAAATCTGAGTCTGTGAGTTGTTGTTGTATCTCTAGCTCTAAACATTAGGCTTTCTTTAGACTCTAGGAGCAGTGGCTCTGCCTCTGACTCAAACTGGTGTCTTTCTGTCATCAAGTCATGATCACAAGACACTGAGCCATAAAACGTTTTAGTGAACCTACTAAGATCAAGTATAAGGGGACAATAAACAAAACAAACATTAAAGCAGAAGTAAGCGATCCGGTCATTTTGGCTAATGCTGCGTTCCAGGCAGGCTTTTGAAACCGTAAGTTACGGCTTCAAGTCACGACTTACGACTTTGTAGCGTTCCAGGCAACCCACTCGTGTTTTTCCGACCTGTTGCCTGTGAAAGTCACTATAACGGCCACTCGTAACTTCTGACCCGTGAACTCGTACCAGATCGAACTGGTACGACTTCACAGGTCGGAAAAACACGAGTTACGGGTTGCCTTGAACGCACCATAACCTCTTGTCAGCCGATGGAGTTAGCAGCCCCCGCCCTCGTCATGGATCTATTGGTCCTCGTCCCTACGTCACCACATTCACGTGCATCCCGAGGACCGCCCCTTTATGCCGTTCTCTCTCCTCATTGGATAAAGGTTGTAGGATACAAGGAAAGTTTTCTCCTCGGCTTACAGCAGAGCAGAGTGACTGACAGACCCGTGTTTCAGACCAAACACTCTATGTAATGATTGTTGTCGGAAGATATAACTATTTAAGACTTGTATTAACACAAAAATATCGCTTACTTCTGCTTTAACACAGCATTGTTCCACATACCAGTGGAGTTTATGATAATGTTGAAATTGGTGAAGATTCAAAGCAGTTTGCTCCAGGGTCAACCTTTATTACCGCTCTGGTAAGGTGGTACTTAAAATGATGCTGGGTGTGATGCTGCTTTAAAATGAAGGAGGCAGTTTGTGTGTGTGTTGTCTGTGTCACATATCAGAACATAACCATGGTGGTTCTTTTGAGGGAAATTGTTGCTTTTGTGTGAGTTAGTACTAGAAATGAAATGAGTTTTTTTTCACAAAAACTTAACAGTTGTACTTTTAACCAGCGAACTGAACTGAAACTCTATATCTATTCAACAATATGATCCTCAGGCCGGCTCTTTGTCACTGCCGTATTTCTTTCATATTGACTGATTTATGATATTCAAGTACTGAACAGGTTTCTTTGATCACAGTGAAGAACAGATTGTGGTTTAGTTTCATAAACACATCTTATGCTCCACTCCAGCTCAGGTTAGACCTTTTGGCAGAATAACTAATTGAATGACATTTAATGGACAAATTTTACTTGTTAGATTCATCCACCAACTTTATTATAACAAAAAAAATAATGTGGACACAAATATATTTCCTGCAAAAACAGCTTTGCTGCTCACAAATGGACTGGAGTCTTTAAGCTGGACAAATTTTTGAGGACTATTTTTAGTAGCGGTTTGATCCAGCAGGATGGTGAATGTCGGACTGAGTCAGAATCAACAAAATGAAATGAGAAAATAATGACACGCACACACACATGCATACACTTACACGAACAGACACACACACGCACACACACTAGGTTGCACAGAGATGCCATTATCCATCTCTGTATCTGTTTGTCCCAAAATATCATATCATAGCGTCTACCAGAAACTGATGAATTTATTTGTTCATTTGTTTGTTTGTTTATGTATTTGATTTTTTTTGCTTTCTAAATTACAAAGGAACATTAGGTTAAAGGAAGTTACGTAAATTCTGGTGAATCAGAGGTCCTCAACGCATCAGACTGATAAACTATTTCTATAATGATGAGATGTACTCGTCTGTTTCCCTCCCTCTGTTTTATTAAGATATCAAGACAAACTCAAAACAAACTGCAGACTCGCTTCAGCAAACAGCTGTCCCAGCGCTGCCAGGTTGAGAGACGAGGTCACGGTATCAAGAGATTCACTTCAATAATATGGAGCAACTATAATGTGTCTCTAGATGCTGCAGCCTCAGATGAAGACACTGCATCGAGGAAGCGCATAATATACATAAAAATGGGCTTTGCCTTACATTCTGTATAATAATGAGAATATTCAGATATAAAAAATATTCTGACTCATTACATTTTCTTTGCCTTTCTGAATACATTTTCAGGCACACCCCGAACAGACACACATAGTGAGATATCTCTGGGCAACAAATTGAATCGAAGGTAACTGGACTTGTATTTGTCTAGGAAGACGTGGGCCTGCCTAGTCCTCAGTACAAACAGTGGAGCCTGGTATTTAACCTCTGTGAGGCTGTTTACCAAAGTACTTGTGGGTGTGTTCTCCTTTTGTGATAGGTGTAGTTTCACTTGACCATTGTGGCTCCTCAGGTCCATTCTCAGCTGTCTATTTACACGTAAAGGAAAAGGGAAAGGGACACCCCTTTGAGGACAGCAATGTTAAAGATGTCAAATGCAATGTCAAAAATCAAATATATCTTTCATAAATGCGTATTTCACTGAAGTGGAATCACACCCGCATACAAATGAAAGCTTTCTGGTACCTTAGAATGAGTTGTTACAAGTCTTAAATACATAAGTGGGTGACGCACCGAACCGAGGCGGCCATGTTGCATCGCCATTTTTTTTACATTGAGTGGCAGCGTGACCGTAGGTAACCATAGAAACTCAGCGGAGCTGTGGGCTCGGCCTGTTAAAACTGTCACCACTGTGTAGTGTGAGGAAGGACGGAGGCACTGGTGTTGCATTCAGGTGCAGTCAGGCAGACGGCCGTCGGCAAACCAACCGGATGTCATTTTACTCCGCCAGAGAAAGACGGTAAAACGTGGGTCAGGTAAACAATACGACATCACCATGACAACATGTTGTCACGCCTGTATTGTTTTGCCTCGTGCTGGAGGACCACTTGTTTACATAGACGCTTGTTTATCCTGTTACATGCAGCGTCTGTTGTCTGTCTGACGTCTGCCCGATTTCACCTGAATGCAACATCAAGAATACGTTCAGATATGCAACCGCAAGATGGGGGGAATTCCTACATATTATATATTTATATATTTTATTTTAGGGTGACTTTTAACATCAGTCCAGGGACAACAGATGTAAAATAGCCTTTTGGCTAATTCTGGCACGTTTACATTTGTTTAAATGTTTTTATTAATGTGCAATGTCCCTGATCTCTAAACCTTTAAATAAATAATTATACCTTTAAGATTTTGGACAGGGAGGACAGATGGTTTGAAAGAGGAGTGAAAGAAGCCATCTATGTAAAAGTGGAGAAACCATCCCTTAACATGTTGTCCCCTTTCATCGATAGAGTAAGGAAACAACTCAACCCTTGCATGACTCTTAACAACTGTCATTTACAGTACCAGGGTCCCACAGGACCCTAACGACTGTCGTTCATAAGAGACGCCAACAATGGTCAAGTGAAACTACACCTATCACAAAGTACTTTGGTGAACACCCTCAAAGAGGTTAAAGCCCTGGGTTTTGCTCCACTGTTTGTCAGACTAGTGAGGACTAGATGCATTACGAACGATGAAGCCCCTTGGACAAGAGGTGAAACCTCTTCCTAGACAAACACAAGTCCAGTTGCCTTCGATTCAATTTGTTGCCCAGAAATAATGATGACCTGGATGAAAGAGAATATTCACAGACATAGTGACATAGGAGTCAATCAGTCAAATGCTCAGTAGTATTGCATTATTATTGTATGGAAAAAAAGATCAAATACAAATACAAAAAAGGACAAGAAAAGAAAACATGTTGCATCTCACCACCTCATCAGTGATGTGCAGTGATTAGCAGTCTGTCCAAAACAGTGAGGATGAGTTCTGCGTTGTCTTGACTGAGGCTGGCACAGCACCATCCACAGTGGCTGTGTAAACATTGTGACCAAGCAGTGATGGACACAGTCTGACTGGTAGAATCATCAATTATGCAGAGTCAATGGGCTTAGGTTACCTACCTGAGCTGCTGCCTGTGTGTTGGACGACAGGGACGACAGATCTTCTGTCTGATGTTGTCCCGTGGTTGATCAGCTCGTCCTCTGCCCTCCATTGTTGTATTTATGGTGCTTACGTCCTGATTGACGAGTCAACAATGAGGCAGTGAGGTGATTGGCCAGGTGTCTGCTCCATGCTCTGACATTTTGAATAGCGGCGTTTTTAAAATGGCAACAAATGACTATCTGTCAGATTACTGTGTCTTACACAGAGAACCGAGTGCAGTGTGTAGCAGAGAGTGTCATGTTGAATTGTAATTTGGATGCAAAGGTGAAAATCCATTTAGAGTCGTGGAGACGCTTTTTGCTGTCGGTTTCAATCATTTTGATTTCTGTCTCATTTCGGTGCGTTAGCGACTGGAAAACTGTGATAATGTGGTGATCTGGATTACAGTGTGTCATCCCCTGCCTCAGCAGCCTAGTCCGCTCTTCATGGTTGGCTTTACGTTGCTATGGAGACAGACACCTGTGTTTGTGTTGTATGTTATTGCAACTCAGACAAGGTTATAAGGGGAAATGAGTTGTGTCTGTGTAAAGTTCACACACAGTGTGTGTTTGTGACTCCAGGACACATTCTGCGTGTGTGTGCATGTGTGTGTGTGTGTGTGTGTGTGTGTGTGTGTGTGTGTGTGTGTGTGTGTGTGTGTGTGTGTGCATGCATGTGTGTGTGTGTTACTGAAAACTTTCTACCTATTTTCATTTTTATGGCTTCAGCAGATAGAGCCGTCCATCCCGTTTTTGATGATTCCATATCTCTGCAACGCCTTGAGGGAATTTCTTCAGGTTCGGCACACAGATGAACTGATTATTGTGGACAAAGGTCACAAGGTCCCATGTAAAGTAGTGTATTACAAATAGAAAGGTGCAATTGGGTCACTTCACAGAGGACTAAACCCAAAAGAAACAACAGGAGCACTCGATATAATGCAGAGGTTTTTACGAGACATGTTCTTACACTCACCAAATGGGCCGATACATGATCAAAGGGCAACTTAGGCCCGCCCACCAAGAATAGGCTACACAAACAATATACAAAATATCCTATTATACAAATAATTAATTAGAGCGAAAAGAGGGAGAGAGAAAATCAGATACAAATGGGAAAAAAAATAAAAAAAATTGTTAGTCATCACAATGAAACATATAGAGCAGCAATGTAATCCTAGAGGAAACATGATAAATTAAGTTCTTCGTTAAGTCCATGTGGTTCCACGGTGTTGAGTGGAAGTACAAATACTGTAATTCTGCTTAACAATGGTGAAATGGCTAAAATAAAGGGCCATTTCCTGAAAGAAATGAATGTATGTGGTTATTCTTTTGCAGTATTCTTCTTTGCCTTAGGATATGGATGATGACCCTGTCCTGGCTGTAGAGGAAATGAGAATAAATCTTATCATCAGCACCACTGACATGATTCACACACCAATACACATGAAGTGGAGCTGCTTTGAGCCCCCTGTTGTCATGGTGAAGTTTGTGACACTGTGACATCTTACCTGTCTCTGTCTCTTTCTCTTCCTCAGAAACCTGTCCAAGAACCCCAAGCTGACGACTCTGTCCTGGCAGATCTTTGAACATCTGCAGCTGTTTGAACTGTGAGTCTGTCCTCCTCACTCTGCTCACACCTAAATGACTCCGTACGCCTCTGTTGTAGCTACTGCCTGATGAGTTTGTCTTGGTGACTGACAGGACACAGACACATACTGTAACTGCAGGGAGAAACATCAACACATAACACACACAAACACACACACACAGACAGACAGATCCAGACAGTGAGCTGTTAGCGACCGACCAGTCCATCTGTCATGGATTCATCCGTCATTCGTTCCTATCAGTGTGGGAACCTCTGTCTTAGACACTTCAACAGTGATTGTGTGTGTTTTTTTAAAGGGATAGTTCACCCAAAATTGAAATTTTACTCAGTATCTACTCACCCTCATGTCGACTAAGGGCTGGGAGAAGTTTCAGAGTCCTCCGTGGCTTCTCTGAGTTACAGGGGGTCTCGGCGTAGCAGTGCATGTCCATATAACGGTTGCAAATGGATACCAACTGTCTTCGTTACAAAAAGACACACCAAAAAACATCCAAATACCTCCATGCTCTCGTATGTAATGTCTGTCTTGTATTGAAGCCCCGAAATTGTCCCGAAAAAAATTAAACAAGTCTATATTTCAAGCTTGTTTTGTAGTCGAACAAACTGGGAAGAGGACGGACCCTCATTCGTCCAAATTGGACGAACAGGGTAGAGGAGCATCGAGAAGCTTCCGCTACAAACAAGCTTGAAATATAGACTTGTTTCATTTTTTTCGGGACAATTTCGCATTTCGGGGCTTCAATACAAGACGGATATTACATACGAGCAGCATGGAGGTATTTGGATGTTTTTTGGTGTGTCTTTTTGTTATGAAGACAGTTGGTATCCATTTGCAACCGTTATATGGACATGCACTGCTACGCCGAGACCCCCTGTAACTCAGAGAAGCCACGGAGGACTCTGAAACTTCTCCCAGCCCTTAGTCCACATGAGGGTGAGTAGATAATGAGTGCAATTTCAATTTTGGGTGAACTATCCCTTTAACTTTTACTTGTGTAAATGTATGTTACAACAAGAGGACTGGTCTGGTTATTCTTCAGATCCTGGGTCAGTGTTGTAACCAGAGGTGAATGGTTCACACTGTGGCACTCATAGAAATGAACAACGTGGTGTACTGCCGGTGTTGAGCCGTTTGTGGGCGGTTAAAGAAAAACCTTGTGTTTTGTTGTGCTGCTTTTTTTTTTTCCATAGCGTACACACCGAGTGCAACAAACACACTTGTCATTATCATCAGACAGAGCAGAGGGTTGAGAGGCGTTGGTGAAGAGCTTATATTATGTCACATGTCATTAACAGGCCAGATGTATTAACAGAGGTTTTCTGAATCATAATTATACACCAGGGATTGTGGATGGCTGATCTGAGGTCAGGGCTGAGCAGGAGAAGAGGCGGAGCTCATCGAGTAAAGACCACTTTCCCTGTGTAAAATAACAGCGCAGCTTTCTTTTGAAGCCCTTCTCCTATCTTAAAGTCTGTAAAAATCCTCTGCTATGATGAATACCTTTTACTATTACTTCCTGATTGATAAACCCGCAGCAGGCCTTGAGCTCCGTCCACCACCTTCTGACTCCAGGTGAAAGAGCAGAGAGCATCACGATGGTTAGAGGAGGAAACATTAGAGACTCAGATTCCAAGGAACAGTCTGTGGAGACCACAACCAGAGACACAAAGGCCAGACACTACAGGCAAAAACACAGTTTGCACTGTGTACGCACTGATTTTGTGCTATTTTTCTTCCTTAACATGTATTCTTCCAGAAAAGTCAAAATAAATAGTAGAAAATCCACATTAAGGAGGTTGTTTTACTTAATTTTGTCTCTTTCGTCAGTAAATGTCTCCTAAATCCCAAAAGCTACTGACATACTGTGCTGTGTCTGTTGTCTGACCCATGAACAATGATGTCGGCTCCAAAAAAAGTAATCTCCTCCGTATCCGCAACCAATCGTAAAAGTAGGATTTACATTAACAATCTATGGAATTTTACAGTCCAAGTCTTTAACGGCTGTGTTCTCAAAATGAGTTTTTCATCAGACTCTGAGCTAGAAATCTCCACTTCAGCAGCACTTACAGACACCAAACCTTCCAGTTTTATTCCTGTCTATATTCTGAAGGTTTTTACAGAGGGGATTGTTGATATATCATTCAAAGCCTGATTTATACCACATTTTATTCCTAAAAACATGGCAAAATTTGACTTTTTAGGGCTGGTGACAGTATTTTCTCATTTACAGAGTGATAAAAAGAGATATCCAAAATCCCCTCTGTAAAAACTTCTGACTCTAATATGTCAACAAAATAAAACAGGAATTTTGAAAGTAGCTTTATCCATTGTTCAGATTTCTGTTCTGGAAATGTGTGAAAATTAACGCATATTTCATCATATATTGTCTCATTTACATAATTAAACATACAATTTGACAAAACTTGTAATACAAAAAATATTTGTCTTAATGTGAGTGATACATTTGGGAAGTTTCATGGTGATATCTGTTATTTTAAAAAAAGAGTCAGCATCTTTTATGTATGAAACCCTGGCCGTCTGAATATGTTTTATGAGACTGCCATTGGTTCATGCAGTTCAAGGTGGAACCACTCAGTCATCATGGTGTTTATGGATTATTTGTAATTTACACCCATCAGGCAAAACATTATGAATGAGAATATTCACTTGCTGCCTAATATATCCCACTAACAGGTGCAGATGAGGCTTTATTCACTTCACCTGTCTATGGTCATAATGTTATGCTTGATCGGTTTCTATTTTAACTGCTTATTTCACTCATCTCATGTGTCAGAGGTGTTTTAGTTTTAGCGGGAGCCTCTAAACTTTAAGACGACTGTTCTTTGATGAGGAGAAAGTCCTGGCACCGGCACACACACACACCACAGCACACCGGTCTGTGTTTGTCTTTGAAGCCAAGGAGAGAAACATAAAGGAGAAAAAGCTTGCATCACTCAGACTGTTGACTGATGTTCTGTGAAGTCATGACAGCTGCTGTACTCTGCTCCAGTCTGGTGTAACCGTTCATTTAGCCTAATGGAAGATAAATGTAACGGTGATGGGTCTGTTTACATGTGTCTGTGACATGTTACTTACTTTGACATACTGTAGTCATTAGTTACAGTACTAGTACTAGTTAGCAGAGGTGGGGACTTGGACTAGAGACTTGAGACTTGACTTGGACTCGAGTCCCGATTTTGATGACTTAAGACTTGCTTGATCAAATCAAAAAAAGACTTGGACTCGCTTGGGACTTGATGCCAAAGACTTGAGACTCTACTTGGACTTGAGAGCAAAGACTTGAATTCAAGTCAAGTCACATGCAGCAAGCACAAATATTAAAATATTTAAAAAAGTGTCACATCAATGTTGTAGCAGCCAGCCAGAGACGTTCTATATAGAACCCACTCCTGTTATCTGTCTTGGCTGTGTAGGCTATAATTAATGCCAACACACTAAAGCCTACCACACATAAAGATAATCTGGCTGATTTTGCCCCGATTTCCCCCCTTCGGACCAAAGACAAAAAACGCCCGATTATCTTAGGCTCTTGAGATCATCTTATGAGATTCTCCTGTAGTGTGTGGTGTTTTAAGATTTAAATTCTCCTGACAATCGACTCGTACAACGGTCGGCGGCGACAATCGTAAATATTAAACATGTTCAATATTTACGATTGTTGGCCCCAAGAATTGTGACCGTTTGGATCAAAAGTCGGCATGTGTGTGGGGGAAGCCGACAATCCTGAGTCACCCGCTCCGCGGAATGTGACGTGAAATTGAATAAGAAGCAGTTGACTGCAGCACACGTAGCATAACAAACCAGTGTGGCTAACGGCTCCATGGCTACCAAAGACGGTTTAATAGAGTATCTTTGATGGCTAGCATCAACAGAGTAGCTACGTCAGATCACGTTTGATCACACGAGATTTCTGGCGTGTTACTGTACGTCAATTTTAAATAGCTTTATTGGCATGAGAAGGCAGTGCTTATATTGACCAAGCAATAGAATATTGATAAAAATAAACAGATGAATAAGTGACAGAACATTAACTCTTTGACTGCCAGCCATTCTCACAGCAGCTTCCTCCAGCTTGCCAGGCTTTTTCCAGCTTTTTGACTGATTTCCGTAGACCCACCATATATTATGTACTGTTACTACATACACATTCAACCCATCAAAGGAAAGATGAGGGTCTCTAGTTTCCAGCAAAAAAAACTGTTTGTTTCTATCTTGTTCCAGTCTTGTGAAATTTGCGGTTGAATATAGGTTAGTTTAGCCCAAAATGCCATTTTGGCACCAAAATCTTGAGAAAAAGAGGTTTTTGTGTCGGCTGTCATTTTCAGGTGAACCAGTACAATTTGCTCCTTTATATTTTGCTTTAGTGATGCCTCAACATCTGTACAGTTGTTCTCTTGTAAACAACAACTAAATCAACACTGACAAATGACTTTTGATGACAACAGACAAAACATTTAGCTACTGACACACACTACTGCAGCCTTTTTTCTTTCTTTTCTTTGAGTTACAACTTTTTCTTTCCTTTTTTTTAGTGTGTGTGCGTACGTGACGTGTGCGTGTGCATGTACGTGTGCGTGTGTGTGTGCGTGCGTGTGTGTCTGTGTGTGTGTGTGTGTGTGTGTGTGCGCGTGTGCGCGGATCAGTTCGACAGGTTTTTATAGCCGAAACACGGCGCTTTAGATCAGATCCAGCTTCCTCTGGTCAGCAGGCAGCGGTCTCACTCACTCTCTCTGTCTCACACACACATCTACACACACATCTACACACAGCCTACAGCTCTGGCTGACGCCCCCTGAACTCACAGCCACAGACAGTCTGCTCACAACAGACACTCCCACCATCTTTACCTCTCGTCACGTTCGCCGGCGCCGTCCGCTCCTCATCCACACTAGATCGGGGATTTTCAAGCTGCTATCTGAGTGATTTCTCGCAAAATCTGGCGACTTTCCAAACGCTCTTGACGACTAACGACGAGCGATCAACGGGGTTGTTGTTACTAACGTGTGTGCGTTGTATCACGGAGCTGCACGGAGCTTCAACGAGCTGCCGAGCCGCCATGAGCCCCGCCGCCGCCCCCGAAGCTCTCACCGGCGGCCAGAGTCACGGAGCGGCGCCGCTGCAGTCAGACACCCGCACCGCTCCGTGAGGGGGGAAAAACACGCCATATTTTTTATATCTCTCAATCCAAATGTGTTTTTCTGCACTTTATTTTGATGATACAAGTCTGATCTTCACAGAGGAGTAGGGCAAGACATTCAACATGGCGTTGCCATTAAAAAAACGCTAAGACGAGTTATCTCGTCTTTGGCAGACTACGCTTGGATTCGCTAAGACGAGATAACTCGTCTTTGGCAGTGAAAGAGTTAACAATAAAATATAAACAACTTAACAATTGAGGCGTGGTCATGATCTTTATGTATCATTAATTATAATCGATTTGTTTGGGACTCAAAACAAAATCTTAGGACTTGGACTTGACTTGGGACTTGAGAGCAAAGACTTGAGACTCTACTTGGACTTGCAACATAGGGACTTTCTCCCACCTCTGCTAGTTAGTCTGGTTGATCATCAGGGAACCAGGAAGAAGTGCAACTTATCTATTGTTATCTGCTGTGTTACTACACAACAGCCATTATTCACTATTATAACGCACTGCACTGAAGATAATTTGGCACATTTTGTTGTTTCATTCAGATTTGCCAAATTCATTATCTGTGTGTTTGTTGGTGTGTGTGTGTGTGTGTGTGTGTGCCAGATACATAGTACCAGAGGGGGTGTATTAGTCTTTTAGAAGCAGGACATCTCCTCTGAGAAGGAGAAGAATACATCTGTCCTCTGCAGAGCAGAGATGGACACAGATACTTAGCCTACATGTACAAAGATGCAGCTCTCGCATAGTAAACACACACACACACGTACACAATGCTGTGAAGTCAGATAGCTCAGTATCACACCCGCAACAGCCCTCTCCCTCCCGTCCTCTCGTGTATCTTTGAGCTTTTAGAGGAGATGTTGGTTTCCAACACAAAACCAAGTGGCAAAGCTTCACTGAAAACAGTTTGATAGTGTACGACATACAGTAGTAGGAGGACACTGAAAAGGAAACACAGGCTGTGGAGCTTTGATAGCCAGTTAAAGGGATAGTTCAACATTTTGGCAAATTGGCCCATTGCCATAATCGCTATAGTCATAGCAGTAGGTTCGTTACCTTTAATTGTCGGTGCAAGCTATTTTTAGAACGGCGGAGCAGAGTGGCGAGCTACTCAGAGCTACGCTACGGAGGCTCATGGAATTTCTTGGTTTCCCTCATCAAACTCATCAAATACACAATCCAACAACTCCACAACGCTCTGGTGGACAAGTTGTGAGCTGCACATTCACCACACTATGAGATAATAACGGAACGTTACGAGACGGAGCTGTTTTAGAGGTAAATTCATGTAAAACCGCTGATGCGCATTGCGTTCAGGGACAGTTTTTCAGCAAGCAGACTCTGCTTCCGTTATTATGTCATAGCGTGGTGAATGTGCAGGTCACAACTTGTCCACCAGAGCGTTGTGGAGTTGTTGGAATGTGTATTTGATGAGTTTGATGAGGGAAACCAAGAAATTCCATCAGCCTCCGTAGCGTAGCTCTGAGCAGCTCACGGCTCTGCTCCGCCGTTCTAAAAATAGCTTGCACCGACAAATAAAGGTAACGAACCTACTGCTATGACTATAGGGATTATGGCAATGGGCCAATTTGCCAAAATGTTGAACTATCCCTTTAACATATCAGTAGATGTCTCTCCAGTAGTTCCTCCCTCAGAAGACACTGCTTGGACCTGGAAAGGTTAGAGGGACAGGGCCTTTTATCTTACTCTGGACAGGGCCTTCAAAGGGGTTCTTTGGGTCCAGATTTGGTTTTAGGATTCAGATTTTAAGACAAGATTTAAGATTACAGCTGAAGCTAAACCAGGTGCTGCTCTAATTGTTCAGCCATCACCAGAAGCTCTGTCTGCCCTCTGGTGCCTGAGATGTTACACCTGAGCCGGCGCCAACACAGATCAGCTGTTGGCAGGAATGTAACCTCCAAATGTCTCATGTAGTTATCAACTGGTCATTGTGGAACTTGATATGCACAAGTCATTGTTCTTCTTTTCTATACGCACTTTGTATTCTGAGTATATTAGTCTTCCACCTGTCGACTAAGGATATCAGTGTGTGTGAGCGTGACTAGATGAACCTTTGCCTGCCAAAGTCTAGCCATGTTATAAGAACTCAGATTTATTTCCCCAGTAGCCTATAGTTGCCTTTGTATTTAGTGTTGCTGTTTTCACACACTCACAGACCCTTTCCTTAGCTCAGGTAGTTGGGGCATCTGAAAATATATACAGTATGGCATTTCAAATAAAGTTATACAGTTTTGCAGTTACCATTGATACGGACACAAAACGAAAACGATATACATTCCCAGCAGAAGCATTTGCATCTACAACAAATGCATTTGGGCTTTGAGGATTCACTGCCAGAGTCCTGGCAAATGGCAAAAAAAGTCAAATGATGCAGCAGCAGTCTGTGAACAAACACACACACACACACACACACACACACACACACACACACACACACACACACACACACACACACACACACACACACACACACACACACACACGTAGGTGTAGCCTGGGGGTTAGACCCCCTACATCTGATCCTCCTGCAGCAAGAACAGGTGGATCGCTGCAGGGAAAAAGACAAACACAGAGAAAAGATTTTCTGTCCAGCACGTGGTAACACTGATTTGTGTTTCCATTACATTATGAGAGTGGACGAGTGGTTGCTGCGGCAACGGGCAACTTAGCAACAGCAGTGTAATTCTCTCATTGCTCCAGTCCACTTTGATCTGCATTTAACACAGAAGGAGAAAAACAAAGGAAAAACATGGCAAACAAGGAATGAATCCATCAGGTCTAGGGCCCGACCGATTTATCGGCGAGCCGATTAAATCGGCCGATTATAGCCCGTTTGAAACTAATCGGTAATCGGCCAAAACTCGGCGATTGTCGCCGATATTTTCAGGAATAAAATGCAGGGAATAAAACTTGGTTTTACTTTGAAAAGATTCCCCCGCACCGGCGCCGACCTCATGACAAACTCCATCCACTACCACCTCAGTCACAGCACACAGCAGAGTGACTGATCTGTCTCAAAACCAGTGTTGCCACTGGCTTTCTGTTTCCCTTTTTTTTTTTTTTTTTTACCGCGGTCGGGTTGTGAATTAATTAATTAATGCTCGTCTCCGGCCGTGTTGGGTCCGAGATTCAACAAGCCGGTCGGGGTCGGGTTTTACCGTTAGCCTATATACCGGCACGGCAGCAGTATGCTCATTTATCACCAATAAACACAGTAGATGAGGGAGGGAGTGACTGAGCTGAGGCTGTGTGACGGGTGGGGCGGGGGGTCCGCGGCGTGGGGTCCGCGGCATGGAGCGGTGCGGGACTCTGACTGCAGCGAGGACTATCATGTCTCTGCTCCGTGACACTGCTGTGAGACTGACCGCCGGTGAGCGCTTTGACACGGTGCCGGGCACGGCAGCAACCGCTGATCGCTTTTGATTGAAAAGAGAGAGAGAGAGAGAGAGAGACGCCGTGCCGTGTAAAAAAAAACAACAACAAATAAGTATCACGTGTCATGACTTCCTGTATTTGGCCCTTCAAAATAAAAGCCCATATTGATTTTGACTTCATTTTGACAAGACAGGGCTTCAAATGTTTTTTTTTTTTCATGCAACCAATCGACCAATGAAATTTTAGTTGGCTAATGATTTTTTGGTCGACCAGGCAGCCCTAATTTATATATTATATAATATATATAGATATATTATTATAGTAATACAATTTTAAAACTTAATTAAAAAAATAATAATAATCGGCCGATTAATCGGTTATCGGGTTTTTTTCCCCCTAATAATCGTAATCGGCATCGGCCCCAAAAAATCCATATCGGTCGGGCCCTAGTCAGGTCCAACACATAAAGTACAGCTGACAGAGGGATGTTTATGAGACATGAGTTCAGATTATCTACAGTTTGAATGAAGTTGCTGCGTCTGACTGATGAATGATACAAAACAAGAACAGCTGGTATGTAGGCAGGCAAGTTCACATTAAGCTACATGGGAAGGAAATTATCTCGGAAAACCAGGTAAAAATGTTATAATAATAATCTAAAAACAAAATTCCAATTTTGAAACCAGTCCCAATAGGAGAACATGCAAACTCCAGGATATAAAATCAGATGTTTGCTTCTGTTGCAATTTGTTCAAGGTTGACCCCCATTTTGGCTTAAAATGACTGGACTAAAAACCCTCGGAGCAGCAGATTCATGTTGTGCATCAGCATGTGGTCCTGAAGTGGTCTGCTGCTGTGCAGGTGAAAACCTCATGACAAACGTCCACATTAAAGGTCAGATAATAATGACACTCTGCAGCCTGCAGCATCTCTTCCTGTCATCAAAGACGTATTCAGCCTCCAACAGTCCTGCGCTTCGCTGTGACTGAGAGACAGTATGAATGTTAGAAAGAGGGTTGTTGGACACTTACGCACTGCCACATGACAACAGCAAGAACCATAGATTAGCTGAAAAGTTGAAATAAACATGAAATGAGTTCACCACTCTCCACTGTCACATGTACTCATCTGTGTCTGTCCGTCCACAGTGAGATGTTATCTGTGCGGTGTTAATGAGCGAGAGGTTATCTCCTCTACAAAGTGCAACAACTCATTTACATCCCACTCCCCTGGCCAGGTAGATGAGGGAGTTAATTTAGTTCGTGCCAGAGGAGCAAAGATTGCATTTGCTGCGTGTTGTCAGATAAACTCGGATCAACCTGAGGGGCAACAACATTATTCGGAGGCCTTAAAGAATCTTCTAATGAAAGGGCTTTAATTAAATTGGCACAAGGGTGCCACACAAAGGCAAGTGTACTGTGGAATGAATCACCAGTGTCAAAACAGACAGACACTTCGCACATCTATTGTGTGAGGCAGGTGCGTAGGAACAGGATGAGTGGATCCAAAGTGGCAATCAAAGAATCCCGCTCACTGTCTGACTAACAGAAAACAACTTATTGAGACATTTTGGTCCGACCTACACCTTTATCAGGCAGACTGCTCTCCAACAAAAAAAGAGCCATCTTCAGTAAGAGTGAAATCCCTGAATATCCATACAAATACAATGCGCGCACACACACACACACACACACACACACACACACACACACACACACACACACACACACACACACACTCCACAGTGTTCAAGGCAATACTTTGGCTATATTAATAGGTTAGTGGGGATCTGAGCAGTCATCTTTAATTACCCTGGCTGCAACCCTGCACTTCAATACAATTAATTATTTTCTGCATAAATTGTAATCAGTCAATTAAACGTGTTCATGTTGAGATAAGAAAAAACAACAACAACAAAAAATACTATTACACACATGATTAAAGGTTCTGTAAACAATCGACATTGCAGTTACTTAGTGAGCAAGAGAGCAAAAGATACAACAATCTAACCACAACCAGTAGAATAGAATAGAATAAACGTTATTGCCATTGCACAATAAGTACAACAACGTTTGCTGTGCTGTGACTGAATATGAAAAAACAGAAAAATTACAGTAATAAATACACAACACACACACATGTACACACCCATTCCAGGTCAATAAGGAAATGGCTGTTTGCCGCTGTTTTATTATTTGAATCTAATTTAGCAGATAGAGCTACACTTACAGTAGGCAGTTCAATTCTGGTTATTAGTTGTTCTGGTTTGGATAATCATGTGCTGATAGATGTTTCTAAATGGATGAAATAACCAGAAGTCATTCATTTTGAGCTGTGTGAGTATGTGAACACAATCATCAGTGAAGATAAGAAAATTAGGGGGCGTCCACATTGATACAGGTTTTTTTTTTTTTTTTTTTTTTGTAGTCCCAGTGTTTCGTCAGCATGGAAGCACCGTTTTGGGAGACTGTATTTTTTGGAAACGGTTCCCGGGGTGGGAAAATCTCAAAACAACACCCCAGCTTTTTCATGTAGACAACCAAAACTGATCTTAAAGGGACATTGTGTAACTTCTCCTGTTATCTATTCCGGAAAATTGATTATTTTGTTCAAAAGTACGTTTTTCATTCATCAATAATTACCCCCATCAACAAAGTGAAGTGTTCCTTTCAGCTCTGAATGAGCCGTTCATATCATTCATATCTCCATGGAGCGGGTAAGCTCGGTGCTGCTGCCATGTGGTGTCTCCATGTTTTTACGTTCAGTGGCAGCGTGACGGTAGGAAACCACGGAAACTCAGCGGAGACACCGGAGCTGTCGGCTCAGGTCCAGGTGGCGTCTGTGAAAAGTCACCGTGGTAACGCAGTGAGGAGGAATGGAGCGTTACACTGATGCTGCATTCACCTGCAGTCGGGCAGACGGCCGTCGCTAACAAACCAGATGTCATTTTAGTCACAGAAGTCCAGAGAAAGCCGGTAAAACGTGGGTCAGGTAAACAATACCACATCGCCATGACAACATATTGTCACGTGTATTGTTTTGCCTCGTGCTGACGGACCACTTGTTTACATAGAGGCTTGTTTATGCCGTTACGTGCAGCGGCTGTCGTCCGTCTGCCGTCTGCCCAATTTCACGTGAATGCAGCATGAAAATACGACTGAGTTGCTTGTGATATACAACCACAACGCTAGATGAGAGTAATTCTTACACAATGTACCTTTAACGATGATGTCATATGCCCACCGTTTGAACGTGACATATGTACACCAGGCAGCGTTTTGAGTTGTCTTCATGTTTACACAGACATGTCTTGAAAGAATGTCGTCTGTGCAGCTCAGTTTCCGTGTGGACAAGGCCTAAAGTGTGCAGGGAATCGATGGTGCAGGTGTGGCCACTGTTCTTATTCTCACATGTCACACTGAGCCGATCATCATCGCCCACTCCCTCAAAGAGCAACAACATCATCATCAGTTGATTCTCTATCCTGCTCAAACTGCCCGGCGTCAGGAGACCACACAGATCAATGCTGACTGTTGTTTTTCAGCTATTCCATGTTCTTGTTATTTGTTTGTCAGTGTCTCTGGGCTAAGGGGGCAATCAAACACTGCCCCTGCTGCAGCTCATTCACATTCACCCACATAGATTTTGACTGGTTACCAAGAATTGCTCTCAGACCGGCCTTGCTCCCTTTATACCTGAGAGTGACTCATTGCTCTAAGGCCTCAGATGGAGACGGACCTCAGCTCACAGACACCACGGACGCTGAGCCGTTGTCAGTCAATGTCCGTGTTTATTTTCCGGCTCATATACACACGTGGTATCCTCGGTGCCCACACAGATATAATAAAGTGGTGGGTGCACGCTCATGACTCATGTGCATCCGACAAAGTGAGAGAAAGTAAAATAGCTTCTTCTGCTCCTGGGTGGAGCTTGTTCAGCTGCTCTCACAGTACAAGACATATCTGTAAATGGATCACACATTTTATCCTTTTTTTTCATATTTTCTGCAAAAGGTTGACTAGAGAAAACAATTTTCCCTCTGTATAAGGAAATTAAAGTGTAGTGGAGGAGACCTTTTGTTTATTTGCTTCTGTATCAGTGTTTTTTGGTTGTTTTTTTTCAGGGTAATTCAGACTGTGTTTTGGTCCTGAGGCTTTTTCTTCGGAGGAATCCAGTTTGCTCCATTTATCAAACCTGTGACTGTAATAATGTACCTATTGATCTCTAGGTTAGGTATAAGCAGGGGACTGTGTGTGTGCGTGTGTGTACGTGTGTGTGCAATCAGCTTGGGGTTCAGATCAACAAATGTTCATTACTCTTGCCCCCTTCCCCTCAGCAAACACTCAAACACACACTAGATAGCCAGCATTCATCACAGCAAACCTGCAGGGTGGTAGAGAACTACTTCATCTCTGCTCTGTCTGTGTGTGTGTGTGTGTATGTGTGTGTGTGTGCGTGTGTGTGTGTGTGTGTGTGTGTGTGTGTGTGTGTGTGTGTGTGTGTGTGTGTGTGTGTGTGTGTGTGTGTATGTGACAAATTGAAGTAAAAACCTTGAGGCTCGAGTATCACTAATACACCATGGTTTACCTTAGTAGTTTCATTCACCACAACAGTATTTACGCAATCTAAAGAGGTTTCTGGGAATCCTTTCTCAAGCTGGGGTTTTCATGGTCAAAGGAAAGCTGTGTATGACAGATCAAATGTCTTATTCACCTTTTACAGTCAGGTGAAATGGTTTAAATCCACAGATAATGTAATGAATGCATCGGGGTGCTTGGTCTGAACAACAACATCCTCATGGCTGACGTCACACTCAGCTTGTGGTTGAGTGTGAACATCAATGAGGACGATGTGAGAAGTCCCTTGGTACAGAGACTGACTGCTCTGCATCCTGACAGCAGATCCTCTCCCTCACTGTCATATGACCGGCTGCACCACCTGTTGTTCACAAGCAGAACTAGTCCTCCATCTTTATTCTCTCCACTTGCTCTGGTGTCTGTACACAACCGTCCAGAGTGTTGTCTCTGCCTGTCCAGGTCCCTGTGAAACACCAGACTACACTGACTATACTCACTGTTTCTGTATTAAAGGGATAGTTCACCCAAAATGAAAATTTCTCTCATTATCTACTCACCCTCATGTCAACTAAGAGCTGTGAGAATTTTCAGAGTCCTCCGTTCCTTCTCTGAGTTACGGGGGGGGGGGGGGGGGGGGGGGGTGGCAGCAGTATTTGTCCATATAATGGTTGTCAATGGATACCAACTTTCTTCGTCCAAAAAGACACACCAAAAAACATCCAAATACCTCCATACTGCTCGTCTGTAATGTCCCTCTTGTATTGAAGCCCCGAAATGAGAAATTGTTCCGAAAAAAATGAAATAAGTCTATATTTTAAGCTTGTTTGTAGCGGAAGCTCCCAGTGTCTCGGTTCACTGCTCTTCCTGTGTCAGTGCAAATCACGCTGGTGGAACAGTTTCTCATGTCGGGGCTTCAATACAAGAGGGACATTATAGACGAGCAGTATGGAGGTATTTGGATGTTTTTTGGTGTGTCTTTTTGGACGAAGAAAGTTGGTATCCATTGACAACCATTATATGGACAAATACTGCTGCGCGGACCCCCCTGTAACTCAGAGAAGGAACGGAGGACTCTGAAAATTCTCACAGCTCTTAGTCAACATGAGGGTGAGTAGATAATGAGTGAAATTTTAATTTTGGGTGAACTCTCCCTTTAACGGCTCCAGTTTATCACATTTGTTAGCCAGGAAGTCAACGTTATATCTTATTAGTCTTCTAGTCTTTAGCTGAGCCTCTTCAACTCAGCTGGATTTAAAGCTTCATATCTGGAACACTTTCTCCATTGTTCCATTTTTATCTCCATGCAGGACCATTTAAAGGGATAGTTCAACATTTTTGGCAAATTCCCATATTGCCATAATCCCTAAAGTCATAGGAGTAGGTTTATTAGTTTTAATTGTCAGTGCATGTTGTTTTGAGATCTGCAGGGCAGAGACGCCTCTGCTCAGTGAACACAATGGAGGTGAACGGTTCCCTGTCCCTCAAAACTCATCAATACGCAATCCGACAACTCCAAAACGCTCTCGTGGACAAGTTGTGACCTGCACATTTGCCACGCTATGAAATAATCATGTATTATGTAACATTACGACACATGAAGCAAATACTTGCGCTTTTGAGATCACTCCGCCCAGCAGCCGTGTCTGGAATGTAGTCTTGTAATGTTAGATTATCATTTCATAGCGTGGTGAATGTGCAGGTCATAATATCTCCACAAGAGCGTTTTGGAGTTGTTAGATTGTGTATTTGATGAGTTTGATGAGGGACAGGGGACAATGTACAGTTCACTGAGCAGTTGCCCCAACTCTGCCCCGCTGATCTCAAAACAACATGCACCGATAATTAAAGGTAATGAACCTACTCCTGACTATAGGGATAATAGCAATGGGCGGATTTGCCAAAACCAAAATGTTGAACTATCCTTTTAAAGCAGAAGTAAGCGATCCGGTCATTTTGGCTAACTTCTTGTCAGCCGATGGAGTTAGCAGTCCCCGCCCTCGTCATGGATCTATTGGTCCTCGTCCCTACGTCACCACATTCACGCGCATCCCTTGGCTGCACACACAGAGAGGACCGCCCCTTTATGCCGTTCTCTCTCCTCATTGGATAAAGGTTGTAGGATACAAGGAAGTATACAAGAAGTTTTCTCCTCGGCTCAGAGCAGAGCAGAGTGACTGACAGACCCGTGTTTCAGACCAAACACTCTATATAAGTGATTGCTGTCGGAAGATAGAACTATTTAAGACTTATATTAACACAAATATTCTGCTTACTTCTGCTTTAACACTAGCCTACAACCCTATGTGACTGTGACAGTTCAGGATCTAAATCTGCTCATTGTGAGATGGCGGCGCTAACACCTCAGTATGAGTATGATTCCCTCCCAGACTGTACATAAAATGTGGCCAAAAACACACAACTACCAGCCTGTGACCATTAGACATTGGTGTCAACAGTGTCCAAAATGCTGTGAGCTTGACTGAAGAGAAACTTTGATCAATATTCATCTCTCACCAGAATAAAACATGAATAAAACACACTTTCTCAGAAAGATGCCCCCTGGGTTTCACTCTTACATAATCACCAATCTGTGACCTGCCATGGATTCCAGGATTTGTGTGTGTGCGTGTGTGTGGGAGGGGATTGTTAGAGGTTCAGATGTGGTTTTAGGGTTCTAATGGGGCCCAGCTGATGATCCAGCTGTCAGTGGATATCTATAGTAACCTACAGGACTGACCTACTATCCGTCCTTTACGACAGGTGCTTTGAAGGTAATTGTTGTGATATATTGACATGGAAGTGTCTGTCTGTTCTTTCTCTCCAGTCATTTAGAGGAGGTGGTGTTTGCTTGTGGCTGCGAGATCCGCTGGCTGCAGCTATGGCAACAGAGAGGAGAGGCGGGTCTAAGCAGCCAAGAGTTGTACTGTGCTGACGACTACGAGAAGATTATGCTGCACGATATGAACATCAGCAGCTGTGGTAAGTCCGGTGTGAAATTTTAACACACACACACACACACACACACACACACACACACACACACACACACACACACACACACACACACACACACACACACACACACACACACACACACATACACTACATACACTACACTACGCTCTACTGACAAGGTGATCAGCCTCAGCTGTGGACTACACTCACTTAACCAAATGTGATTTTTAATGAAACTGTTCTTGGTGACTCAGACAGTGAAGTTTGTCTTTGATCAGTCAAGTTTGTCGTTGACGAAGCTCCTTCCTTGATCAAGTGTGATATGGCCACATCCAAGAGGAAATCATTTTCCCATTTTATTGTGGTAGAACTGGACTGAACTTTTGTTTCCTTATAGAATTGTTGATTGATGTATTTTTTTAAATGTTTTTCTGTCTATTTTACAATGATATTTAAATTCCATTATTTTCTGAGTTGATTTGTGTCTTTCAGATGATGAACTTGACTGTTTTCTGCTGGTGTTTGGATGTTAGAAACCGTCCCATCTCATGGTGAGATAACTTTTTTTCTTGTGTCGTCTTTGTCTCAGATTTACCTGAAATCAGTGTGAGCCACAGCAACCTCACAGTGGTGGAGGGAGACCGAGTGACCGCCATCTGCAACGGCTCTGGATCCCCGTTACCTGAGGTGGACTGGCCAGTCAACGGCTTACACTCCATCAATGCACAAGAGGTAGGCAGGACACACACACACACACACCCTAAGTGGACCACCTCCTTAACCAAACTTTAGCAAATTCACCTGATGTTGCATCTACTTCATATCCTCTACTAAGCCCAAACTACAGTGGCCCTGAGAGCTCAATATACAAAAAAACATGCAAATACACAAATGCGATTTATATTGAAAATATATATCCACCAATTTGATAACCATCAGTTAGTAAATACACATAATACAAAGGAAAAGTTTCTAGGGACACTAAATGGTGATTAAAGTGTTCTGTGCCCAAGTGTGACTTTTGAAGTTAAAAGCATTGAATAACAAGCGTGTCCCAGCAGGCTCGTCACTTTTTGTCTTTTTAAGTTATTTTTGCCTTAATCCTGATAGAAAGAGAGAGAGAGAGAGAGAGAGAGAGAGAGAGAGAGAGAGAGAGAGAGAGAGAGAAGGAGTGATATGGAGGATGGAAGAGCCACAGGTTGGATTTTACAGTAACCTGCTGCAGTTATGGCTACTGGATGCACATTTTGAATTTTTTTCCTGACCAATAACCGACGCTCGTTAACCGATTATTAACCGTTAAACGATAAGATTAAGACGCTGGCAGCGCACGGCCCAAAAAAAAAGAAAAAAGATCGCTCCAATTTTTTTTTTTTTGCCGTTAAATACACACGTGCGCTGCGACGGCTGATCAGCGCCACATGTCACATCCACTGTGCTCTGTCTCAGCTGATTGTGCTCAGATCGTCCAATGTAGAACTGTTTTTATACAAAGTGCAGCCAAACACCAGACTGAAGAGGGAGGGACAGCAGAGCTCCTCTGACAGCTGTAGGAGAGCTGCAGGTGAACAGGCTGGAGAACAGCGACGTCCTCTTTTTTTTTTTTTTCTTCAGCGCTGTAGTTACAGGTGATGCACATTAATGTCCATGTAGCTACATTTATTGTCTGACCTTCCTTCACGGAGGCTGCTGCACATACGTCAGTCCTCCTGTGTAACTTTTTGCTGCGAAATATGACTGAAGGCACTTGACCTCTGCACGTGGCGACACGCCCCCATGAGTTGACGACATAAGGAGCTAATAATAATAAAAACATAACCGATAGTATTAATCGGTCAAAGTTCTTGTTATCGGTTAAAGCAGATATCAGCTTCACGGCCGTTTCGGCTAATGCTGCGTTCAAGGCAGGCTTTTGAAACCGTAAGTTACAGCTTCAAGTCACAACTACGACTTGGTAGCGTTCCAGGTAACCCGTAGCTCGTGTTTTTACCATCCTGTTGTCTGTGAAAGTTCCCTATAACGGCCACTCGTAACTTCCGACCCGTGAACTCGTACCAGATCGAACTGGTATGACTTCACAGGAAGGAAAAACACAAAGTACGAGTTTCTTTGAACGCACCATGAGTTAGCAGCCCCCGCCCTTGTCAGGCATCAATTGGTCCTCGTGCTACGTCACCACATTCACGCGCATCCCTTGGCTGCACACACAGCCCTTCATGCCGTTCTCTCTCCTCATTGGATAACACTTGTATCCCACAAGGAAAATTTTCTCCTCGGGTTACAGCAGAGCAGAGTGACGGAGAGACTCGTGTTTAGGCTGAAATACTTCATGTAAGTGATTGCTGACGGAAAATAGGACTATTTAGGACTTATATTAACAAAAACATTCCACTGATATCTGCTTTAATGGTTAAACGGTTAATCATGTGCATCCCTAATGGCTACAGCTTTCATGGGGTTGTTGCTAGGTGGCGTACATGAGCTGCAGGAACTAAGTGACATCCTAGAAAACATGCAATCTTTACTTATCTGTGCCTAAACCCAACCAATGGCTTCACTTACTTTTTCTAAACTTAACCAGTCGGGAGTTCTCGACTAGTTTTGTTAAGATTCTACGTCACTTCCTGCAGCTCATGTACAGTACGCCATCTAGCCACGACCCTTCCATGGTCCTCCTGTCCTCACCCCACACATTATCCTGTGTGGTCTCGGTCTGATCTCTACATAGTTTGTTTCTATCACATATTTAAAAAGATGTAACACTGCAAGAGCTCATCTAATGAATTTAAATGATATGCTGCTAACTACAGGCTGTGTACAGTGTTTGTATTTATTTATTTTTAAAGTATTCTCATTTAACTAACTAACTCCTCTCCTCTCAGGCCAAAGTCTATGAGAACAACACCGTTCATTCCATCAAGATCACTCTCGTCAATGTGAGTAGAGACGACAACAACTTCCTGCTGACCTGCACCGCCACCAACGTGGTGGGCATGACCAACGCTTCTGTCCAGCTCGCTGTTCACTGTGAGTACAGACACACACTGGCAAACACACTCAAAATACACTTTATCTAACCTGCAAAGAGATAGATAGATAGATAGATAGATAGATAGATAGATAGATAGATAGATAGATAGATAGATAGATAGATAGATAGATAGATAGATAGATAGATAGATAGATAGATAGATAGATAGATAGATAGTGGTTGTATTCATGTGACCTACAAAAGTTTTCTTTTTTTGTATGAATGTGTTGTCACATGCAGGTCTCATTAATTATTATGTCAGACAGACATTAAAAAGGCCACAGCAGCATGACAGTTACAGTTCATCAGATGGATTGAGCGTGTGCTTTGGGCTATGTACTGTAGCAAAGGGCCACTCACTCTCACTCATGATGACTGAAGCAAAAAAAAAGCTAGAAATAACAACTGCAAAAAGAAATATATTGTGTCTCGTACAACTTTCATGGCACAATAAGTACAGCTCAGTGTGTGTTTGGTGATTTTGTCAGATGCAGCTATAAAATCAAGATTTGATCAAAGGAGGCCTAGACACGTGATTGATGAGACTCATGACTTCATGGAGTGTATCAGTCTGTGGATAAATACACTTTCTGCTGTTTTTGGAATAGATTGGGTGTAGGCAGAACTAGACATGAAGGCATCTGATTGGTTTTTCCTTTTCGGAGCGAAAAGCATGGATTGGTCAGAGTTTTGTCAGTCCTGCAGCTGCCACAGAGGTCTGATTGTCTTTGTTGTTTCTTGATAATGTACTGACTACTCTCAGGATAAAAGGACCATTTCACCCAGTATAACAAAAAGTGTTTCTGAACATGATTACCAACCATAACTTTAATTGAAATTATATTATGCTTGTTGAAAAATATCAGTCACAAACACATTTCCAGCTGTTAAGCTCTGTTTACAAAAGAAACTTCTGATTAATTCTACCAGACTGTTTTGCATCACTGCTCCAGGGGAATTGGTCACAAATTATTTTGCGTTACACTGGCAGGTAGAAATGTTCATAACAGACAAATAGCAGTGCATCTGATTATTTGGCAACATGAGACCTGAGCCCACAGTGATGTTACAAACAGAATATGGGATATTACACAGTCCAACATGTTAATGAGCAGAGCATCTTATTGTTATTTTATATTTTGAGAGAATACATCACCTGTGCAGGCTGTTGAATGAGGCTATAACGCTGACGGATGCACAGTGGAGCTGTTGTAAGTTGCTCTGCGCTGGAACTGAACCCCCATCACTGTTTTAACTGTGTGTGATTACATTTGATTCCCTGTCATGAAGCAGTGACTACTGTTTGAAGCTTGGATGGTTTTAATGACAGGACCGATGACAACATATCCACAAATTATACCCTTGCAGCTCTCTGTGCATCTGGACACAGCACTGTTTATTGATTCATGACAGGTGCAGCAAGTATTCTAGTGGTTTATTATGGGAGTTATCATAATTATACACCAGATTGTTCATATAATGGACATAAACAAGATTCCCTGCAAGAGAAATAGAAGACTAAATTAAGTCAATATGCATGAGAGGCTATGAAGCATAAATACAGTATGATCAGAAAAGTATAATGTTGATGTCTCTGCTGGCTGACAATGTGCTGAGGAAATGTTAAATATGTGGATTTGGGCAGAGTTCATAGTCACTCTGTGTTACACTCACAGTAGGTTGATCATGTTATGGCGTCTTTTAAGGTCCCATTCAGTATAAAGGTAGATGTCCATGCGTTTATAAAGCAGCTCTAAGTTCTACATTAATACTGTAAAAGTATCAACACCTCATCCTCAGAGAAATGCTGACAGCAGGGGCGGGTCTTCCACGGTGGCACAGGGGGGCACCCACCCCCCTGCAATCTGATTGGCCACCCTGTGTGCCCCCCAATGGTCATTGACTTGTGGCAATGTCAATCACTGTGTAAAGCTCTTAACCACTTCTATGTTCACTGTAAAGAACTTTTGACTAAGGCTCTTAAAGGGATAGTTCACCCAAAATTCAAATTCCACTCATTATCTACTCACCCTCATGTCAACTAAGAGCTGTGAGAATTTTCAGAGTCCTCCGTGCCTTCTCTGAGTTACGGGGGGGTCCGCGCAGCAGTATTTGTCCATATAATGGTTGTGAATGGATACACCAAAAAACATCCAAATACCTCCATAGTGCTCGTCTGTAATGTCCCTCTTGTATTGAAGCCCCGACATGAGAAATTGTTCCGAAAAAAAATTAAATAAGTCTATATGTTTGTAGCTCTTCCTGTGTCACCAGCGGAACAATTTCTAGGTATTTGGATGTTTTTTGGTGTGTCTTTTTGGACGAAGAAAAGTGGTATCCATTCACAACCATTATATGGACAAATACTGCTGCATGGACCCCCCCGTAACTCAGAGAAGGCACGGATAACTCTGAAAATTCTCACAGCTCTGAGTCAACATGAGTAGATAATGAGTGAAATTTGAATTTTGGGTGAAATACCCCTTTAATCAACTCAAGTAAATAAAGAAAAGTTGAGCTCTCTAACTACTGGCTAAGAGTATATTTCTGTTCACTGTCAGAATGTTTTGTGTTCTGCTAAGACTTCCTATTTGCAAGATAGAGTTGATTATTGATTGACTATAATTTTAATATTGACAAGTGGAAAATGAAAATGTCATAGGCATCTGAAAGATTCAATGTGGCCAATAAAAGCAAAATGAAGACATAGACAAGACAAGACTGTAAACAGTGTGTAACTGTACAATATAAATATTCAAGACAGCGATCAGTGGCAGCCTTCATTTCTGTTACTTTTGGGCGGCAGCCCCCCCAAATTCACTCTTGTTACCCCCTGTGCCCCCCACCAGAAAATACTCTGGACCTGCCCCTGGCTGACAGGCCTGTATTCACACACCAAAACCAGCTGTCAGGACTTCTGTGATTTTGGGATGTCACAACAAAGCAGTCACCGACCAACCATGCGACCTCACAGGATTTAGAGAGTTTTCCATTTCCAATCAATCACTCTGCAGGAAACATTTAGTGTCACACACTGAGCCACAGAGAGAAGGGAGCTACTACTCTGAGATGGTTGTCCCTTCCAAAAATCACGTATCGATCAATACTTCAGAGTATTATCGGATGGACTCAACACCAAGCCATGTATGACTGTGGCCAAAACTGTTGCTGCAGTCAAATTCAAAATACTGCAGCGCATTGTTCCCCCCCCCCCCCCCCCCCCCCCCCCCGACTGGAGGTGGCCAGATAGCCACACGCTAATCTCTGCCCTGCTCCAGCTCTGTGGCTGTGGTGCCCCGAGACTCACTGACACAGCCAGTCGCTACACAACCCGAGCCGCGACGGATGTAGTAATAGAACAAAATCGTCCGGATAAAGCTGTATACATGCACTGAGAAAATGGATTATAGTGCAAAAGCGTGTGTGTGTGTGTCCAGGAGAAAATGAGTCACTCCGGCATCTGTCCTCAAGTTCTCCTCCACTTTCAGTCATCTCCATCTTACAAACACGTCTCATATGCAGATCCTGGTTTTGTTTCTGCTTTCATCAATACTTTTTCGAAAGTCATAGCGTGGTCTTTTAATGTTAGTAACGTCAGACATAATCCACAATGCTTGTAGCTGCAGCTCAGTGATAACTGGCAACCTGGATGCCAAAATGCTGACTGAGACAGCGGTGGGTGGCACAACAGGCCAAAACACAAAATCAAATCATAAACATGATTTGCGTGCTGCAATTAAAATTTTTCAATTTTTTTTAAAATGTGAATTCTCTGGCTGTACTGTTGTTGTCAGTTGGATCAATATTTCACATTTACTTATTATGATGATTCCTTAATCTCTGGTGACATATTGGGTGATGATTATGATTACATGCTATACATTTATTATACTGTATATACATAGCTCCTTTAATTTCATTCATTTTACTGATATTTTTATTGAGCTGCTCAAATTCTGATTCTGTGCCAGACATTCAGCATAATGACAAAAAGGAGATTTAAATTGTGTGTTTGTGTGTGTGTAATGCCAGCAGTCCTCTGTCCGTGGCTCTGGGTTGAATTTCTCACACTCAGCTGTCGTAACACAATGACTCTGTTGCAGCAAACAGCAAATTGTGTTTGCACTCAGACACAGTTTTGTCAGTCAATAGAGAAACAGGAGAACAGGCATACGCACACACATACACACACACATACACAGATCAATTGGAGCAGACTATGATGAGACCTGCATATTAAAATGATAATGGGGGTCTCTGTTTTCTCTCTGTGCTGCAACACTGCAGAAAGGTGCAACAACAGACATCATAAGTGTCAGTGTAGAGCGGTTACATGTGATAGTGTGGTACCATGAAGTCCCCTAATGCCCCGCGCTTCACAGACACAGTGAACACAGCTCATGCGTCGTCTGTCAGATAACAGCACAACTGGGGTGACTCACTCGCACACAGGCAGGCTGACGCAGTGAAGTGGCCGTAAGGGACGAAACCAACAGGCAGACGGGGGGACAAACAGTCAGGCAAGTAGACAGGTAGACAGGCAGCTAAGGAAAACACACAACATGTTACACAGACAGCAGCGCATGAGGGAATGCAAACAGATCAAGTGACAAGGAGCTGCTGACAAAGGTAGATGTATTACTCACTGGGGTGGTGGGGTGACGGGGAACAGGTGTGTGAGTGGGTGTGGACACTCAGGTGACGGCAGGTGAGAGACAGGTTGTTGAAGAGATGGAGGGACATCTGGACATCTGAACATCTCTGTTTTCGCAAAGATAGTCAGTTTTTACCTAATGTTGAAGACAGTAGAAGAAGAAACAGGAAGACATGTCCGTAATTTAAGGTTTGTACGTGTACGGTGGCCCTGAGGGGTCAGGACGCTGCAAACTCCACAACACAACACATTAAGAAAAACGCAACAGGATGTGGGTCCCACTGGAAAACATTTTCCGTTGTGTTGTGGAGTTTGCAGCGTTTTTCTTAAAGGGATAGTTCACTCAAAATTCAAATTGCACTCATTATCTACTCACCCTCATGTGGACTAAGGGCTGGGAGAAGTTTCAGAGTCCTCCATGGCTTCTCTGAGTTACAGGGGGTCTCGGCGTAGCAGTGCTTTTCCATATGACAGTTGCAAATGGATACCACTTTTCTTCGTAACAAAAAGACACACCAAAAATCATCCAAATACCTCCATGCTGCTCGTATGTAATGTCCATCTTGTATTGAAGCCCCGAAATGCGAAATTGTTCCGAAAAAATCTCTCTATATATATAAGTCTATATTTCAAGCTTGTTTGTAGCGGAAGCTCCTCTTCCTGGTTCGTCCAATTTGGACGGACCAGGGTCCGACCAGGGTATTTGGATGTTTTTTGGTGTGTCTTTTTGTTACGAAGACAGTTGGTATCCATTTGCAACCGTTATATGGACATGCACTGCTACGCCGAGACCCCCTGTAACTCAGAGAAGCCACGGAGGACTCTGAAACTTCTCCCAGCCCTTAGTCGACATGAGGGTGAGTAGATAATGAGTGCAATTTGAATTTTGGGTGAACTATCCCTTTAATGTGTTGTGTTGTGGAGTATGCAGCGCATTTTTCTAACAGTAATGTGTTGTGTTGTGTGATTTGAAGCGTGTTTTTCCTTAATGTGTTGGGTTGTGGAGTCTGCAGCGTCCTGACCCCTCAGGGCCACCGTAGGGTTTGCCATTCCTTAGCCATCTTTTAAAAAAAACTGAAATACGTCTGAATTTTACCCAGAATTCAGTGCCTTTCTGAAGTTTGACTGTTATGTCTTTGTGAAACTTCTGCCCTCTGGGAAGATGGAGAACTGCAGGTGAGGTGAAGATCAGACTGTGACAGCTTCTTTCTCTCTGTCTTCAGTTCCTCCTTCCATTGTGAAGCTGAAAGAGCCAGAACGGCGCCATGACACGTGCATAGAGTTCACTGTGCGGGGTTCACCCCACCCGACTTTACGATGGTTCTACAAAAACGAGGTGCGTTGGATTTATACTGTATGTCAACAGTACTGTCATTCAACTGTGGATTTACTAATATTTCAAAATACTCTAACAGAATTAAAATTAGCTGGATTTTTTTATGTGTCTGAGTTTGGGAGGCTGTCAAAACGTGACATGTTTTATGTGTGTTACTTTGAAACATATTGGTATCCTATTGATTTGATACTGTCTGAGTCTGAGGATTTCATTATGACATCTCTCCACTCAGGAAATCTCCCACACTGAGTATGTGCGCCCTGATATGGACATTTACCAGGACTACATAGAAGGCTGCTTGACCTTTAAAAACCCAACACACCACAACAACGGCAACTACACTTTGGAGGCCAGCAACTACCTGGGTATAGCCACCAGCACTGTGTACGGACATTTCCTCAACAAGCCCTTTGATGGTAAGTTTGGAAATCCGATGGTCGTGAAGAGGTCGAGTCATAGTATCATAGTAGTAGACATAAAAACTATCAACAAAATGTACCAGACCAGTCCTCGTGTTAGTACTGCTCACACCATCCCGACATGTATTCATAGTGTGGGTCTGTGTTTGACCTGTGCTCCGGTCACAGTAAAACATAAAGTCACTGTGTAAAGAGACAAACAGTCATGTAACCCTGTGCCTCCCCACATCTTCAGCTTCAGCTTTCACATTTCAATCCAGTAGGTACCTCTGTACAGTTTGTAATCTGGACAGAAGAGCTTCAGTGAAAGTAGATGTAAGCGTTAAAGGGACATTGTGTAACTTCTCCTGTTATCTATTCACGAAAATCGATTATTTGGTTCAAAAGTATGTATTTCATTAATCAGTAATCCCCCCCATCAACAAAGTGAAGTGTTCCTTTCAGCTCTGAATGAGCCGTTCATATCATTCATATCTACATGGAGCGGGTAAGCTCGGTGCTGCTGCCATGTGGTGTCTCCATGTTTTTACGTTCAGTGGCAGCGTGACGGTAGGTAACCACGGAAACTCAGCGGAGACACCGGAGCTGTCGGCTCAGGTCGAGGTGGCGTCTGTGAAAAGTCACCGCGGTAACGCAGTGAGGAGGAATGGAGCGTTACACTGATGCTGCATTCACCTGCAGTCGGGCAGACGGCCGTCGCTAACAAACCAGATGTCATTTTAGTCACAGAAGTGGAGAGAAAGACGGTAAAACGTGGGTCAGGTAAACAATACCACATCGCCATGACAACATATTGTCACGTGTATTGTTTTGCCTCGTGCTGACGGACCACTTGTTTACATAGAGGCTTGTTTATGTCGTTACGTGCAGCGGCTGTCGCCCGTCTGCCGTCTGCCCAATTTCACGTGAATGCAGCTTTTGATATACAACCACAACGCTAGATGGGAGTAATTCCTACACAATGTACCTTTAATCTCTGATAGCTTGAGCTGTGCTGGTAGTCACAAGTGCTTTATCATTGAACTGAGTGGCAGATCTGTTGGACTTTATACTCTATTCCATAAAAAACATGTACCATGGTTAGAATATGTGAATCCTGTCGTCTTCTCTAAGCCCACTGCTCCCAGATCAGTAGATTACTCCGTAGTGCACTGCACACGTTCAAGTCAGTGTTCAGTGTTTTTGCAGGAAGTGTTATATGCATCCAGTCATAGTAACAGATGATCACTAAGTGTTGCTCACCCTGACCACTGACCATAGCTGCCACACGCACTGTAGAAATAAGTGTTATAAGAAAATTAATGAACACTGACGTGGAGCTGAGCACAGAAAGTGCCCACAGGAAGTGATGCCATCCTCTCATTAGCAGCCCTGGATGATGATGATGATGATGATGATGATGGTGAACTGAAGTTTATATTTAGTCTGGGTGTAAATGAAGAGGTTATATTTAGACATGAGGTGAAGATCTCGTTAACACCTCTGTTTACAGTCTCACGCCTGCACTCAAACTATCTGTATAGTCTGTCTGATGGTATCTTCTCTTTCTTCCTCCACAGATATAGAGTCAGACTATGATTATGGTATGTACGTTTTTTTTATCATATGTCGATGATCTGGATATTCAGGATTGTGAAAAAGGAGTTACTGTATCTCTTCATCATGATGCTATGTTGAAAGTTCACACAAACTTAGCTCTAGCTTGTGTTCACATTATCATAGCACATCACATTATTATTATCACTATTATTTCATGACTTTGAACTCCATTGTTTGTGTGTTTGACCTTGTGTCTGCATCTCTGTGGTGTATTACTGATGTCAGTCGTGTGTTTTCTTTTCTGTGATGTCTGAGCCGTTTCCCTGCAGACGCAGCAGGGCAGTAAACTGTGATTTTAAAATCCGCCCTGTATCTCCTTGTGTTTTTCTTCCAGTTACTCCGACTGCAGAGACTCAGAAACCTGAGGACACTTTTGTGGTGAGTGACTGGAATATTAAACACCTTCAGTGTTTGTCTCCCGTTTCTTCCATTTTCCAACACACAAAGGTAGGGAAACAAACATCATACTCTAAAGCTGGGGTATTAGGGTTTTATTGGGAAAAGGGGATTTAACAATGATTTAAACATTATTGATTTCAGGTGAAAGGACAGTCAGTGCAGCTTGTGCTCAGGTTCTTCATACACTATAATCTTGATGGTGATGATGATGGTGATAATGATGAGCCAAAAGATGATGCATCTCCTTATTTGTGAAACCATACTGATGCAGAAATTCACAGGAGGCTCATTTTGAAGCTTCTCATCTTTCTTCCCTAAAACACCTAACCTAAAATTACAACTTTATTCCCATTATATGATACTGTACCTGTAATGTTATGACTCCATTTTATACATTTTAGATTTCCCTTATTGCATCCCTATAGAACTATGAAAGCAGTTTTTGAGCAATGTTTTGATCGAGATGTTGATCAAATAGTTTGAGCCAAATTCAACCATACAGTCACTGTGGTGATTATTCTGGGGAAGTGGTTTTTTCTCACTCTGCCTTGATGATCTGAGTAACCCTCCTCTGCTCTTTCTGTCTGTGCGCTGTGAGTGTCTCATTGAGCACTGACCTTATATTCTATGGGGCAAAATGATTTTACTCTAATTTCGAATGTGAAATGGTGCTTTGTTCGAGACGGTATGAGCTGCCCACATACTGTTAGGTTGGCTTGGAGATTTAGAAAATTCAAAGGTGGTGATCATGATGTAATATTGAGGGAGCCTGAGCTCACCTCTACCTTTTGAGTGAGACATTAAAATATGCCACCTTCAGGGAGTCTGATGTCATATTATCATATTCTTCCTATGAATATATAACATATACTGTAATATTTACTATTACAATTACAGATAAGAAGGATATATATATTTAGTTTTATTATTATAAAATTTTATTACAGTTGTAATGGATACTTCTTTTGAATTCCAACGTTGAACTGTTGAAAGTTTTAGTTAGGAAGAAAGAATTTAGTTGATAAAAGTGTCCCTGTGTGTAAACTCTGAGAGAATCCATCAACCTAATGAGCGATATATTAAAGTACCAGTGGTGTGCAGAGGGAGAAAGAAAAATGTAACAAAAGAAAAGAAAAAAAGTTTAGTGGAAACAGAGGGTTTTAATCCAGCCTTTTCTTCTCCTCCGTTCACTCTCAGCCATTTTCCTCTATCTGAAACACCCTGGTGGTTACTGAGCCTGAAAGCTGGTTAGAAATGTAATTGAGTCCATCTTTTTTTCTGTAATTGACTGGGAACAGATAACCGTCAAGGCTGAGGCTGGGTTAGTGTGTGTGTGTGTGTGTGTGTGTGTGTGTGTGTGTGTGTGTGTGTGTGTGTGTGTGTGTGTGTGTGTGTGTGTGTGTGTGTGTGTGTGTGTGTGTGTGTGTGTGTGTGTGTGTGTGTGTGTTCTTTTGTCTTTCATGTCTTCCTTAGTCCAGGCTTTGTCTGAGGGGCCGACAGAGACATTGTTCAGGCTCCACGTTCACATACTAGCCCATGATCCATTCCTTCTCCAAGTTGTTTTCAAATTGATTCGATAGTTTTTGCGTAATCCTGCTGAAAAGCACAAACACAGAGACACAGACAGGTGAAAACTAAACCTTACTGTCAGAGAGCAGCAGTGAACAGCCCTGCTACATGCAGATAGATCCTCCTGTCACCATCACATTTAACAAGGTGTCCCGACTTCTTTTACCAGGGTATCCGCGGTGTCTTAAAAAGTATTAAAAGGTGATAAATCAATTTTGGGAAAATTAAGACCCTTAAAAAGTATTAAAAAAGTCTTTTCACGACTTTACTAAGTCTTAAATTTTGAAGGTATTTTTTCTGAATTCACTGTCCAAGAGTTCAGGTCCTAAAAACATCGTAAACGTATTTGTTTCCATAAAAAACAAAGATGAACCGGGTACATAAAAAACTACGCTATTGTGGGTGCGTTCGTAAATTGTCTCCGAGAGCGCCAGAGTGCACTCGGAAATTCACGAAGTACGCTCTGGCGCTCCCAGTGCATATTACGAACGCACCTATTGTTGCGTGACGCTCGCAGCGCGAAAAAAAACGGAAGAGAAGGCAACGGTCATGGGGAAGTGCAAGTTTGCTGAGTCCTGGCTTGACATGCCGGACTTTAAAGAATGGCTGCAGCCAGTCGAAGGGAATACCAAGGAGGCATATTGTAAAATGTGCAAGAAGAGGATTAACATCGTGTCCATGGGAATTCAGGCATTAAGGTCCCACATGTGTTGCGCTAGCCACAACGCCGCTGCTAGCCGCCGAGAGCGGCAGCTCTCCATTGCTGCTTTTTGTGCACCACCACAACGTAGTGCCGTCGTCGCACTACCACCGGCAGCCGCACCTGAACCTAACGTTACGGCTACGACCTCGGCTCACTCTGCCTCCTCGTTTTCTGCCGACATCAGGGTGGCGCTGGGCGGCACGGCAACGCTGCGTGCGGAGGTGTTGTGGTGTCTCCACACAGCGGAGAAACACCACTCGCTGAACAGCAACGAAAACTTGGCTGACGTTTTCAGGGCCATGTTTCCCGATTCAGACATTGCCAAGACTTTTGCTTGTGGTAAGGACAAATCTGGTTACATTATACGATTCGGATTAGCACCACACTTCAAGCAGGAGCTCATCAACACAATCAACAAGGCTGGCCAGTTCGTCTTAATGTTTGATGAGTCGCTCAACAAATCAACAAAAAATAAACAGCTTGACGTCCACATTCGATTCTGGGAAGGTGACCGTGTCCAATCCAGGTAACCCCTGTTTAATACTATACTATATAATGTATACACTATATTTTTAATCAACCTGCACGCACCTGTGTGTGTGCGTGTGTTGGGGAGTGACACATTAATAAATATCTCTGTCTGTCTGTCTGTCTGCCTAGGTACCTTGGTTCCCAATTCTTAGGACATGGAAAGGCTGACGACCTGCTACATCACATTAAAGTAAGTTAATTTACTAGCATTTCATTTTAAATTTTTGATAGTTATGGACAATTGTGTGGCTGGGATGTGGCAAGTGACTCAAAACAGGTTGAGGGATTGGTTGTCTGTAAAGATAAACATGTATAAATGTGACACACAGTGGTGTGATAAAGGTTACTGTTTGTGGATCTGAGATTTGTGTGTGTTTGTGTGTATGCTTGCGCGCACACATGCGTGTGTGGTTGCTGTGGGTCCTTTGATTAGCAAATTGTCTTCTTGGGGAGTGAAGTTGGCTGACCAGGCTACCTATTCAGTTTAGCTTGAATGGCTTGGAAATAATTGGATTGGAGTAATTACCTGGATGTACAGTGAATAACATTTATCCATGTTTGTTAGTACCACTTGTTTGTTTCACTTATAAAAATTAGATTACTGCTATGCTGATATTATAATTTTTGCTTCAGGAATTTGGACACCAAAACACTGTATTTCTTATTACCATTTTACATAATGATGAGTGAATATTGGGCTATAGTTAATATCTTACTGAATGCCAGTGTATGTCAAAAATAAACATTCAAGGAATATTGCCATTAATATACTTGTTGTTGTGTTTTTTCCCAGGAATGTGTTGCAAAACTGAATATGAGGCAGCTTCTCTCTATCAGTATGGACGGCCCAAATGTCAATTTGAAGTTTGCAGACCTCCTCCAGAGAGAGCATGCTGAACTGTATGGTGCTCATCTGGTCAATGTCGGAAGCTGTGGGCTTCACACGCTCCACAACGCAGTGAAAGCAGGCTTTACCATGTGGCAGATGGACAAGCTCCTTCGAGCACTCCATTACCTCTTCCACAATGTTCCAGCCAGGAGGGAAGATTTTACTGCCTTGACTGGGTCCACCTCCTTTCCACTACCATTCTGTGGTCACAGGTGGGTTGAGAATTGTTTGCTATACATATTGCGACAGGATTTGGCCCAAAATGTCTGTGTTTTTATGTGGCAACAATAAAGTGAAATGACAGTTAAAGGTACGATATGTAAGAATGTGGCCAAAATTGTTGCTGCAGTCAAATTCAAAACACAGCAGCGCGTTGTCCCCCCTCCCCTACCCACCAGACTCCAGGTTGCCAGACAGCGACACGCTAACCTCCGCTCAGTAACTACAAGCGGAGTTCACGTCACTCAGGTGATCTGCAAGTTATTGTTGCATTCACCGCTTCGACGCTGTGTCTGTGTGTGCAGCGCTGACACACATACAGACACACACACTGTAACCCCGCATCTACCGGAGCCGTAGTGCGTGTTATTCACACCATAGATGAGCCAACATATGAGACGTCTTACCGCAGAATAAACGATGCGAGCCGCTCCGTTTCTCCTCCACTTTCTGACGTCAGATCATAAAACATGAGGCCCGGAGACAGGCGACCTGACCGGGACAGACTCCTCTCATGAACCGCTCCACACGTTCACAATCACTTCATTTACCATCGGCTCCATTTCGCCACATTTCCTCCCTCTTTTCTAACTTTCACTTTGTAATTCTTCCCTTTAGCTTTAGCAGCAGCTCAAACTAACTAAGCTATGCTCACAACAGCAAGCTGTGTAGCCTATTAAACATTAAACACAAAAACATTTTTTTAATGTGAATATCTTGGCTGTAGGATTGTTGTTGGTGAGTTCAGTATGATATGAACATTATTCCTGAGTCTCTGTTACATATTAGGACGATTTTACAGCCAGTTGCTTTAGATTTCTTACATACTGTACCTTTAAAATTGGAGTGACGTGACATTGTCCATTTTTGCCTAGGTGGATTGAGAATGTCCCTGTTGCAGAGAGGGCAGTGCAAGTGTGGCCAATGGTGATGTTGTATGTGGGTGCTGTCAGGGAGAAAAAGCTGCCAAACCCCAGTACTGCCTCCTATGATACAGTTGAGGCAGCACAAGGAGACCCGCTAATAATTGCTAAGCTGCAGTTCTTCTTAGCAATATCGAGGACCTTTAGCCACTTCCTGACAAGGTACCAAACTGATGAGCCAGTTCTGCCCTTCATGGCTAACGATTTGAGTGAGCTGCTAAAGGTAATCTCAAGTCACTTGAGATAACACACACACACACACACACACACACACACACACACACACACACACACACACACACACACACACACACACACACACACACACGCCAATTATTTAATTTTATTTGTTCTTTTCATGAAATTGCACAATAATAGAAAGAATAATACATAAAATCACACATAATTTCAAATCAACATTTTTCATGATTAGAAAGAAGCAGTAAGAAGAATGTATCTGTTTAATGGTAGGATAGTAGGATGGTTCTGTCACTGATTACTTGCTTTATCCTTTTAAGAGTCTCCTGTGGCGGTTTGTAAAGGGAGAGCTCCTGAAAGACACCACTCCCCTGAAGCTGACTAAAATTGACGTCGCTGATGAGGTGAATAGGGTATCCTACAAGAATGTGGACATAGGACTGGGGGCTGAATCTGCCATCAAGGTAATTTTGATATTATCTATTTTTTTTCCAGGGATGTATGTATGGATTTTTGCTTTCTGTACACCAATGCAACTAGTAAAAAATTTACATTTTATTCTGCTATTTATGTTTATAGTCTATGTTCCTTATTTGTCAGGCACTTCAGAGCAAGCCAGGAAGCAGGGTAGGCGAGCTTTCAGTTCTCACCTTCAGGAAAGAGTGCATGCAGGGCCTGGTTAAAATCGTTCAGAAAGTGCAGGAGAAAAGCCCCCTGAAAATTCCAGTGGTCAGGGCCATTGGATGTCTGGACCCCAGAAGCATGCACAGAGATGCAGAGGGGTGCCTCACAAAGATGAAGACTGTAGTACGAACAATGCTGCAGGACAAGCAGTTGGCAGGAGGCGTCTCTGCTGGTAGGAAAAACATAGGGAGAGTAAAAGTTGACTTTATCCCAAAATTTAAATATCAAAGGGCAGCTACCTACACAGGGGAGAGATTTCAGGATAATCTAAACTTTTTTCAAATGCATCCATATGAAGTAATTAAAACACAGAAGATATCTACAATACATTGTTTACATTTTTTATGTGTACATACGCTGTGCTGTTTATTTGTCCAATGAAAGATGAATAAAAGGACTGAAATGAAATGTATTTATTATTCTATGAGTAATTTTTTTTTTTTTTTTTTAATTTCTATTATTTCAGGTGATGTAATCATACAGCAGTTCCAGGGCTGTCTCTCACTTGAGGCGAGAGACGAGGGATTCCTCTCCTTCCAGCCACTGAAGGAGCGACTTGATGTCTTCCTGAATGCAGCCCTCAGCAAGTCTTATCCAGAGCTATCAAAGTTTTTTCAGAGCCTTCTACTTCTGTCCCACGGACAAGCAACGGTGGAAAGAGGGTTTTCCATCAACAAGGAAGTTGAAACCTGCAACATCCTTGAAACATCCATGGAAGCTTTGAGGTTGATATGTGACAAGATCAGTGTCTGTGGGGGTCTTTTGAAGGTACCTCTCACAAAGGAGCTCATGGCTTCAGTGGCCTCTGCAAGGTCAAGGTACAGGATTTACCTGGAAGATGAGCGGAAGAAGAAACAGAGTGCCACACAGGACCTCAAAAGAAAAGCAGTGCACAAGGAGATAGAAGACCTGAAAAAGAAAAGAGTGGTTCTGACAGAGGTGTGCAGCTACCTTCAAAAAGATGCTGATGAGTTGGCAGAGCAGGCAGAGGGGAAATCTGGGACGTTAATGGCACAACTGATAACAAAGTCCAACACCCTGAGAAGAAGACGAAAAGAAAAACAGGACGAACTGGTCCAAACTGAAAAGCTGCTGGAAACAAAATCAAATGAGCTGAGGCACATGTCATGACTGTCGTGATTGCGCGTTGTCATGGCTGTATTCACACTGATTATAAATGTTTAGTTATTTGTTGTTGTTTTTTTACACATGATCACCTGCAGCTGTAACTTACCTGTTGTTTAACCGGCTCGGAGCTCAGTTATTGATCCATGTTGTCTGTGTATTGACTCGTTAACGGACACAGAGCTAGCTACCTTAGCCACTGGAGCATTGTTTTTGTTTTTAATAAACTTTGCCCTTGAGTTATTATCCCAGCCCAGTTTGAATTCTGTTGTATCATAGTGGTCTTAGTGGTCTGTAGTCTTTATCACAAACTAAAACAGTTAAGTTAAAAGTGTCACTGATGTAAATGGTTACATATTGAAGTGGCGGTGAGGTATTAAAAAATATTGGGATGGTCTTGAAAAAGTCTTAAAAAGGTATTAAAATTAGCTTCAGGATTCCTGTATATACCCTGTTTACACAACACGAATGTGGTCAACATGCCAAGACTTCATCATTTCCTGTTGTCAGTAGGTAGCACTAAGACAACAGCTGGCAGGTATGTCTTAAGGGTGTGACATATCGGGGAGATTTAAAGGAGAATTCCGGTCATTTTTTACCCCTAAATCGTTGTCCTGATGGTCACCCAGTGTTGGTTGGAGCAAAAAACGTGACTAAAATTGATGCAGGCAAACCAGAGTTACACCATGGCTAGACGGAGCTAGGGATAGCCTAGGCCTACGCTAACCTATGGGGGCAATTCTTTCAACCACAACAAACACTCAAAAAACAATCAAATATCTATGACTGGAATCCTTAGAGACACCACTGAACTCATATAGTGTACAGTATAAACTAGAGATGCGCGGTTTGCGGGCAAATCCGCGGATAAACTGCGGGTCGGGCGGATGACATGACGAAAAAATATATTTTAGTTAGATTCGGGTGGGTGGCGGTTGAACCAATTAGGAAAAATATATTCATAATAACATTGTCCATATTAGATATACAACAACGGGCGGATGTGGTTTTGAAAAAACGTGGATGACGACTTTTGTGATGCGGTTGCGGATGAAATAATTGCCTATCCGCGCATCTCTAGTATAAACAGTATAAACTTTGTGTTTTTGCATGTAGTCACTCACCTCAGACAACAGAACTCTGGAACATCCTGGAAAGACATTACTATCTGATCGCAGAGCGCCTGCTCTCCCCACCACAGAAACAAACACTTGCAAACACAAGCACTGTCCTGTTTCATTGCAAAAACTCCACCACCCAGGCCCTTATAATTATTTCAACAAACTCAACAGGTGCTATACAGTAAGATCACTCTGGACAGTCGGTCCTCAAAGGTTACAACAACCCTCATGTTCAAAAGCCTTTTCAACAGTGAATTCGACCACAGTAAATATGCACACCTGTGCACACTGTGCAGTGAATTCCCTTTCATTCATCATGAATGAATATTTCATATTCAAACTGAAAATTTGACCTGAGCCTATCCTAAAGCGTGCCCATCTGCTGTGCACTACTTGTCACAAGAATAAACACAAAGGAAACTGGAGAGATGATGTTTCTTCTAAGGACTATTTACAGTTATTCACAGCAGCAGAAAATCTGTAGTGCATCGCTGCAGAAATATCTCATTCTTGACCACAGGAGTCCAAAGCAGCTACCAACACCAACACTTAAACCTGCTGAGGTCCCTGCATTTTTATTCCTGAAGGTGTTTGTCATTTACTTGTTGTTATATAAACACAGACGCTGTGTAACTGTGATGCTTCTCCCATGATTTCAGGTCTCCATAGCCGTGTGCCTGGCAGGGTTCGCCTGTGTGATGCTGGTGGTTCTCTTCCTTCTCATCAACAAGTACGGACGACGCTCCAAGTTTGGCATGAAAGGTAGGAACCCAGTAAATCTCTGTAATATCTGACACATTTCTGTTCTGTGTACCATCCTGTTTTGTTTAGTATTTTTATCAGGTAGGTTTACCAAATATTTCATATTTCACTTAAGACACTAACAGATGGTATTCAACCCTAGAACTTGAATTTAAAAAAGGGAACACAGCATTTACTGTAAATGAAGAGTTGAAGTGAACAGCTGCTGTATAATTTAGTTTATTCTAGTTTTGTAAACAACCGCAATAGTTCCATTTGGTCTTTTTTTGTTTTTATAAAGACGTTTTTTAATTTTTATTACAGTTTCAAGGATATCAACCTTAAAGGGATAGTAGCATTTTTTAAAAGTGGGGTTGTATGATCCACAAATAGCCCCTAAGTACTTTAATTGCAGTAGAAGACTCTCTACACTCCTCCCGTTAGCAACGCCAGCCCATAGTCCTGCCCAGAGATTTACAACATACACGTGAAAAAAAATACACAGTTCCATTGTTCGCTATAATATAATTTTTTCCAGCCCTTCAAAGTGCAGGAAAAACACAGTTTTTATTTAGACCTAACCAACTCACGTATCCCTCCGCCCAGGGTAAGCGCCCGCCGATCAGCAGTTGGTTAGGTCCAAATAAAAACTGTGTTTTTCCTGCACTTTGATGGGCTGGAAAAAAATTATATTATAGCGAACAATGGAACTGTGTATTTTTTTTCAGGTAAAACCTCTTTTAGGCCGCGAAAATAGGCCGTTTCTTTGGGTCTGTTCACAATACTGTATGTTGTAAATCTCTGGGCAGGGCTATGGGCTGGCGTTGCTAACGGGAGGAGTGCAGAGAGTCTTTTACTGCAATTAAAGTACTTAGGGGCTATTTGTAGATCATACAACCCCACTTTTAAAAAATGCTACTATCCCTTTAAAATACACAGACTATATACACAGTATGTAGGCCAGATACAGTATATCTAACACCAGTAAGAGACCAGTATACCCAGTATTTAATTAATCACGGGTCATTGTGCAAGTTTAACATAGATGTTATATATGTTGTTGCACACACACACACACACACACACACACACACACACACACACACACACACACACACACACACACACACACACACACACACACACACACACACACACAGAAAGCACAATATCAACCATCTGTTGATTACCTCCATCTGTTCATTCAGTGGCCTCACAGCTCACAGCCAACCCACATTACTGCCTGTAGGGTGTGTGTGCACTCTCAGACACACTCACAATGACATTTGACTCGGGGCACACACACAGATGAAGTGTGCCGATATGGAGAACTGATGCTTTTTAAAGAAGATGGAGCCCAGCTAAAGGCTGATGATTTCATTAAGTCTCCATAAATTCTGCTCTTCATACTCTTCTGCTCTTCTGCTGCAGGAGAAAATGACGTCTCTGTTTTCTTCTCAGGAGGAAAATTGTCAACTTAATCTGAAATCTGCTTTTAGATCCAGCAGTCCTTAATGTCCAGAGAGGATGGAGAGATGTCTATCTGTCTGTCCGTCCCTCTGTCTCTCTGAAGCTTGGACAGCGTTTCTCTCATACACTACATGACAATGAACCACCCATTTGCAGTACTTCAGTGCTTCGATGAGCTGTGGTGTAGGATTTAGGTCAAGTTTGACCTTGGGCCAGTCTTTTTCATATTCATTAGATGCTGGCTGACTGAACAGAACACAATAAAGTGATAAAAATGCATCAGTTGCTTCTTTTGCTGTTGTTCACCTGTGGCCAACAGTCACATATTGTACACTTGACTGGCTTTCATATCACAAAGTGTATCTCTGCTATTTCAGAGGTCTGTGGAGCAAGGAACAGAACCTTTTGAGCTTCATGTCAGAACTTTTCAAAGCTAATTTCAATAACCAGATGTAAAGCATTGATCTGTTTGAACATGATGATAACTGGCGGCCCCGCATCAGTTGTCATAAAGGTTTAGGAGTTAAAGCTCAGGATCAGGTTTCGGTTCCAAACATCTGAATCTCAACTGATATCCGGTTCATTCACTATGTGGCCCCTGCTGGAAGTGAATCCATGCTGCAGCCACACGACACAAACAATCAAACTCCATCAGTAAAACAGCTTTTTGCTGTGACAATGGAGTCTGAGTGGTCTGGCAGAGGAGGCTCTGAGGGTTTAAGTGTCTTCTTAGATTGAATCAATGGTCGTGTGGTCACTGTTCTGCCACCAATTAGGATTTTTTATTGAGAAAAGGAAATTTGTATGAAGAAGACAGTTTTCATCTGGAGAAGTCAGTACAGCTGCTAACAGATCAATGCAGCTGTTTAAAACAAAAATTAGCTCATTAAACTCTATCTCAGAAAGAATCTATGATAAGAAGTTATTAAAAATTTGGATAACAAAAAAGAAAAACCTAACAAGTCATAAGGGAACACATTTCAACATGTTGCAGTCCAAACAGGAAGTTTTACATGTCAGGGCAATAATCACATTTGGAACCAGTTGGATACTTGTAGATGCTGCTGATGCACAGTATCATGAGAACTGTGATTTAAATAGAGATTGTTCCATCAGCCCCAAACTTCACACTCCTCGATCAACCCCATTCAAATTTCAATTTTCAGTTCCTGCGCCTACTTGCAGCAGGAAATTACATGTTTTATAGTTTGACAGCCATTGACACCCATTTGACAAGAATGATTCATACTAAATCTGGTTCATAGAATCTAGGGACATTATTCAGTCAACGCATAAAATCTGATGATGATTATTATTATATTATTATTATTATTATTATTATAATGATTTTTTTTTTAAAGCAGCTTTTTGTGCAATAAAATCCACAGGAGCAAAACTCACCAGCACTTGCAGGTGGTTTCAGAAAAGGTTTTGCTGCCTTGGTGATTGTGTTTCTGTTGAAGAGAAATAGTAATGAAAGAGGCAAATAGACAAAAGCAAATAGAAAAGAGGAGGCACAAGACAGTAGGCTGCTTCCTTCCATGAGTCACAGCGGATGAATGAAAGTATTTACCCCGGACATGTTCCCTGAAGGAAGACTCTCCATGCTCACTGTTCATTACCATTTAAATGGGACCATCAAACATATACATAATTACACTGTTACCTTCTTTCCCTCTCTAATATAGTTTTAAATATTGCTTTGTTACATTTAGACAATGTAGTGCTTTTATTCACCACACACATGTACGTGCAAGCATGCACAGTACACACACACACACACACACACACACACACACACACACACACACACACACACACACACACACACACACACACACACACACACACACACAGTATCTCCCCAGTCAGAGTGCTCATTGGTTAATGTTCTCCGTAGTGAAAGCCTATGGGAAAAGGAACTGGCTCATTACAATTAGAATAAAGAGTTATCATCTTTCCTCATGACTGGCTCATGAGAACATTAGTGGAGTTCAGAGAGAGAGAGAGAGTGAGGAATCACTGTGTTCTCACTGGCTTTCTGGCGCATACCAGATCCTTGTAGAAATCCCACGGGGCTTCGGTGCTTTTGATACAGGCCTCTGGCTAATACTGTAACTGGTGCAAATGAAAGGCAGAAAATACTGAACTGACAGAAAGCTTCATGGTTTGGATCTGGAATGGAAACCTCTGGGAATTATGCCTGCTTCAAAACAAATTACACATTTTTGTTCCATAAACATAGGAAATGGGACAAGCCTGCATGCATTCGCACCACTGAACAGTTTACATAGTAAACGGGGGTATTTGACCTGCAATTACAGCATACTTATACTCAATATAATCAATACATTATTTATCAGTTAGCACTAGATTAGTGTAATGACAAGTTAATTATGTGTATGGCTGCCTTAGTGTGTCGGTCAAAGTAATCATAATCAAGCACAACAAGCACACAAAATAAACACATTAAGATACATAAGACAGTACAATCAATAGTGAGAGTTATTTAAAGATGGCAGCTAGGGATTATAGATTTTTTTTGGTATGATTATTGTCAGAGAAATAATCATGGTATTACGATTATCACGATTATTATGCATTAATTAATTTCACAACACTATGAATGTGTAAAATCAAATATAGTTAAAATATACATTACTAATTCTAAATATGACCAATTATTAATCCACCAGGGGAAGTGTTTGAAATATTCAAGTCATTAATTGTCATCGATACCAAATGTTTAATTCATTTTTTAATTACAAATGACACTCTAGCATTTAAATTCCCATGCGGGCTGGGCACAAAAAGATGTGCATGACACTTAAATAAACAATAATCAATCAATCAATCACTCAATCAATCAATCAACCAATTCAATGCTACGTTAGGTAAATGGACCAGCATCTGTGCATTTACTTTTACTTTGGTGCACATCTGCCGACACGGTTTATACATAATCTGTTTTTGGAAAGTGACAGTATTTAGGAATCTTTGAGATCAATTAATTGTGGCGTTTAATACCGCGATTAATTGTGAAAACAAGTGATTGTGACATCCCTAATGGCAGCAGTAACATTTTTTTTATGTATTTGTCCACAAAACCAAACAAATGACTTAACCTACAGTATGACCAACAATATATAAGTCATCAAGATTTGGTACACTGCAAAAACTCAAAATCCTAACAAGAATATTTGTCTTATTTCTCAAAACAAAACAAATCAAATCTCATTAATATCATGAATCTGATAGTGGGGCATGTTTTTCTTTCTTATTACAAGCACAAAAAACTTGCTTTCACTGGCATATTTTTCTACTTATTTCAAGTGAAAATTTGTTTGAAACAAGTGAAATTATCTAAAAACAAAAAAATACAATTTTTAGGTGATTAGTTGTCTTATTTTAAGTGGACAGAGATTTGTTTTGACTAGAAATGAGACATTTTGACAAGAAATATGACAAATATTCTTGGAAAGATCTTGAGTTTTTGCAGTGTATAACCAAAATGAGAATCAGGAGGACTGACCTAAAAGAGCAAAAGATGAGGGGGCCCATGAACAAGACAAGCAGTCGGCTGTAGGAGCCAGGACTTCCACTTTAAAATGCATGACAGAGAAACTAAATAAACCAAAGCTACGTGAACTGGACCACCAGGCCCCCGTCCTCAAAAAGAACAAAAAGAACAAAAGGAAACAGGGAAGAAATGACAGGTGGTCAGTGACATCTTGTGCTTTCCTTATAAAGGAGGAGCCGGTCCAGCCACTAATCTTCCCATCAGGAGCATCTTAGAGAGGAACGTAACATCCTGCATTTGGCCTTTGTACCTGCGGCCTGACTGAAGCAGCTTAAAGCTCTCTGACTGCGGTCTCCTCTCATTACCACAGCCTGCTTCAAAAGGGAAAGCTCTGTCGTGGTTGTTGCTGCAGTTTGTACCTTGTAGTGTGTTTTTGGGGGGCACGTTGTTTTGCTTTATTTTTTCGTAACTCTTTTGCTGTTACATCCCCGGGCTCTTTCACCAGATAAGTGCTCATGAACATTTGAGAAACAATTCATTTTTTTAGCTATGATATGGTAGATGTTGGTGCACTAATTTGTGTGACTTGCACACTGCTGCTTCATACAGTATGTTTCTCTCCAGCTCTCTGAGCTCACTGTGCAACAGACTGGCTGGACTTCAGTTGCTGCTGGAGGAAAACAGAAGCTTCTCTTCATCTTCCATTTTTGGAGATGTGGCTGTGTGGTTTGATACTGGTCTTTGTGCTGCTGCTGAGAAATGATGTGAAGGAATCTGTTATGCCAGCAGTACAGTGACAGTGATCTGTCAGCACTGCTCTCCTGAAGCAGAATCATTCTTCATTACCCATATACATTGCAACTTTTGCTGTTGCATTACTCCGTTAGTTGACTTTAGCTCTGCCTTCAACACCATCACCTTGAATCTGCTGCAGAACAAGCTCTCCCAGCTGAGCAGGTGGATTACTGACCTCCTCTCTAACAGGAGGCACCACATGAATCTGAAGACTCTGGGACCATAAACACCAGATCCCCACCAGACTTTATACTTTCTCCTCTGCTCTTCCCCCTGTAAATTAACACCTGCACCTCCAGCCATCAGTCTGTCAAGTGTCTGAAGCTCACAGACAACGCCCTCATCACACGTATCTCTGCTTGGGAGGAGTCCTTCGAGAGGGCCCAGCCCACCCACTCCATCACCCTGTGTTGTGCATACACAATTCATTGTGTAACATTATTTTATTTTATTTTTTTAAAAGAAAGAAAGAAAGAAAAACATTACTATGAATACCCTCTTCAAGAAATGTAGAAAGAGTCTCTACTAGGCTAACAGTCTCACAGACAAACTGGTTGTTGGGACTGAAATGTGCATTTGGTCAAATCTCAGTCATTTCATATACCAGTAATAGGCTTAACATTAGCGTAACATTTTTCCTAGAATAGCAGCTACACATCTGGAAGTCAGATTCACCCACAGAAGTGACCAGATTTAAATTCTGAATGGTCATGTAATGATTTTCTGGAAGAAGGAAAGAAGAAAAAACAACAGACAAATATATATATTTTTTTTCTTTATCCTTTCTCACATTCCATTTTCCTCTTAAATATTTGTGATTCCTCCACAACTGTGTAGAAACTATTTTAAAAAAAGCAACCTGATAAAGAAACATGACCCTGCTTGAACTGTGCACAACTCAGAGACAAGCCCAACCCGTAACAATCAGTCGTGTGTCGACATTGCTTCAATATTTAGACTCACATGCTGAGAAAACTGGAAGAGGCCCTGGAGCCTTTATGATCTAAGGGGTTTATGATTTGTTCCAGTAATTTTCCTTGTAATATGCCTTTTATGAGCTGTATTGTGTGTGAAGTTGTCATTTTAACCCGAGAGTGATGCTAATGGCGAGCTCATGAAGTGTCTCAAAGTGGAAACGATTTGTCCTCTGGAGGGCAGGAATGTGTTCATTGGATTTTATGGCAATCCAGACTCATTTAGATTTTCATCTGGTGAAGTAGAGATTTTGGTTGGATGATGTTTTTTACAGTTAGAATTAATTCCCTCTGGATCAATATGCAACCAACGTGCTGGGCAGATTAGCCAATAAACTGGCAGGTAAATATCGTGACCAAAAAGAATGTATTGGTCATGATGGTAATTAAACCTGATCACCCATGTTAAATGTCTGATATCCAGCAAGAATGGCTGAAATGCCATTCATTTGTAATCAATGCTAGCTGTAGATACCGAGCTAGAGGGCAGCTTCTCAGCTTTGGTGACCCTAGGTGGTGGTATCCCCCCCAGAAAATCTCTATTTTCTATCTTGATCATTTAGAAAATGCTATAATCACAAGAGAGGAAAACACAAGCATATTTGAAAATGTTTTACATCCATTCTCAGACTCTCCAGTCAGCCTGCGTGTGGGAAAGTGGTATGATATTGCTGTCTAAATCATCAGTACTCCAGATGCCGGATGCTCTACAGAGACCTGGAAACGAAACAATTAAAGTATTCATTAAGTCAAAAGTTAAAACGGAGGAATCCCAAATATCAGAGGTTCAGATGAGAGATTACCAAGGAGAAGAATCTGGTTTATCCAACTGATGAGTTTGGGAAGAGCTGGAAGACGTGGATTGAGAGAGAGAGAGAGGGATATCTGGACTACCTTGCTTGACCTGTTGCCACGGTGAGCTGATTGCTATTTGGAGGCAATCAGGCTCAACCTTGAGAAGACCTCAGGAATGCTGGATGATGTCCTTCTTCAGAACCCACCAGCCACTGTTTCTCATCATGAGATGATAGGTTGCTCCGTCAGTAGCAACCACATGGTGGAGATGGAGCAGAGGTTATGATGGGGACCACGGTGGAAATGGCAAGATGAGTGAGGGTCAGCCAGGAGGGCAAAGCAGTTAGAGAGACAGCTTCCCAGCTGCAACTTTCTTTCAGCTGGAGCTTGTGACCTCTGTCCAGAGTGGCCATTGGCTTATGAGTGGAGCTATGGTATCAAGCTACTTTTTACCCTTCCAACCTAAGGATCACTGGGCTAACCCTAACCCTGTGTCATCATTGCAGCAGCCAGGTCCAAATACAGCAGCTGCAACAGTGATAATGAAGACTGGAGCCCACATCTCCGGCCTTTGAGGGTTGTCCTCTCACCTTAAGGGGGGTACACACATAAAGATTTTATAAATCTCAACCGATTTTTTATCTGTGAGAGACCCCACACATGAAGATAAAAAATCTGTGATTGAACAGTTTTGATCGTGTTGTGTGTGGTGTGCTGCACACCACACACATTAAGATTTTTCAGAATCTTGACCCTCCGGTCAGAAAACTCAGAAAGAGATCCGTATTGTTGTAGCTACTCTTTCGGGTCTATTTCCGGACTGGACAATGAGAGCGACGTAATTTAAAAAAAAATAAAAGCGTGACACTTCAGCCTTTACAACGATCCCATCGGTGTGTGTCTGTGGCTCCGGACGCCGAGCAGTCAAGCGGCTGTCCAATAGGGAGCCGTGCACTGTCACATGATCGTTTAAACATGGTTGCTCTTTTGCTGGCTGTTGCCGGCTATAAGCGCTACCGTCTTTGCTATCGGCTATCAGGAAATCTCCCGTGTATGCGTGAATGTCTATGTGTGAACCTCATGTAATGCCAGGGCTGCACTGTGGCTCTCTGTGAGGTTGCCGGTGTTGTGTGGAGAAGTGGCTTGCCGCGAGCAGCGTGCAGAGCTCGGCAAGCAGGCGCTTCACGGCACAACACCGGCCGATTGAAACGGCCACGGTTGTCGGCCCCGATAATCATAAATATTGAACATGTTTAATACTTACGATTATCGCGCCGAACGTTTTCCGAGCCGATTGTCGGGAGAATTTTGACTCTTAACACACCACACACTACAAGAGAATCTTATAAGATAATCTTAAGAGCTTAAGATAATCGGGCAATTTCTGTCTTTGGTCGGAAGGGGGAAAATCGGGGCAAAATCAGTACGATTGTCTTGATGTGTGTGGTAGGCTTTAGTTGCAGGACTCGCCACAGAGCCAGCATACATGGAGGCATGCCAGGGCTGGAGTGGCCACATAGGTCGGGACATACTGTGACACCAAGGAGGTGATGGAGCCTCTGAGAAAACAAAGATGGAAGGCCATAGGTGGGAAACATGCTTGGCTTGGGGAGCTGCTACTGAGACGAAGCAGCAGATCTTTTTTTGTGGAGCTCTAATGTCAGGAGTAGGAGATGGATATGAGCGGTTTCACTTTCATGATCTGTGGATTTCAGCAGGAACCATAACTTCACCTGAAGTGTTTTAGTTTCCTATAGCTTAACATAGCGAAACCCAGCCCACCATTGGCAGCAAAACCTCCTATTAACAGACACTCGAAAGAAATCGGGGAAATGATCTGTCAGAAACCTGTCAGAAAGTGCTACAGTCTCAGCTGCCAGGGACCACTTATAGGAGCTGTGCCAAATTCATAGATAAGAAATAATGCAAATCATTTCTCTTTCTATGTGTATGTGAAATTACCACCACTTAGAGCAGAATATGTACATGAAGAATGTACACAAACCGACTTTTTTCCTGCTCATTTCCCTCTATCTCTCACTCCCAGACCTTCAGATCAATATTTCAATGAGTCGCCTTGTGATTACACAACTATTACCCATGCCGCGCTGAAAAATTAAAACTCTCACTCATCAAACATTCACTGCATTTCTACTCATTACTGGCCTGGCCTGGAGGGGGAGAGAGGGATAAGGGGATTGACGAGGAGAGAGAGGATGCGGTAACGGGAACAAAAACAGTGTGGATTCAGTGAGATACAGTGTGTGAGGCTGCCCAAAAATCTGGTAGGAACATGGAGGTTTCCTGTTGAAATTATTGTGAATTTAAAGAGGAGTGAAGGGAAACTGAGGTGCAAGTGTTATAAGATAAAAGATCAAATGTGAACAGCACTGAGTAGAGAAGAAAAAACACAAATCAAAAGGAGGAATGGAACAGAAAACAAATCCAAGTTGAGTAATGTCACATTCAGAAATGTCTTCTCGGGCAGCATTTCCCTCAATCTTTGTATCACTGCAATGATTTAGAACTAAACCAAATTTATGTTTCTAATCTAATATTTCAAATGTACCTTGACAACGCTAGACAACATGGTAGGAGGCTCCATTCAGGGAGAAAAAAGAGAGTGACAGATGTTTTCAAACTCCATCCATCCATTTTCTTTCACTTATCCAGGGTCAGCTCACAGTGGCAGCGAGCTAAGCATGGTGTGCTTCTCTCTCCAGAAACACATTTTAGCTCCTGCTGGGGGTTCTCGAGCCGTTCCTAGGCCAGATGGGGTTTGTAATTTCTCACTCTGCACGATTCCTCTGCTCTATCTCACCCCCGCACCTGAATGAGACCCCCATGCACTCCTGCGCAGGACAAGACAGAAACTCACCCTGAACTAAAAGGAGCAGTGCCCTATTTTCCTACTGGGAACCAGTCCTTAATTCAGCCACTTCACCCTGTCTGAGATCATGGACACAGCTCTCACTTATACAAGAACTAAATGGCTTATTAGCCTGGTATCCCATATTCCCACTGTACCCCCCACAGAACCCCCTGAGGGGCATGGTCATAATCCTTATGATATATTCAAGTCCAGAGAACATGTAGATTTGCTGGTGAGATGGTCTGAGCCGTCTTCTGTGAGATCTATGTAGAGTATTGCTCTGTTTTAGTGACTGTGCAGCCGGTGTCTGGAGGCCAGAGTTATGACCAGATCAATAGGTGGAAGCACCTCAACTTGGTTTTTCATTCCATCTTGTTCTCTCTTTGTCTTGGCTCCTTCATACAGCTCACTCATGCACCTACACCATTAATCATAGTCACAACCACACCTCACAGTTATTCTTAGTTCATTTATGTTTATTTATTAAGGTAACACTTTATTTGATGCCTATCTCTATAATGCATTATAACCATACTTATAATGAGTTATAATGAAGTTATAGCACTGTATAACTATAGTTATAAACACTCACAAATTATCATAATGCTTTATAACAATAATCATAACACACTATAAAACATTTTATCATGACTTATGAGATCAGGTATTATAATACGTTATAATTGTTAGTAACTCACTGACAATGCCCACATCAATAATGCATTATAAATCTAGTTATAATGTGTTATAATTGGCTTATAAACGTGTATAACTATCATTATAAACACTCATAAATTATCATAAGGCTTTATAACAATAAGCATAACACATTATACAGCATTATAACTTTATTATAATACTTGACCTTATACGCCATTATAAAATGCTCTATGATGTGTTATGCTTATTGTTATAAAGTCTTATGATAATTAATGAGTGTTTATAATGATAGTTATACACGTTTATAAGCCAATTATAACACATTATAACTATATTTATAATGCATTACCGATGTGGGCATTGTCAGCAAGTTACTAACAATTATAACGTATTATAATACCTGACCTTATAAGTCATGATAAAATGCTTTATAGTGTGTTATGATTATTGCTATAAAGCATTATGATCATTTATGAGTGTTTATAACTATAGTTATACAGTGCTATAACTGCATTATAACTCATTATAAGTATGGTTATAATGCGTAATACTGCTATCACTGCTACTGCTATTGCTTGTGTCGTCGTTGCTGCTGCTAACTGCTGCTCTGGCTGCCTGTAAGGTTTCTCAGTCCCCCCACCTCTCCAGCACCCACCTGTGGGCTCTGTTTTTATGATCCCCTGCGGAGGTCTGCTATTCATTCCCTGTAATGTCAAGCGATCATTTATCATGGAATGAATGAAATGAACAGAGCCTGACGCCAAACTTGCTTCAGACATGATAATATTATTAATCCTGCGCTTCAGTTATGCAAATATTTATGCTCTTAAATATGATTTCAATCCAGAGTTGTCTGACTGAACTCCAGTCTGTTTACATAGTAGCAGCGAGGATCAGAGTAGCAAGGTAAAATGGTTGGCAAATGATTATTTAATATGATTCCATGTCAACTTATGTTGAAGTTATGTCAGTGTCAGGCTTTTATAGATCACAGAAAATTTTATAACATTTTTATAACACTATATCATCTCGCATACACTTGTTAGAAAAGTCCATCATGCTCTGTTGTAGTAAGTAGCAGCTGTCCTCCAGCAGAAGAAAAAACCTGGTAGGTCATCTGTTCAGCAGCTAATTATGACCCATTGTTATGTTTTATGTGACCTAAAGTGGTCATACTGATTCTATCTCGAGCAAAGGAGGAAATCAGGAGACATAAGAGCAACAACGTCCTTATTAAAAGGAAGTGTGGCAGGAAGGATCAACAAAACACAAGACTTATGACAATACTGACATTTAAATAGGAAGTTTTCTCGTCATAAACCATGGTGCAGACATTTTTTTATTTGTAGCAGGAGGAGATGCGCAGAGGGTCCATATATATTATTTGTTTCAAATGTCAGTTTGCCATTATTCATCCCACTAATGCATCTCTGTCTCTATTTATCTCATTATTTCTTTATCAAGAGAAAATGTTCCTGTCTGAGTCGGGTGAAAAATGCCTTTTGGCAGTATTAGGAAATGAAATCAAAATTTGGCATTTCCACTCGGCCTTTCCGATTCAACGCACTATGATTCATATAAAAAGACTTGGATGGAAACACAACTCTGTGTCTGGCTCCGTCTCCATCCCTCTCCCTTCCTCTCCCTTCCTCTCACTCTCTCTCTCTGTTTCTCCCTTGGTCTGGATTTATCACTGAGCTCTGGGATCTGAGCTGTTCTCTGTCAGACTCAGAAGCTTCACTGCTGGGAGATAAGAGGAGGAGAAGAGAGTCTACTGGGACCTCACTCCGCCGTCTCTCCGCTTCACTTTATATCAGTGAACTTCACTTCTGCTCATTTTACTTAAACCACTCATACACCATCAAACATTAGTTTATTAAAGTGGAGACTGTAGCTATGCTTCGTTGTTGTTTCGACTATGCTGATACAGGATTCCTCCAACCCCAAGGCGCTACATCAGGCCACACAGGACCACTATAAATATATGCACAGTTTTTATTATTTTGGTGCACACTTGTATGAACAAGGCAGACAGACGCCCACATAGAACAATGGGCACAATGCAACCCTGGTCAGTGCACAGCTGTGGGTGGATGAAGTGTCATATATCACAACCAGTCCTCTGACCTGCAGTCCTCTGATACAATCCATACTGTAGGTGTGTTTCCTGAAATAGCAGCAGGTGACCTCAGTTGTCATGGTTACAATTATAAACACACCATACGCCTGTGTGTTTATTAAAGAGAGCAGTGTGAGCATTAGAGAGAGCAGTGTGACCACCTATATGTCCTAATGGATATTATAATATTGGTCATGATTAGAGATAAGATGATAATGTGTGTTTGATTGAAAGAGGTTCTTACTGCTTTCTTATCACCTGACATTCGTCATAGCTACAGAATAATAACAACGTTGTTAGACGTGGACATGGATAAGAGAAACATCATAAACAGCTTATCCTTATCCTTCAGGTTTGATAAATGTGCTAAAAAAAAAAATCTCCTCCCCCGTTAAACACAGTGTGGTCCAATTTTTAAGAGCTGTATTTTTTTTTTTACCTCCGCTTTTACCAACAGGACTTCTTCACTGCCTTTACTGGTTCATTGCTGACTTTTGTGGCACACTAGCACCACCTGTAGGTCAGTGGACTAGAGGGAGTTAGAGAATGTGTATCATGTTTCATGTGTGACACAGAGTTATCAACACTCCTGTATCACTCTGCTTTACATTAACAGTTGCTATCTACCTTTGAATAGGACACACTACACACAGCTGAATAGCTTTAATGTCAGAGACAAATGAAAGGGATAGTTCACCCAAAATTGAGTCCTCCGTGGCTTCTCTGAGTTACAGGGGGTCTCGGTGTAGCAGTGCATGTCCATATAACTGTTGCAAATGGATACCAACTGTCTTCATAACAAAAAGACACACCAAAAAACATCCAAATACCTCCATGCTGCTCGTATGTAATGTCCGTCTTGTATTGAAGCCCCGAAATGCGAAATTGTCCCGAAAAAAATTAAATAAGTCTATATTTCAAGCTTGTTTGTAGGGGAAGCTCCTCTTCCTTCCTCCAAATTTCGATGAACCGGGAAGAGGAGCTTCGAGAAGCTTCTGCTACAAAACAAGCTTGAAATATAGACTTATTTAATTTTTTCGGGGCTTCAATACAAGACGGACATTACATACGAGCAGCATGGAGGTATTTGGATGTTTTTTGGTGTGTCTTTTTGTTACGAAGACAGTTGGTATCCATTTGCAACCGTTATATGGACATGCACTGCTACGCCGAGACCCCCTGTAACTCAGAGAAGCCACGGAGGACTCTGAAACTTCTCCCAGCCCTTAGTCCACATGAGGGTGAGTAGATAATGAATGAAATTTCAATTTTGGGTGAACTATCCCTTTAATTATTTCTGGTGACGTGGATGATGGGAAGGAAAGTAGTCTGAATACTTCAGCACAGCATATGTGCAGTCTGCAGGTCAGGAAAATGTGTCTGTCTTGTTTAGCAACAGTCCAGCAGCAGTGCAGATCTGGCTTGTATGTATTGTAGCCTGCATGTGCAAAGTGGGTTCTCCTGAATCTGTCCTCACTACACTGGCAAAAATGTTCAGCAGATAAAATGTATCCATTTCATTTATGATCTTTACCTGGAATGTATTATAATTTTCTGTCTTTATAAAAGAGGAGAAAAACACGGCAGACAACATTTCATCACAAGCCGAACACAATAAGCTCTAAATGTTTGGACCGCACTGTAGCCTACGTCATCAACACTGATGTGGGAGCAGCTTCTAAAGTGATGTGCTGAGGCCCAGCCAACCAGGTGGAGTCTGGAGGCAGAGACAGACAGACAGGGAGTGTGTGTCTGTCGGGATGCAGCACAGTCATGTAGTTAATGTTTGGCGTCAGCTCTGACCTCATCACTCTCTGCAGCGTACTCTTGTAAAGAGGAGATTTTTTAAAGTGATGGTAGCAAACTGGAGTGTGAGCCTGCAGGTGGCTGCAGGGATGGTGCTGGTGGGGGAGGGGGGAGAGGGAGAGGGAGGGGGGGGGTGGGTTTAATAAAGCAGAGCAGCAGCTGCAGCATTGGCAGGGCAGAGGGAGAGCAGGGCATTTCTGGCAGCTTAAATAGACTTGGAAGTTGAAAGGTCTGTGTTGAATGTGCGGTGCAGAGTGCAGACAGTGGGGCAGGTCATGTGTGAATGTACTCGTGCAACAGATTCAGAAATCCTATCAACTATACGACAATGTTACAGATTTTCACTGTTTTTCAACATGACATAGAAGCATTTAACCCTTCAACCACCAGACCAGTTCCATACCGGGCAGTCTGTATATCTGGACTGTGTTGTGACTAGTGCAGCCTCTAAGAAGAAGAGGAAACAACATCATCAGAGCTTCAGTCAAAGAACGTCATGATAGAAAATGGACTTTTAATTTGTTTCATGTATTAAAGGTATAATATGTAGGAATTCCCCCCATCTAGCGATACGGTTGCATATCTGAACGTATTCTTGATGTTGCATTCAGGTGAAATGGGGCAGACGTCAGACAGACAACAGACGCTGCATGTAACAGGATAAACAAGCGTCTGTGTAAACAAGTGGTCCACCAGCACGAGGCAAAACAATACAGGCGTGACAATATGTTGTCATGGTGATGTGGTATTGTTTACCTGACCCACGTTTTACCGTCTTTCTCTCTTTGAGTAAAATGACATCCGGTTGTTTTGCCGACGGCCGTCTGCCTGACTGCACCTGAATGCAACACGAGTGCCTCCGTCCTTCCTCACACTACACAGTGGTGACAGTTTTAAAGGGACAACGAGGAGTTTTGGAAAAGCGAAGCGTTTACTTTTCACACTACATTTATGAGCCTCCGCGCACCGTCTGTATACCGACAGACTCATGTTTTCATTCATCAAGAATTAAAGTCAGAGGTTGGAAGACGATCACATACCGTCGTAGTTCCCACCATAAACGGCGATTCAGCTGCGTTATTCCCATGACTCACCGGGCAGCGTCCGCGAAACCGAAAGTAAAGAAATGCTGGTCGGCTCGCCCAGCATTTCCACCACCACTAATAATAACAAAATAACGATAGAGACAAAACGATATATTTATCGAAAATGGGCCCATTAACAAGTGTGGGTAACGTAGATTCATCCACATTAATATGAGACTTTTTTATTGTCGCAGAATTTTTCGTTCTGTCGCTGGAGAAACTCCTTGTTGTCCCTTTAACAGGCCCTACCTGGAAAACTTTCTCCCCGAGCCGACAGCTCCGCTGAATTTCTATGGTTACCTACGGTCACGCTGCCATTCAACGTAAAAAATGGCGATGCAACATGGCCGCCTCGGTTCGGTGCGTCGCCCACTTATGTATTTGTAACGACTTGTAACAACTCATTCTAAGGTACCAGAAAGCTTTCATTTGTATGCGGGTGTGATTCCACTTCGGTGAAATACGTATTTATGAAAGACATATTTGATTTTTGCTAATAAAAAGCCAAATAAGTTACATACTGGGGCTTTAATGTGAGGAGGGGTCCAGTCTCCCTGTTGCTCCACACACTCAGTAAGTGATGGAGGCATTCATCAAGCCAGCACTACCAGGGCAGCGCAATTGTTTCTGGTTGTCTGTCTGCATGGCACTGCTCTGTTGTCAGCCTCTGTGACATACCCCCCCTCCCTCCCTCCTCACCCCCCACCTCCACCTCCACCCCCACCCCCAAGCCCCAAGCAGCAAACCAATTATAAGAGAGCGAGACAGAGAGAGAGAGTGGTGCGGGGCAGGTTGGTGCTCTACGCTCTCAGATGAGAACACTCCGCCTGCCTCCATCATTTAGCATCACCCAGAGAGAGAGCGCACAACACACACACACACACACACACACACACCCAGGGAAAGAGAGAGGAAACAGTGCAGACAGACAGAGAGAGAGAGAGAGAGCGAGGTGGAATCCATGAAGGGGGATTAGAGAGAGAGCGAGCACTGAGGCAAACAGGGTGAGAGAGGTTGGGAGTGTGCTGGGCTCTTGGCTCCGGGGACACTGGGAGGTGTTAAAGGTGAAGTAATTATAAGCCATCATTTAGCGACAGTGTACAGAGCCCCACTCTGTATAAACACTGTGCTATCAATTTACACACTAACTCATCCCCTGTGTCAATGTGTGTGTTCCAGCTCTGCTATCTAAGTGGGAACCAGTCAAGGTTTGAGACCTCCAGACTGGGGACTGGGTATTGGCACAGAGCAGCAGTGTTACACCTGCAGTGACAGAGTTACTACTGCAGATCACACGGTGGCTGCATAGTGTCGACTGTGATGTCTTCTGTTGGACATGTAAAATGGGCATGAGGAGGAAAGGAGAGTGGCCCCAAATGGCTCAAAGTGCTGCAACAAAAACATGCGCGAATAAGCAAATAACAAACAGATTCATACTGTACAGGAAGAGATCAACATGACAACACATGAACAGCAAATACAACACAGCACAAAAACTGTCAGTTTAATTGTTTGTGTTCTTATAAATTTCACAGTGAAATGTCAATTTTCACTTATTATATATTTGACACATATCATCTCTCTCTCTCTATTTACAGTATATATATATAGTATATATACAGTATAGAGATAGGAAATTGTCTTTTTAATAGTCTTTTTTAAAGGAGTCATCACCCGGAAATTGCATTTTTCCTTGTTAAAACATGTATATAGGTGTTGGACCTCAGAGGAAACTTGCCTGAAAACCTGGAGTTTGAAAGTGGCTGAGTTTTTTGGTTTGGGCTCTTTGTTTAAGCCAGAGTAGCTCATGAGGCTGCACACCGCAAAATTACCAGATTTTGACTCTGCTCATGTGTCGATGTCACCATAGGAGCCTGCTTTCATAAACACACCTCTGTTCCCCCACCCCGACTTCCGCCGCGCCGCCATTACTACTTGTTGTTTTATTTCCCACTGTAGCGCTGTTATTTCTGCACTTTATTACTGTAAGTTTTAGTAATTTTTCATGCGAGAAAGTAAGGGTTTAGATCCCCAATGTGCGGTTAGTTCATCCAAATGACGGCTGTTTAGAAGTTTGCTCCGACGTTGGGAGAAGTGAAGCTCCAGTGAGCACCACAGCAGCGGCTCCTCAGCAACCCGCCTGCAGTGCTCGTTAACCGGCCAAACTACGTCGTCATGCCGGGGAAGGAAACAATCGTTAATTTATTAAGTTTTAATATTTTTTCATGCGAGAAAGTAAGGGTTTAGATCTCCAATGTCCAATCAATGCGCGCCTCATTACATATTAATACAATGAACATCTGGACCAGTCAAAACCTTGCACTTACTCTCACGAGAGAAAGTTGCCGTATGAAAAAGTGTCAGAACAAGCTCTATGTTTGATTTAAAAAATAAAATAAAATGTTTCTAATAAGTCTTGAGAATTGATTCAAAGCAATTTAAGGGGGACTGGATACGTAAAAAACCAGGTGATGACTCCTTTAATGAATGTGCAATGTGGTATATGCCACTATACAGTCAATTTGTGTCAAATACATTTGACCAAGATCTATATAGTACATACAGTACATGTTATATGCATATATGATACATACTGTAGTACAGTATATATCGATACCAAAGCCCATGAGAATGTATATCTGCTGGAGAGCAAGGCTGGTATATTTTTGTCAGAGGAGACACAAACACAGTGTTTTTGATTTTGAACATTTTCTTTTTTGCCATCATTCATTAGTTGATTAGTTTATGCCAGCTAGTCTCTCGACATTTGTCAGACAAACTTAATAATGTTCAATTGAATCCAAGAACGTTTATTTGTTCCCCAGGAGGTGACTTAAAGGCTACACAGTGTAGACATTGGAAAACCACCCACATACACAAAAAGACATAAACACATAAACAGTACAAGACAAACTGTACAAATAAAGACAAACAATCACAATCACAATTCTGTACAGGAAAAAAAACAAAACAAAAAAAACATGCACATGTATTCTGATTATCCCAAGCATGCAGTGCGATGCACTGTAGCACTGACAGAAGCAGTCTGGTGCCTTTATGATTCATATGTGTAATAAAGTCTGAGTGACTGTTGTGTGAGCCAGTGAGCTGCAGGTATTGATGCTGGAGGCTCATTAGATTACTGTGAGGAATAAAGTGTCACCGAAAGACTGTGGCTCCATTTGGACACTAAGGAAAATGGAGCTGCTGGCCATGTTGTAAACTACAGCATAAATCACTTTGACCTAGCAGTGGACTCACTGTTAGCTCCAGTCAGCCATCACGGTCTGCGTTCCAGTGAAGTAGCATGTAATTGGGTGTAGGGGCTCATGAAATCCTCCAGTTTTAATGTTTACTAGGGCCCTCATTTATAAAACTGTGCATACGAGCCTTACTAAAAGTGTACGTACGCCCAAGTTTGCATGCGCCAAAAAATATTCAGATTCATAAAACCCTGCGTATGCACACTTGTAAGCAAACTTCCCTTTATAAATCACAGTGTGTGCATTATGCACGGGGCTCACCTCTGCATTTATACACTTAACGTAATTAGACTGATCGATAAAACTTTGAATAATTAGCAGAATCAGCTAGTGAATCAGTTACATTCTGAGGACTGAATGAACATGACACTTTTCTTTATGTTGGTTTTTGTGATGAACAGCATTAAGTAGGACTGATAACAAGAAAACAGAATGTAATGATTGTGCAAACGATTACTTGCTTTTTTTCCAGGCTGTGAGATTGAATTTACTCTTGATATGTTCACAGTATCATAGGAAAATATCTAGTTATTTACACCATGTTAGGACTGGATGCTTTCAGGCCCAGTTTTGTGCGTATGCCACGTTTATAAATGAGGCCCCAGAGCACAGAACTATGCTGAATCAGGAGATGGGCCAGTTACATACAAGACTGTATGATCAGCAAATAAGAGAGTGTGTGGAGGAGTCTGTGGACATGCAGGGATCTGGGACTTGAGTGTGAGTGTGCGTGTGTTTGTGTGTGTTTTTTTGGGGGGGAAGACACACAGACGTTAAGACGTGCAGGTCCTCATTCGAAAACGGAGAATTGTCTTTTTTGTTTTTGTGTGTGCAGGTGTGATTGTTTGTTTGTGGACCTTACTGCACCTTTTGTTTAGTTTTTTGTGTTTTTTATTTTTTTTATGAATGAACAGTACGTTCAATAGTATATCGCTTCACCTGAATGAAGTGTGATTACACATGAATTGTCTGTCTGTTTTCTTCTTTTAATATATTTTTTATTTTTTTATGTTGGCATAAAATGAATTAAAAATTGTTATAAAAAAATATGATGGATGATACACATAATTTTTGCTTAGTTACTTAGTTAATAAATATAAAAGCACAATGTTGTGTCACTTTATACCAGAAGAATAGAATAGAATATCCTTTATTGTCGTCAAATGTACAACAAAATTAAAATGCCAAACCAGTCAGTGCAACATTAAAAAAAAGACTATAAAGGAGCATAGAAAAATAAAAGCTGATAGCAGAGGAAGCCTGACTGAATCTGTAGTGGGACAGGCCAGGCCTGATATTGGCTTCTAACTGGTCACCACAAACTCAGTGAGTGACATACAGCCAGGTGTTGATTGGACGTAACAACGACTCAGAGACTTCTAGCTCTTGACATGTTGAAGTAGTGGTATGTCAGCAGTGACGTGCGTGCTGACTGTCAGAGACCAGGATGTTTTATTCCCATTTGTCAACTCACGTTACTCAACCTCTGACCATTGACCTCCATGAAAACGGTCCACTTCACTCTTTCTGACGCCTCCCTCCTCCGTGATTCCCTGGTGTCACCGTGTCAGTCACTCTGTGTCTCTGTGTCCTTGCCATGACCAGCAGACCGCTCAGCCTTCATGTCATCTGATTTGACACATGGCTTAAATGTTAGTGAAGGTCGTCTGGTGACTGGCAAAGGTCACAGGGCTGACCCCTGCACTGCTGGGTGTCTCCATCAACACTCAACCAGCAGCACTGGGAGGGCTGCCACAGCTCTGAACTGGGAATGATGAACACAGAAAAACATGGACACATACTGTACACACACACACACACAAACCTAAACCCACTAAGAGATCAAAAAAGGTAACCATTTAGTTTACAGGACACTAATTACGTGATAATGTCAAGAAATAGCCAAGAAATAGCATCATAATGTCCATAATGTTTCGCTCGATTTATCAATTATCATCATTTATCAATCATTCGTTGTATGTGTCCCCAAAGGGCGGCTGATCTTGTTCCCTGAGAGATCATATTCTGTTATATTCATCCAGTAATGCTGCCATGAACCTCTGTTCTTTGAATGATCTTTGAATGAAAATATAATTTTTATGTGGTGAAAACCAAAAGTAAAAAAACAATGAGTGTCTTTCCAAGAGGTTCCAAGCTCTAAATGCCACATGTAATGCTCTTATTCTCAGTTACACTCTCAGTGGGTCTGAGGACTGAGTCAATCATGTTTTATGACAACAGTAATTTTAAAGCTGATCTACTTTGAAAACATCGTATTACAAAATAAAGCTATAGCGGTTAAACCGATGAAACAAAGATCTCTACTTTAAATTCAGGTATGTTTGACTGTGATAATCACTTAAGCCTCTTAAATTTGAATGAACCTGACAGCTCCACTGGGTTTGTCACAATCAACC